>NC_142051.1:311500-623000 GCF_982192425.1 Myodes glareolus
TGATTTTCTCTGAAACTACAGCATTTAGAATGTGAAGGAACAATCCATTCACTTCGCACAGTGAATTGAAGTGTGGAACTGACTGCTTATCATTCAGAGAAATGCATTTCAGTTTCCTGTGAATGCTTGTAAGTAGCTTAAGGCACTTTCAAAGGAAAGTGATTTTCTCTGAAACTACAGCATTTAGAATGTGAAGGAACACTCCATTGACTTCGCACAGTGAATTGAAGTGTTGGAACAGACTGCTTCTCTTTCAGAGAAAAGTATGTGAATTTCTGTTGAATGCTTGTAAGTAGCTTAAGGCACTTTCAAAGGAAAGTGATTTTCTCTGAAAGGACAGCATTTCGAAAGTGAAGAAACACTCCATTCACTTCACACACTGAATAGAAGTGTTGGAGCAGACTGCTTCTCTTTCAGAGAAACTGATGTGAGCATTTTGTGAATGCTTGTAAGTAGCTTAAGGCATTTTCAAAGGAAAGTGATTTTCTCTGAAAGGACAGCATTTAGAAAGTGAAGCAAAACTCCATTCACTTCACACAGTGAATTGAAGTGTTGGAACAGACTGCTTCTCTTTCAGAGAAACTGATGTGAGTATTTTGTGAATGCTTGTAAGTAGGTTAAGGCACTTTCAAAGGAAAGTGATTTTCTCTGAAAGGACAGCATTTAGAATGTGAAGAAACACTCCATTCACTTCGCACAGTGAATTGAAGTGTTGGAACAGACTGCTTCTCTTTCAGAGAAACTGATGTGAGTATTTTGTGAATGCTTGTAAGTAGCTTAAGGCACTTTCAAAGGAAAGTGATTTTCTCTGAAAGGACAGCATTTAGAAAGTGAAGCAACACTCCATTCACTTCGCACAGTGAATTGAAGTGTTGGAACAGACTTCTTCTCTTTCAGAGAAACTGATGTGAGTATTTTGTGAATGCTCGTAAGTAGCTTAAGGCACTTTCTAAAAAAAGTGATTTTCTCTGAAACTACAGCATTTAGAATGTGAAGGAACACTCCATTCACTTCGCACAGTGAATTGAAGTGTTGGAACAGACTTCTTCTTTTTCAGAGAAATGCATGTGAATTTCTGTTTAATGCTTGTAAGAGCTTAAGGCACTTTCAAAGCAAAGTGATTTTCTCTGAAAGGACAGCATTTAGAAAGTGAAGCAACACTCCATTCACTTCGCACAGTGAATTGAAGTGTTGGAACAGACTGCTTCTCTTTCAGAGAAATGCATTTAAGTTTCCTGTGAATGCTTGTAAGTAGGTTAAGGCACTTTCAAAGGAAAGTGATTTTCTCTGAAACTACAGCATTTAGAAAGTGAAGTAACACTCCACTGACTTCGCACAGTGAATTGAAGTGTTGGAACAGACTGCTTCTCTTTCAGAGAAACGCATGTGAATTTCTGTTGAATGCTTGTAAGTAGCTTAAGGCACTTTCAAAGAATAGTGATTTTCTCTGAAAGTACAGCATTTAGAAAGTGAAGCAACACTCCATTCACTTCGCACAGTGAATTGAAGTGTTGGAAAAGACTGCTTCTCTTTCTGAGAAACGCATGTGAATTTCTGTTGAATGCTTGTAAGTAGCTTAAGGCACTTTCTAAGGAAAGTGATTTTCTCTGAAAGGACAGCATTTAGAAAGTGAAGCAACACTCCATTCACTTCACACAGTGAATTGAAGTGTTGGAACAGACTGCTTCTCTTTCAGAGAAACTGCTGTGAGTATTTTGTGAATGCTTGTATGTAGCTTAAGGCACTTTCAAAGGAAAGTGATTTTCTCTGAAAGGACAGCATTTAGAAAGTGAAGCAACACTCCATTGACTTCGCACAGTGAATTGAAGTGTTGGAGCAGACTGCTTCTCTTTCAGAGAAATGCATTTCACTTTCCTGTGAATGCTTGTAATTATCTGAAGGCACTTTCAAAGGAAATTGATTTTCTCTGAAACTACAGCATTTAGAATGTGAAGGAACACTCCATTCACTTCGCACAGTGAATTGAAGTGTTGGAACTGACTGCTTCTCTTTCAGAGAAATGCATTTCAGTTTCCTGTGAATGCTTGTAAGTAGCTTAAGGCACTTTCAAAGGAAAGTGATTTTCTGTGAAACTACAGCATTTAGAATGTGAAGGAACACTCCATTCACTTCGCACAGTGAATTGAAGTGTTGGAACAGACTGCTTCTCTTTCAGAGAAATGCATGTGAATTTCTGTTGAATGCTTGTAAGAAGCTTAAGGCACTTTCAAAGGAAAGTGATTTTCTCTGAAAGGACAGCATTTCGAAAGAGAAGAAAGACTCCATTTACTTCACACAGTGAATTGAAGTGTTGGAACAGACTGCTTCTCTTTCAGAGAAATGCATTTCAGTTTCCTGTGAATGCTTGTAAGTAGGGTAAGGCACTTTCAAAGGAAAGTGATTTTCTCTGAAAGGACAGCATTTAGAAAGTGAAGCAACACTCCATTCACTTCACACACTGAATTGAAGTGTTGGAACCGACTGCTTCTCTTTCAGAGAAACTGATGTGAGCATTTTGTGAATGCTTGTAAGTAGCTTAAGGCATTTTCAAAGGAAAGTGATTTTCTCTGAAAGGACAGCATTTAGAAAGTGAAGCAACACTCCATTCACTTCGCACAGTGAATTGAAGTGTTGGAACAGACTGCTTCTCTTTCAGAGAAAACCATGTGAATTTCTGTTGAATGCTTGTAAGTAGCTTAAAGCACTTTCAAATCAAAGTGATTTTCTCTGAAAGAACAGCATTTAGAAAGTGAAGCAAAACTCCATTCACTTCACACAGTGAATTGAAGTGTTGGAACAGACTGCTTCACTTTCAGAGAAACTGATGTGAGTATTTTGTGAATGCTTGTAAGTAGCTTAAGGCACTTTCAAAGGAAAGTGATTTTCTCTGAAAGGACAGCATTTAGAAAGTGAAGCAACACTCCATTCACTTCGCACAGTGAATTGAAGTGTTGGAACAGACTGCTTCTCTTTCAGAGAAATGCATTTCAGTTTCCTGTGGATGCTTGTAAGTAGCTTAAGGCACTATCAAAGGAAAGTGATTTTCTCTGAAACTACATCATTTAGAATGTGAAGGAACACTGCATTCACTTCGCATAGTGAATTGAAGTGTTGCAACTGACTGCTTCTCTTTCAGAGAAACGCTTGTGAATTTCTGTTGAATGCTTGTAATTAACTTAAGGCACTTTCAAAGGAAAGTGATTTTCTCTGAAAGGACAGCATTTCGAAAGTGAAGCAACATTCCATTTACTTCACACAGTGAATTGAAGTGTTGGAACAGAATGCTTCTCTTTCAGAGAAATGCATTTCAGTTTCCTGTGAATGCTTGTAAGTAGGTTAAAGCACTTTCAAAGGAAAGTGATTTTCTCTGAAAGGACAGCATTTAGAAAGTGAAGCAACCCTCCATTCACTTCACACAGTGAATTGAAGTGTTGGAACAGACTGCTTCCTTTTCAGAGAAACTGATGTGAGTATTTTGTGAATGCTTGTAAGTAGCTTAAGGCATTTTCAAAGGAAAGTGATTTTCTCTGAAAGGACAGCATTTAGAAAGTGAAGCAACACTCCATTCACTTCGCACAGTGAATTGAAGTGTTGGAACAGACTGCTTCTCTTTCAGAGAAAAGTATGTGATTTTCTGTTGAATGCTTGTAAGTAGCTTAAAGCACTTTCAAAGAAAAGTGATTTTCTCTGAAAGGACAGCATTTAGAAAATGAAGCAACACTCCATTGACTTCGCACAGTGAAATGAAGTGTTGGAACAGACTGCTTCTCTTTCAGAGAAAAGCATGTGAATTTCTGTTGAATGCTTGTAAGTAGCTTAAGGCACTTTCAAAGGAAAGTGATTTTCTCTGAAAGGACAGCATTTAGAAAGTGACGCAACACTCCATTTACTTTGCACAGTGAATTGAAGTGTTGGAACAGACTGCTTCTCTTTCAGAGAAACTGATGTGAGTATTTTGTGAATTCTTGTAAGTAGCTTAAGTCACTTTGTAAGGAAAGTGATTTTCTCTGAAACTACAGCATTTCGAATGTGAAGGAACACTCCACTCACTTCGCACCGTGAATTGAAGTGTTGGAACAGACTGCTTCTCTTTCAGAGAAACGCATGTGAATTTCTGTTGAATGCTTGTAAGTAGCTTAAGGCACTTTCAAAGGAAAGTGATTTTCTCTAAAAGGACAGCATTTAGAAAGTGAAGCAACACTCCATTCACTTCGCACAGTGAATTGAAGTGTTGGAACAGACTGCTTCTCTTTCACAGAAACGCATGTGAATTTCTGTTGAATGCTTGTAAGTAGCTTAAGGCCCTTTTAAAGGAAAGTGATTTTCTCTGAAAGGACAGCATTTAGAAAGTGAAGCAACACTCCATTCACTTCGCACAGTGAATTGAAGTGTTGGAACAGACTGCTTTTCTTTCAGAGAAACGCATGTGAATTTCTGTTGAATGCTTGTAAGTAGCTTAAGGCACTTTCAAAGGAAAGTGATTTTCCCTGAAAGGACAGCATTTAGAAAGTGAGGCAACACTCCATTCACTTCGCACAGTGAATTGAAGTGTTGGAACAGACTGCTTCTCTTTCAGAGAAACTGCTGTGAGTATTTTGTGAATGCTTGTAAGTAGCTTAAGGCACTTTCAAAGGAAAGTGATTTTCTCTGAAAGGACAGCATTTAGAAAGTGAAGCAACACTCCATTGACTTCGCACAGTGAATTGATGTGTTGGAACAGACTGCTTCTCTTTCAGAGAAATGCATTTCAGTTTCCTGTGAATGCTTGCAAGTAGCTTAAGGCACTTTCAAAGGAAATTGATTTTCTATGAAACTACAGCATTTAGAAAGTGAAGGAACACTCCATTCACTTCGCACAGAGAATTGAAGTGTTGGAACTGACTGCTTCTCTTTCAGAGAAATGCATTTCAGTTTCCTGTGAATGCTTGTAAGTAGCTTAAGGCACTTTCAAAGGAAAGTAATTTTCTCTGAAACTACAGCATTTAGAATGTGAAGGAACACTCCATTGACTTCGCACAGTGAATTGAAGTGTTGGAACAGACTGCTTCTCTTTCAGTGAAAAGCATGTGAATTTCTGTTGAATGCTTGTAAGTAGCTTAAGGCACATTCAAAGGAAAGTGATTTTCTCTGAAAGGACAGCATTTCGAAAGTGAAGCAACACTCCTTTCACTTCACACACTGAATTGAAGTGTTGGAGCAGACTGCTTCTCTTTCAGAGAAACTGATGTGAGCATTTTGTGAATGCTTGTAAGTAGCTTAAGGCATTTTCAAAGGAAAGTGATTTTCTCTGAAAGGACAGCATTTAGAAAGTGAAGCAACACTCCATTCACTTCGCACAGTGAATTGAAGTGTTGGAACAGACTGCTTCTCTTTCAGAGAAAAGCATGTGAATTTCTGTTGAATGCTTGTAAGTAGCTTAAAGCACTTTCAAATGAAAGTGATTTTCTCTGAAAGGACAGCATTTAGAAAGTGAAGCAAAACTCCATTCACTTCACACAGTGAATTGAAGTGTTGGAACAGACTGCTTCTCTTTCAGAGAAACTGATGTGAGTATTTTGTGAATGCTTGTAAGTAGGTTAAGGCACTTTCAAAGGAAAGTGATTTTCTCTGAAAGGACAGCATTTAGAAAGTGAAGAAACACTCCATTCACTTCGCACAGTGAATTGAAGTGTTGGAACAGACTGCTTCTATTTCAGAGAAACTGATGTGAGTATTTTGTGAATGCTTGTAAGTATCTTAAGGCACTTTCAAAGGAAAGTGATTTTCTCTGAAAGGACAGCATTTAGAATGTGAAGCAACACTCCATTCACTTCGCACAGTGAATTGAAGTGTTGGAACAGACTGCTTCTCTTTCAGAGAAATGCATTTCAGTTTCCTGTGAATGCTTGTAAGTAGGTTAAGGCACTTTCAAAGGAAAGTGATTTTCTCTGAAACTACAGCATTTAGAAAGTGAAGTAACACTCCACTGACTTCGCACAGTGAATTGAAGTGTTGGAACAGACTGCTTCTCTTTCAGAGAAACGCATGTGAATTTCTGTTGAATGCTTGTAAGTAGCTTAAGGCACTTTCAAAGAATAGTGATTTTCTCTGAAAGTACAGCATTTAGAAAGTAAAGCAACACTCCATTCACTTCGCACAGTGAATTGAAGTGTTGGAACAGACTGCTTCTCTTTCAGAGAAATGCATGTGAATTTCTGTTGAATGCTTGTAAGTAGCTTAAGGCACTTTCAAAGGAAAGTGATTTTCTCTGAAAGGACAGCATTTCGAAAGAGAAGAAAGACTCCATTTACTTCACACAGTGAATTGAAGTGTTGGAACAGAATGCTTCTCTTTCAGAGAAATGCATTTCAGTTTCCTGTGAATGCTTGTAAGTAGGGTAAGGCACTTTCAAAGGAAAGTGATTTTCTCTGAAAGGACAGCATTTAGAAAGTGAAGCAACACTCCATTCACTTCGCACAGTGAATTGAAGTGTTGGAACAGACTGCTTCTCTTTCAGAGAAAAGCATGTGAATTTCTGTTGAATGCTTGTAAGTAGCTTAAAGCACTTTCAAATGAAAGTGATTTACTCTGAAAGGACAGCATTTAGAAAGTGAAGCAACACTCCATTCACTTCACACAGTGAATTGAAGTGTTGGAACAGACTGCTTCTCTTTCAGAGAAACTGATGTGAGTATTTTGTGAATGCTTGTAAGTAGGTTAAGGCACTTTCAAAGGAAAGTGATTTTCTCTGAAAGGACAGCATTTAGAAAGTGAAGAAACACTCCATTCACTTCGCACAGTGAATTGAAGTGTTGGAACTGACTGCTTCTCTTTCAGAGAAATGCATTTTAGTTTCCTGTGAATGCTTGTAAGTAGGTTAAGGCACTTTCAAAGGAAAGTGATTTTCTCTGAAACTACAGCATTTGGAAAGTGAAGTAACACTCCACTGACTTCGCACAGTGAATTGAAGTGTTGGAACAGACTGCTTCTTTTTCACAGAAACGCATGTGAATTTCTGTTGAATGCTTGTAAGTAGCTTCAGGCACTTTCAAAGAATAGTGATTTTCTCTGAAATTACAGCATTTAGAAAGTGAAGCAACACTCCATTCACTTCGCACAGTGAATTGAAGTGTTGGAACAGACTGCTTCTCTTTCACAGAAACGCATGTGAATTTCTGTTGAATGCTTGTAAGTAGCTTAAGGCACTTTCTAAGGAAAGTGATTTTCTCTGAAAGGACAGCATTTAGAAAGTGAAGCAACACTCCATTCACTTCGCACAGTGAATTGAAGTGTTGGAACAGACTGCTTCTCTTTCAGAGAAATGCATTTCAGTTTCCTGTGAATTCTTGTAAGTAGCTTAAGGCACTTTCATAGGAAATTGATTTTCTCTGAAACTACAGCATTTAGAATGTGAAGGAACTCTCCATTCACTTCGCACAGTGAATTGAAGTGTTGGAACTGACTGCTTCTTTTTTAGAGAAATGCATTTCAGTTTCCTGTGAATGCTTGTAAGTAGCTTAAGGCACTTTCAAAGGAAAGTGATTTTCTCTGAAACTACAGCATTTAGAATGTGAAGGAACAATCCATTCACTTCTCACAGTGAGTTGAAGTGTTCAACAGACTGCTTCTCTTTCAGAGAAATGCATTTCAGTTTCCTGTGAATGCTTGTAAGTAGGGTAAGGCACTTTCAAAGGAATGTGATTTTCTCTGAAAGGACAGCATTTAGAAAGTGAAGCAACACTCCATTCACTTCACACACTGAATTGAAGTGTTGGAACAGACTGCTTCTCTTTCAGAGAAACTGATGTGAACATTTTGTGAATGCTTGTAAGTAGCTTAAGGCATTTTCAAAGGAAAGTGATTTTCTCTGAAAGGACAGCATTTAGAAAGTGAAGCAACACTCCATTCACTTCGCACACTGAATTGAAGTGTTGGAACAGACTGCTTCTCTTTCAGAGAAACTGATGTGAGTATTTTGTGAATGCTTGTAAGTAGCTTAAGTCACTTTCTAAGGAAAGTGATTTTCTCTGAAACTACAGCATTTAGAAAGTGAAGCAATACTCCATTCACTTTGCACAGTGAATTGAAGTGTTGGAACAGACTGCTTCTCTTTCAGAGAAACTGATGTGAGTATTTTGTGAATGCTTGTAAGTAGCTTAAGGCACTTTCAAAGGAAAGTGATTTTCTCTGAAATTGTCAGCATTTAGAAAATGATGCAACACTCCATTCACTTCGCACAGTGAATTGAAGTGTTGGAACAGACTGCTTCTCTTTCAGAGAAACGCATGTGAATTTCTGTTGAATGCTTGTAAGTAGCTTAAGGCACTTTCAAAGCAAAGTGATTTTCTCTGAAAGGACAGCATTTAGAAAGTGAAGCAACACTCCATTCACTTCACACAGTGAATTGAAGTGTTGGAACAGACTGCGTCTCTTTCAGAGAAACTGATGTGAGTATTTTGTGAATGCTTGTACGTAGCTTAAGGCACTTTCAAAGGAAAGTGATTTTCTCTGAAAGGACAGCATTTAGAAAGTGAAGCAACACTCCATTCACTTCGCACAGTGAATTGAAGTGTTGGATCAGCCTGCTACTCTTTCAGAGAAACGCATGTGAATTTCTGTTGAATGCTTGTAAGTAGCTTAAGGCACTTTCAAAGGAAAGTGATTTTCTCTGAAAGGACAGCATTTAGAAAGTGAAGCAACACTCCATTCACTTCGCACAGTGAATTGAAGTGTTGGAACAGACTTCTTCTCTTTCAGAGAAACAGATGTGAGTTTCTTGTGAATGCTTGTAAGTAGCTTAAGGCAGTTTCAAAAGAGAATGATTTTCTCTAAAAGGAGAGCATTTAGAAAGTGAAGCAACACTCCATTCACTTCGCACAGTGAATTGAAGTGTTGGAACAGACTTCTTCTTTGTTAGAGAAATGCATGTGAATTTCTGTTGAATGCTTGTAAGAGCTTAAGGCACTTTCAAAGGAAAGTGATTGTCTCTGAAAGGACAGCATTTAGAAAGTGAAGCAACACTCCATTCACTTCGCACAGTGAATTGAAGTGTTGGAACAGACTGCTTCTCTTTCAGAGAAATGCATTTCAGTTTCCTGTGAATGTTTGTAAGTAGCTTAAGGCACTTTTAAAGGAAAGTGATTTTCTCTGAAACTACAGCATTTAGAATGTGAAGGAACACTCCATTCACTTCGCACAGTGAATTGAAGTGTTGGAACAGACTGCTTCTCTTTCAGAGAAACGCATGTGAATTTCTGTTGAATGCTTGTAAGTAGCTTAAGGCACTTTCAAAGGAAAGTGATTTTCTCTGAAAGGACAGCATTTAGAAAGTGAAGCAACACTCCATTCACTTCGCACAGTGAATTGAAGTGTTGGAACAGACTTCTTCTCTTTCAGAGAAACTGATATGAGTATTTTGTGAATGCTTGTAAGTAGCTTAAGGCACTTTCAAAGGAAAGTGATTTTCTCTGAAAGGACAGCATTTAGAAAGTGAAGCAACACTCCATTCAATTCGCACAGTGAATTGAAGTGTTGGAACAGACTGCTTCTCATTCAGAGAAACGCATTTCAGTTTCCTGTGAATGTTTTTAAGTAGCTTAAGGCACTTTCAAAGGAAAGTGATTTTCTCTGAAACTACAGCATTTAGAATGTGAAGGAACACTCCATTCACTTCGCACAGTGAATTGAAGTGTTGCAACTGACTGCTTCTCTTTCAGAGAAACGCATGTGAATCTGTTGAATGCTTGTAAGTAGTTTAATGCACTTTCAAAGGAAAGTGATTTTCTCTGAAAGGACAGCATTTAGAAAGTGAAGCAACACTCCATTCACTTCGCACAGTGAATTGAAGTTTTGGAACAGACTGCTTCTCTTTCAGAGAAACGCATGTGAATTTCTGTTGAATGCTTGTAAGTAGCTTAAGGCACTTTCAAAGGAAAGTGATTTTCTCTGAAAGGACAGCATTTCGAAAGAGAAGAAAGACTCCATTTACTTCACACAGTGAATTGAAGTGTTGGAACAGAATGCTTCTCTTTCAGAGAAATGCATTTCAATTTCCTGTGAATGCTTGTAAGTAGGGTAAGGCACTTTCAAAGGAAAGTGATTTTCTCTGAAAGGACAGCATTTAGAAAGTGAAGCAACACTCCATTCACTTCGCACAGTGAATTGAAGTGTTGGAACAGACTGCTTCTCTTTCAGAGAAAAGCATGTGAATTTCTGTTGAATGCTTGTAAGTAGCTTAAAGCACTTTCAAATGAAAGTGATTTACTCTGAAAGGACAGCATTTAGAAAGTGAAGCAACACTCCATTCACTTCACACAGTGAATTGAAGTGTTGGAACAGACTGCTTCTCTTTCAGAGAAACTGCTGTGAGTATTTTTTGAATGCTTGTAAGTAGCTTAAGGCACTTTCAAAGGAAAGTGATTTTCTCTGAAAGGACAGCATTTAGAAAGTGAAGCAACACTCCATTGACTTCGCACAGTGAATTGAAGTGTTGGAGCAGACTGCTTCTCTTTCAGAGAAATGCATTTCAGTTTCCTGTGAATGCTTGTAATTATCTTAAGGCACTTTCAAAGGAAATTGATTTTCTCTGAAACTACATCATTTAGAATGTGAAGGAACACTCCATTCACTTCGCACAGTGAATTGAAGTGTTGGAACTGACTGCTTCTCTTTCAGAGAAATGCATTTCAGTTTCTTGTGAATGCTTGTAAGTAGCTTTAGGCACTTTCAAAGGAAAGTGATTTTCTGTGAAACTACAGCATTTAGAATGTGAAGGAACACTCCATTCACTTCGCACAGTGAATTGAAGTGTTGGAAGAGACTGCTTCTCTTTCAGAGAAATGCATGTGAATTTCTGTTGAATGCTTGTAAGTAGCTTAAGGCACTTTCAAAGGAAAGTGATTTTCTCTGAAAGGACAGCATTTCGAAAGAGAAGAAAGACTCCATTTACTTCACACAGTGAATTGAAGTGTTGGAACAGAATGCTTCTCTTTCAGAGAAATGCATTTCAGTTTCCTGTGAATGCTTGTAAGTAGGGTAAGGCACTTTCAAAGGAAAGTGATTTTCTCTGAAAGGACAGTATTTAGAAAGTGAAGCAACACTCCATTCACTTCACACACTGAATTGAAGTGTTGGAACCGACTGCTTCTCTTTCAGAGAAACTGATGTGAGCATTTTGTGAATGCTTGTAAGTAGCTTAAGGCATTTTCAAAGGAAAGTGATTTTCTCTGAAAGGACAGCATTTAGAAAGTGAAGCAACACTCCATTCACTTCGCACAGTGAATTGAAGTGTTGGAACAGACTGCTTCTCTTTCAGAGACTAGCATGTGAATTTCTGTTGAATGCTTGTAAGTAGCTTAAAGCACTTTCAAATGAAAGTGATTTTCTCTGAAAGGACAGCATTTAGAAAGTGAAGCAAAACTCCATTCACTTCACACAGTGAATTGAAGTGTTGGAACAGACTGCTTCTCTTTCAGAGAAACTGATGTGAGTATTTTGTGAATGCTTGTAAGTTGCTTAAGGCACTTTCAAAGGAAAGTGATTTTCTCTGAAAGGACAGCATTTAGAAAGTGAAGCAACACTCCATTCACTTCGCACAGTGAATTGAAGGGTTGGAACAGACTGCTTCTCTTTCAGAGAAATGCATTTCAGTTTCCTGTGAATGCTTGTAAGTAGCTTAAGGCACTTTCAAAGGAAAGTGATTTTCTGTGAAACTACAGCATTTAGAATGTGAAGGAACACTCCATTCACTTCGCACAATGAATTGAAGTGTTGGAACTGACTGCTTCTCTTTCAGAGAAATGCATTTTAGTTTCCTGTGAATGCTTGTAAGTAGGTTAAGGCACTTTCAAAGGAAAGTGATTTTCTCTGAAACTACAGCATTTAGAAAGTGAAGTAACACTCCACTGACTTCGCACAGTGAATTGAAGTGTTGGAACAGACTGCTTCTTTTTCACAGAAACGCATGTGAATTTCTGTTGAATGCTTGTAAGTAGCTTCAGGCACTTTCAAAGAATAGTGATTTTCTCTGAAATTACAGCATTTAGAAAGTGAAGCAACACTCCATTCACTTCGCACAGTGAATTGAAGTGTTGGAACACACTGCTTCTCTTTCATAGAAACGCATGTGAATTTCTGTTGAATGCTTGTAAGTAGCTTAAGGCACTTTCTAAGGAAAGTGATTTTCTCTGAAAGGACAGCATTTAGAAAGTGAAGCAACACTCCATTCACTTCACACAGTGAATTGAAGTGTTGGAACAGACTGCTTCTCTTTCAGAGAAATGCATTTCAGTTTCCTGTGAATTCTTGTAAGTAGCTTAAGGCACTTTCATAGGAAATTGATTTTCTCTGAAACTACAGCATTTAGAATGTGAAGGAACTCTCCATTCACTTCGCACAGTGAATTGAAGTGTTGGAACTGACTGCTTCTTTTTTAGAGAAATGCATTTCAGTTTCCTGTGAATGCTTGTAAGTAGCTTAAGGCACTTTCAAAGGAAAGTGATTTTCTCTGAAACTACAGCATTTAGAATGTGAAGGAACAATCCATTCACTTCTCACAGTGAGTTGAAGTGTTCAACAGACTGCTTCTCTTTCAGAGAAATGCATTTCAGTTTCCTGTGAATGCTTGTAAGTAGGGTAAGGCACTTTCAAAGGAAAGTGATTTTCTCTGAAAGGACAGCATTTAGAAAGTGAAGCAACACTCCATTCACTTCACACACTGAATTGAAGTGTTGGAACAGACTGCTTCTCTTTCAGAGAAACTGATGTGAACATTTTGTGAATGCTTGTAAGTAGCTTAAGGCATTTTCAAAGGAAAGTTATTTTCTCTGAAAGGACAGCATTTAGAAAGTGAAGCAACACTCCATTCACTTCGCACACTGAATTGAAGTGTTGGAACAGACTGCTTCTCTTTCAGAGAAACTGATGTGAGTATTTTGTGAATGCTTGTAAGTAGCTTAAGTCACTTTCTAAGGAAAGTGATTTTCTCTGAAACTACAGCATTTAGAAAGTGAAGCAATACTCCATTCACTTTGCACAGTGAATTGAAGTGTTGGAACAGACTGCTTCTCTTTCAGAGAAACTGATGTGAGTATTTTGTGAATGCTTGTAAGTAGCTTAAGGCACTTTCAAAGGAAAGTGATTTTCTCTGAAATTGTCAGCATTTAGAAAATGATGCAACACTCCATTCACTTCGCACAGTGAATTGAAGTGTTGGAACAGACTGCTTCTCTTTCAGAGAAACGCATGTGAATTTCTGTTGAATGCTTGTAAGTAGCTTAAGGCACTTTCAAAGCAAAGTGATTTTCTCTGAAAGGACAGCATTTAGAAAGTGAAGCAACACTCCATTCACTTCACACAGTGAATTGAAGTGTTGGAACAGACTGCGTCGCTTTCAGAGAAACTGATGTGAGTATTTTGTGAATGCTTGTACGTAGCTTAAGGCACTTTCAAAGGAAAGTGATTTTCTCTGAAAGGACAGCATTTAGAAAGTGAAGCAACACTCCATTCACTTCGCACAGTGAATTGAAGTGTTGGATCAGACTGCTTCTCTTTCAGAGAAACGCATGTGAATTTCTGTTGAATGCTTGTAAGTAGCTTAAGGCACTTTCAAAGGAAAGTGATTTTCTCTGAAAGGACAGCATTTAGAAAGTGAAGCAACACTCCATTCACTTCGCACAGTGAATTGAAGTGTTGGAACAGACTTCTTCTCTTTCAGAGAAACAGATGTGAGTTTCTTGTGAATGCTTGTAAGTAGCTTAAGGCAGTTTCAAAAGAGAATGATTTTCTCTAAAAGGAGAGCATTTAGAAAGTGA
Source organism: Myodes glareolus (assembly GCF_982192425.1). Taxonomy (NCBI): domain Eukaryota; kingdom Metazoa; phylum Chordata; class Mammalia; order Rodentia; family Cricetidae; genus Myodes; species Myodes glareolus. The sequence continues at coordinate 325,291 of NC_142051.1, forward strand.
AGCAACACTCCATTCACTTCGCACAGTGAATTGAAGTGTTGGAACAGACTTCTTCTTTGTTAGAGAAATGCATGTGAATTTCTGTTGAATGCTTGTAAGAGCTTAAGGCACTTTCAAAGGAAAGTGATTGTCTCTGAAAGGACAGCATTTAGAAAGTGAAGCAACACTCCATTCACTTCGCACAGTGAATTGAAGTGTTGGAACAGACTGCTTCTCTTTCAGAGAAATGCATTTCAGTTTCCTGTGAATGTTTGTAAGTAGCTTAAGGCACTTTTAAAGGAAAGTGATTTTCTCTGAAACTACAGCATTTAGAATGTGAAGGAACACTCCATTCACTTCGCACAGTGAATTGAAGTGTTGGAACAGACTGCTTCTCTTTCAGAGAAACGCATGTGAATTTCTGTTGAATGCTTGTAAGTAGCTTAAGGCACTTTCAAAGGAAAGTGATTTTCTCTGAAAGGACAGCATTTAGAAAGTGAAGCAACACACCATTCACTTCGCACAGTGAATTGAAGTGTTGGAACAGACTTCTTCTCTTTCAGAGAAACTGATGTGAGTATTTTGTGAATGCTTGTAAGTAGCTTAAGGCACTTTCAAAGGAAAGTGATTTTCTCTGAAAGGACAGCATTTAGAAAGTGAAGCAACACTCCATTCAATTCGCACAGTGAATTGAAGTGTTGGAACAGACTGCTTCTCATTCAGAGAAACGCATTTCAGTTTCCTGTGAATGTTTTTAAGTAGCTTAAGGCACTTTCAAAGGAAAGTGATTTTCTCTGAAACTACAGCATTTAGAATGTGAAGGAACACTCCATTCACTTCGCACAGTGAATTGAAGTGTTGCAACTGACTGCTTCTCTTTCAGAGAAACGCATGTGAATCTGTTGAATGCTTGTAAGTAGTTTAATGCACTTTCAAAGGAAAGTGATTTTCTCTGAAAGGACAGCATTTAGAAAGTGAAGCAACACTCCATTCACTTCGCACAGTGAATTGAAGTTTTGGAACAGACTGCTTCTCTTTCAGAGAAACGCATGTGAATTTCTGTTGAATGCTTGTAAGTAGCTTAAGGCACTTTCAAAGGAAAGGGATTTTCTCTGAAAGGACAGCATTTAGAAAGTGAAGCAACACTCCATTGACTTCACACAGTGAATTGAAGTGTTGGAACAGACTGCTTCTCTTTCACAGAAACGCATGTGAATTTCTGTTGTATGCTTGCAAGTAGCTTAAGGCCCTTTCAAAGGAAAGTTATTTTCTCTGAAAGGACAGCATTTAGAAAGTAAAGCAACACTCCATTCACTTCGCACAGTGAATTGAAGTATTGGAACAGACTGCTTCTCTTTCAGAGAAACGCATGTGAATTTCTGTTGAATGCTTGTAAGTAGCTTAAGGCACTTTCAAAGGAAAGTGATTTTCCCTGAAAGGACAGCATTTAGAAAGTGAAGCAACACTCCATTCACTTCGCACAGTGAATTGAAGTGTTGGAACAGACTGCTTCTCTTTCAGAGAAACTGATGTGAGTATTTTGTGAATGATTGTAAGTAGCTTAAGGCACTTTCAAAGGAAAGTGATTTTCTCTGAAAGGACAGCATTTAGAAAGTGAAGCAACACTCCATTCACTTCGCACAGTGAATTGAAGTGTTGGAACAGACTGCTTCTCTTTCCGAGAAATTCATTTCAGTTTCCTGTGAATGCTTGTAAGTAGGTTAAGGCACTTTCACAGGAAAGTGATTTTCTCTGAAACTACAGCATTTAGAATGTGAAGGAACACTCCATTCACTTCGCACAGTGAATTGAAGTGTTGGAACAGACTGCTTCTCTTTCAGGGAAATGCATGTGAATTTCTGTTGAATGCTTGTAAGTAGCTTAAGGCACTTTAAAGGAAAGTGATTTTTTCTGAAAGGACAGCATTTCGAAAGTGAAGCAACACTCCATTTACTTCACACAGTGAATTGAAGTGTTGGAACAGACTGCTTCTCTTTCAGAAAAATGCATTTCAGTTTCCTGTGAATGCTTGTAAGGAGGTTAAGGCACTTTCAAAGGAAAGTGATTTTCTCTGAAAGGACAGCATTTAGAAAGTGAAGCAACACTCCATTCACTTCACACAGTGAATTGAAGTGTTGGAACAGACTGCTTCTCTTTTAGAGAAACTGATGTGAGTATTTTGTGAATGCTTGTAAGTAGCTTAAGTCACTTTCTAAGGAAAGTGATTTTCTCTGAAACTACAGCATTTAGAATGTGAAGGAACACTCCATTCACTTCGCACAGTGAATTGTAGTGTTGGAAAAGACCTCTTCTTTTTCAGAGAAATGCATGTGAATTTCTGTTGAATGCTTGTAAGAGCTTAAGGCACTTTCAAAGGAAAGTGATTTTCTCTGAAAGGACAGCATTTAGAAAGTGAAGCAACACTCCATTCACTTCGCACTGTGAATTGAAGTGTTGGAACAGACTGCTTCTCGTTCAGAGAAATGCATGTGAATTTCTGTTGAATGCTTGTAAGTAGCTTAAGCACTTTCAAAGGAAAGTGATTTTCTCTGAAAGGACAGCATTTAGAAAGTGAAGCAACACTCCATTCACTTCACACAGTGAATTGAAGTGTTGGAACAGACTGCTTCTCTTTCAGAGAAACAGATGTGAGTTTCTTGTGAATGCTTGTAAGTAGCTTAAGGCAGTTTCAAAAGAGAATGATTTTCTCTAAAAGGAGAGCATTTAGAAAGTGAAGCAACACTCCATTCACTTCGCACAGTGAATTGAAGTGTTGGAACAGACTACTTCTCTTTCAGAGAAACTAATGTGAGTATTTTGTGAATGCTTGTAAGTAGCTTAAGGCATTTCCAAAGGAAAGTGATTTTCTCTGAAAGGAAAGCATTTAGAAAGTGAAGCAACACTCCATTCACTTCGCACAGTGAATTGAAGTGTTGGAACAGACTGCTTCTCTTTCAGAGAAAAGCATGTGAATTTCTGTTGAATGGTTGTAAGTAGCTTAAGGCACTTTCAAAGGAAAGTGATTTTCTCTGAAAGGAGAGCATTTAGAAAGTGAAGCAACACTCCATTCACTTCGCACAGTGATTTGAAGTGTTGGAACAGACTGCTTCTCTTTTAGAGAAACTGATGTGAGTATTTTGTGAATGCTTGTAAGTAGCTTAAGTCACTTTGTAAGGAAAGTGATTTTCTCTGAAACTACAGCATTTAGAATGTGAAGGAACACTCCATTCACTTCGCACAGTGAATTGTAGTGTTGGAAAAGACCTCTTCTTTTTCAGAGAAATGCATGTGAATTTCTGTTTAATGCTTGTAAGAGCTTAAGGCACTTTCAAAGGAAAGTGATTTTCTCTGAAAGGACAGCATTTAGAAAGTGAAGCAACACTCCATTCACTTCGCACTGTGAATTGAAGTGTTGGAACAGACTGCTTCTCTTTCAGAGAAATGCATGTGAATTTCTGTTGAATGCTTGTAAGTAGCTTAAGCACTTTCAAAGGAAAGTGATTTTCTCTGAAAGGACAGCACTTAGAAAGTGAAGCAACACTCCATTCACTTCACACAGTGAATTGAAGTGTTGGAACAGACTGCTTCTCTTTCAGAGAAACAGATGTGAGTTTCTTGTGAATGCTTGTAAGTAGCTTAAGGCAGTTTCAAAAGAGAATGATTTTCTCTAAAATGAGAGCATTTAGAAAGTGAAGCAACACTCCATTCACTTCGCACAGTGAATTGAAGTGTTGGAACAGACTGCTTCTCTTTCAGAGAAACTAATGTGAGTATTTTGTGAATGCTTGTAAGTAGCTTAAGGCATTTCCAAAGGAAAGTGATTTTCTCTGAAAGGAAAGCATTTAGAAAGTGAAGCAACACTCCATTCACTTCGCACAGTGAATTGAAGTGTTGGAACAGACTGCTTCTCTTTCAGAGAAAAGCATGTGAATTTCTGTTGAATGCTTGTAAGTAGCTTAAGGCACTTTCAATGGAAAGTGATTTTCTCTGAAAGGAGAGCATTTAGAAAGTGAAGCAACACTCCATTCACTTCGCACAGTGAATTGAAGTGTTGGAACAGACTGCTTCTCTTTCAGAGAAACTGATGTGAGTATTTTGTGAATGCTTGTAAGTAGCTTAAGTCACTTTCTAAGGAAAGTGATTTTCTCTGAAACTACAGCATTAAGAATGTGAAGGAACACTCCATTCACTTCGCACAGTGAATTGTAGTGTTGGAAAAGACTTCTTCTTTTTCAGAGAAATGCATGTGAATTTCTGTTGAATGCTTGTAAGAGCTTAAGGCACTTTCAAAGGAAAGTGATTTTCTCTGAAAGGACAGCATTTAGAAAGTAAAGCAACACTCCATTTACTTCACACAGTGAACTGAAGTGTTGGAACAGACTGCTTCTCTTTCAGAGAAATGCATTTCAGTTTCCTGTGAATGCTTGTAAGTAGGTTAAGGCACTTTCAAAGGAAAGTGATTTTCTCTGAAAGGACAGCATTTAGAAAGTGAAGTAACTCTCCATTGACTTCGCACAGTGAATTGAATTGTTGGAACAGACTGCTTCTCTTTCACAGAAACGAATGTGAATTTCTGTTGAATGCTTGTAAGTAGCTTAAGGCACTTTCAAAGAATAGTGATTTTCTCTGAAAGGACAGCATTTAGAAAGTGAAGCAACACTTCATTCACTTCGCACAGTGAATTGAAGTGTTGGAACAGACTGCTTCTCTTTCAGAGAAACTGATGTGAGTATTTTTTGAATGCTTGTAAGTAGCTTAAGGCACTTTCAAAGGAAAGTGATTTTCTCTGAAAGGACAGCATTTAGAAAGTGAAGCAACACTCCATTCACTTCGCACAGTGAATTGAAATGTTGGAACAGACTGCCTCTCTTTCAGAGAAATGCATTTCAGTTTCCTGTGAATGCTTGTAAGTAGCTTAAGGCACTTTCAAAGGAAAGTGATTTTCTCTGAAACTACATCATTTAGAATGTGAAGGAACACTCCATTCACTTCGCATAGTGAATTGAAGTGTTGCAACTGACTGCTTCTCTTTCAGAGAAACGCATGTGAATTTCTGTTGAATGCTTGTAAGTAGCTTAAGGCACTTTCAAAGGAAAGTGATTTTCTCTGAAAGGACAGCATTTCGAAAGTGAAGCAACATTCCATTTACTTCACACAGTGAATTGAAGTGTTGGAACAGACTGCTTCTCTTTTAGAGAAATGCATTTCAGTTTCCTGTGAATGCTTGTAAGTAGGTTAAGGCACTTTCAAAGGAAAGTGATTTTCTCTGAAAGGACAGCATTTAGAAAGTGAAGCAACCCTCCATTCACTTCACACAGTGAATTGAAGTGTTGGAACAGACTGCTTCCTTTTCAGAGAAACTGATGTGAGTATTTTGTGAATGCTTGTAAGTAGCTTAAGGCATTTTCAAAGGAAAGTGATTTTCTCTGAAAGGACAGCATTTAGAAAGTGAAGCAACACTCCATTCACTTCGCACAGTGAATTGAAGTGTTGGAACAGACTGCTTCTCTTTCAGAGAAATGCAAGTGAATTTCTGTTGAATGCTTGTAAGAGCTTAAGGCAGTTTCAAAGGAAAGTGATTTTCTCTGAAAGGACCGCATTTAGAAAGTGAAGCAACACTCCATTCACTTCGCACAATGAATTGAAATGATGGAACAGACTGCTTCTCTTTCAGAGAAATGCATTTCAGTTTCCTGTGAATGTTTGTAAGTAGCTTAAGGCACTTTCAAAGGAAAGTGATTTTCTCTGAAACTACAGCCTTTAGAATGTGAAGGAACACTCCTTTCACTTCGCACAGTGAATTGAAGTGTTGCAACTGACTGCTTCTCTTTCAGAGAAACGCATGTTAATTTCTGTTGAATGCTTGTAAGTAGCTTAAGGCACTTTCAAAGGAAAGTGATTTTCTCTGAAAGGACAGCATTTAGAAAGTGAAGAAACACTCCATTCAGTTTGCACAGTGATTTGAAGTGTTGGAACAGACTGCTTCTCTTTCAGAGAAACGCATGTGAATTTCTGTTGAATGCTTGAAAGTAGCTTAAGGCACTTTCAAAGGAAAGTGTTTTTCTCTGAAAGGACAGCATTTAGAAAGTGAAGCAACACTCCACTCACTTCGCACCGTGAATTGAAGTGTTGGAACAGACTGCTTCTCTTTCAGAGAAACGCATGTGAATTTCTGTTGAATGCTTGTAAGTAGCTTAAGGCACTTTCAAAGGAAAGTGATTTTCTCTGAAAGGACAGCATTTAGAAAGTGAAGCAACACTCCATTCACTTCGCACAGTGAATTGAAGTGTTGGAACAGACTGCTTTTCTTTCACAGAAACGCATGTGAATTTCTGTTGAATGCTTGTAAGTAGCTTAAGGCCCTTTCAAAGAAAAGTGATTTTCTCTGAAAGGACAGCATTTAGAAAGTGAAGCAACACTCCATTCACTTCGCACATTGAATTGAAGTGTTGGAACAGACTGCTTCTCTTTCAGAGAAACGCATGTGAATTTCTGTTGAATGCTTGTAAGTAGCTTAAGGCACTTTCAAAGGAAAGTGATTTTCCCTGAAAGCACAGCATTTAGAAAGTGAAGCAACACTCCATTCACTTCGCACAGTGAATTGAAGTGTTGGAACAGACTGCTTCTCTTTCAGAGAAACTGCTGTGAGTATTTTGTGAATGCTTATAAGTAGCTTAAGGCACTTTCAAAGGAAAGTGATTTTCTCTGAAAGGACAGCATTTAGAAAGTGAAGCAACACTCCATTGACTTCCCACAGTGAATTGAAGTGTTGGAACAGACTGCTTCTCTTTCAGAGAAATGCATTTCAGTTTCCTGTAAATGCTTGCAAGTAGCTTAAGGCACTTTCAAAGGAAATTGATTTTCTCTGAAACTACAGCATTTAGAATGTGAAGGAAGAATCCATTCACTTCGCACAGTGAATTGAAGTGTTGGAACAGACTGCTTCTCATTCAGAGAAATGCATTTCAGTTTCCTGTGAATGCTTGTAAGTAGCTTAAGGCACTTTCAAAGGAAAGTGATTTTCTCTGAAACTACAGCATTTAGAATGTGAAGGAACACTCCATTGACTTCGCACAGTGAATTGAAGTGTTGGAACAGACTGCTTCTCTTTCAGAGAAAAGTATGTGAATTTCTGTTGAATGCTTGTAAGTAGCTTAAGGCACTTCCAAAGGAAAGTGATTTTCTCTGAAAGGACAGCATTTCGAAAGTGAAGAAACACTCCATTCACTTCACACACTGAATTGAAGTGTTGGAGCAGACTGCTTCTCTTTCAGAGAAACTGATGTGAGCGTTTTGTGAATGCTTGTAAGTAGCTTAAGGCATTTTCAAAGGAAAGTGATTTTCTCTGAAAGGACAGCATTTAGAAAGTGAAGCAAAACTCCATTCACTTCACACAGTGAATTGAAGTGTTGGAACAGACTGCTTCTCTTTCAGAGAAACTGATGTGAGTATTTTGTGAATGCTTGTAAGTAGGTTAAGGCACTTTCAAAGGAAAGTGATTTTCTCTGAAAGGACAGCATTTAGAAAGTGAAGAAACACTCCATTCACTTCGCACAGTGAATTGAAGTGTTGGAACAGACTGCTTCTCTTTCAGAGAAACTGATGTGAGTATTTTGTGAATGCTTGTAAGTAGCTTAAGGCACTTTCAAAGGAAAGTGATTTTCTCTGAAAGGACAGCATTTAGAAAGTGAAGCAACACTCCATTCACTTCGCACAGTGAATTGAAGTGTTGGAACAGACTTCTTCTCTTTCAGAGAAACTGATGTGAGTATTTTGTGAATGCTCGTAAGTAGCTTAAGGCACTTTCTAAGGAAAGTGATTTTCTCTGAAACTACAGCATTTAGAATGTGAAGGAACACTCCATTCACTTCGCACAGTGAATTGAAGTGTTGGAACAGACTTCTTCTTTTTCAGAGAAATGCATGTGAATTTCTGTTTAATGCTTGTAAGAGCTTAAGGCACGTTCAAAGCAAAGTGATTTTCTCTGAAAGGACAGCATTTAGAAAGTGAAGCAACACTCCATTCACTTCGCACAGTGAATTGAAGTGTTGGAACAGACTGCTTCTCTTTCAGAGAAATGCATTTCAGTTTCCTGTGAATGCTTGTAAGTAGGTTAAGGCACTTTCAAAGGAAAGTGATTTTCTCTGAAACTACAGCATTTAGAAAGTGAAGTAACACTCCACTGACTTCGCACAGTGAATTGAAGTGTTGTAACAGACTGCTTCTCTTTCAGAGAAACGCATGTGAATTTCTGTTGAATGCTTGTAAGTAGCTTAAGGCACTTTCAAAGAATAGTGATTTTCTCTGAAAGTACAGCATTTAGAAAGTGAAGCAACACTCCATTCACTTCGCACAGTGAATTGAAGTGTTGGAACAGACTGCTTCTCTTTCAGAGAAACGCATGTGAATTTCTGTTGAATGCTTGTAAGTAGCTTAAGGCACTTTCTAAGGAAAGTGATTTTCTCTGAAAGGACAGCATTTAGAAAGTGAAGCAACACTCCATTCACTTCACACAGTGAATTGAAGTGTTCGAACAGACTGCTTCTCTTTCAGAGAAACTGCTGTGAGTATTTTGTGAATGCTTGTAAGTAGCTTAAGGCACTTTCAAAGGAAAGTGATTTTCTCTGAGAGGACAGCATTTAGAAAGTGAAGCAACACTCCATTGACTTCGCACAGTGAATTGAAGTGTTGGAGCAGACTGCTTCTCTTTCAGAGAAATGCATTTCAGTTTCCTGTGAATGCTTGTAATTATCTGAAGGCACTTTCAAAGGAAATTGATTTTCTCTGAAACTACAGCATTTAGAATGTGAAGGAACACTCCATTCACTTCGCACAGTGAATTGAAGTGTTGGAACTGACTGCTTCTCTTTCAGAGAAATGCATTTCAGTTTCCTGTGAATGCTTGTAAGTAGCTTAAGGCACTTTCAAAGGAAAGTGATTTTCTGTGAAACTACAGCATTTAGAATGTGAAGGAACACTCCATTCACTTCGCACAGTGAATTGAAGTGTTGGAACAGACTGCTTCTCTTTCAGAGAAATGCATGTTAATTTTTGTTGAATGCTTGTAAGTAGCTTAAGGCACTTTCAATGGAAAGTGATTTTCTCTGAAAGGACAGCATTTCGAAAGAGAAGAAAGACTCCATTTACTTCCCACAGTGAATTGAAGTGTTGGAACAGACTGCTTCTCTTTCAGAGAAATGCATTTCAGTTTCCTGTGAATGCTTGTAAGTAGGGTAAGGCACTTTCAAAGGAAAGTGATTTTCTCTGAAAGGACAGCATTTAGAAAGTGAAGCAACACTCCATTCAGTTCACACACTGAATTGAAGTGTTGGAACCGACTGCTTCTCTTTCAGAGAAACTGATGTGAGCATTTTGTGAATGCTTGTAAGTAGCTTAAGGCATTTTCAAAGGAAAGTGATTTTCTCTGAAAGGACAGCATTTAGAAAGTGAAGCAAAACTCCATTCACTTCACACAGTGAATTGAAGTGTTGGAACAGACTGCTTCTCTTTCAGAGAAACTGCTGTGAGTATTTTTTGAATGCTTGTAAGTAGCTTAAGGCACTTTCAAAGGAAAGTGATTTTCTCTGAAAGGACAGCATTTAGAAAGTGAAGCAACACTCCATTGACTTCGCACAGTGAATTGAAGTGTTGGAGCAGACTGCTTCTCTTTCAGAGAAATGCATTTCAGTTTCCTGTGAATGCTTGTAATTATCTTAAGGCACTTTCAAAGGAAATTGATTTTCTCTGAAACTACAGCATTTAGAATGTGAAGGAACACTCCATTCACTTCGCACAGTGAATTGAAGTGTTGGAACTGACTGCTTCTCTTTCAGAGAAATGCATTTAAGTTTCCTGTGAATGCTTGTAAGTAGCTTAAGGCACTTTCAAAGGAAAGTGATTTTCTGTGAAACTACAGCATTTAGAATGTGAAGGAACACTCCATTCACTTCGCTCAGTGAATTGAAGTGTTGGAACAGACTGCTTCTCTTTCAGAGAAATGCATGTGAATTTCTGTTGAATGCTTGTAAGTAGCTTAAGGCTTTTCAAAGGAAAGTGATTTTCTCTGAAAGGATAGCATTTCGAAAGAGAAGAAAGACTCCATTTACTTCACACAGTGAATTGAAGTGTTGGAACAGAATGCTTCTCTTTCAGAGAAATGCATTTCAGTTTCCTGTGAATGCTTGTAAGTAGGGTAAGGCACTTTCAAAGGAAAGAGATTTTCTCTGAAAGGACAGTATTTAGAAAGTGAAGCAACACTCCATTCACTTCACACACTGAATTGAAATGTTGGAACCGACTGCTTCTCTTTCAGAGAAACTGATGTGAGCATTTTGTGAATGCTTGTAAGTAGCTTAAGGCATTTTCAAAGGAAAGTGATTTTCTCTGAAAGGACAGCATTTAGAAAGTGAAGCAACACTCCATTCACTTCGCACAGTGAATTGAAGTGTTGGAACAGACTGCTTCTCTTTCAGAGAAAAGCATGTGAATTTCTGTTGAATGCTTGTAAGTAGCTTAAAGCACTTTCAAATGAAAGTGATTTTCTCTGAAAGGACAGCATTTAGAAAGTGAAGCAAAACTCCATTCACTTCACACAGTGAATTGAAGTGTTGGAACAGACTGCTTCTCTTTCAGAGAAACTGATGTGAGTATTTTGTGAATGCTTGTAAGTAGCTTAAGGCACTTTCAAAGGAAAGTGATTTTCTCTGAAAGGACAGCATTTAGAAAGTGAAGCAACACTCCATTCACTTCGCACAGTGAATTGAAGTGTTGGAACAGACTTCTTCTCTTTCAGAGAAACTGATGTGAGTATTTTGTGAATGCTTGTAAGTAGCTTAAGTCACTTTCTAAGGAAAGTGATTTTCTGTGAAACTACAGCATTTAGAATGTGAAGGAACACTCCATTCACTTCGCACAATGAATTGAAGTGTTGGAACTGACTGCTTCTCTTTCAGAGAAATGCATTTTAGTTTCCTGTGAATGCTTGTAAGTAGGTTAAGGCACTTTCAAAGGAAAGTGATTTTCTCTGAAACTACAGCATTTAGAAAGTGAAGTAACACTCCACTGACTTCGCACAGTGAATTGAAGTGTTGGAACAGACTGCTTCTTTTTCACAGAAACGCATGTGAATTTCTGTTGAATGCTTGTAAGTAGCTTCAGGCACGTTCAAAGAATAGTGATTTTCTCTGAAAGTACAGCATTTAGAAAGTGAAGCAACACTCCATTCACTTCGCACAGTGAATTGAAGTGTTGGAACAGACTGCTTCTCTTTCATAGAAACGCATGTGAATTTCTGTTGAATGCTTGTAAGTAGCTTAAGGCACTTTCTAAGGAAAGTGATTTTCTCTGAAAGGACAGCATTTAGAAAGTGAAGCAACACTCCATTCACTTCGCACAGTGAATTGAAGTTTTGGAACAGACTGCTTCTCTTTCAGAGAAATGCATTTCAGTTTCCTGTGAATTCTTGTAAGTAGCTTAAGGCACTTTCAAAGGAAATTGATTTTCTCTGAAACTACAGCATTTAGAATGTGAAGGAACTCTCCATTCACTTCGCACAGTGAATTGAAGTGTTGGAACTGACTGCTTCTTTTTCAGAGAAATGCATTTCAGTTTCCTGTGAATGCTTGTAAGTAGCTTAAGGCACTTTCAAAGGAAAGTGATTTTCTCTGAAACTACAGCATTTAGAATGTGAAGGAACAATCCATTCACTTCTCACAGTGAGTTGAAGTGTTCAACAGACTGCTTCTCTTTCAGAGAAATGCATTTCAGTTTCCTGTAAATGCTTGTAAGTAGGGTAAGGCACTTTCAAAGGAAAGTGATTTTCTCTGAAAGGACAGCATTTAGAAAGTGAAGCAACACTCCATTCACTTCACACAGTGAATTGAAGTGTTGGAACAGACTGCTTCTCTTTCAGAGAAATGCATTTCAGTTTCTTGTGAATGCTTGTAAGTAGGTTAAAGTACTTTCAAAGGAAAGTGATTTTCTCTGAAACTACAGCATTTAGAAAGTGAAGTAACACTCCACTGACTTCGCACAGTGAATTGAAGTGTTGGAACAGACTGCTTCTCTTTCACAGAAACGCATGTGAATTTCTGTTGAATGCTTGTAAGTAGCTTAAGGCACTTTCAAAGAATAGTGATTTTCTCTGAAAGTACAGCATTTAGAAAGTGAAGCAACACTCCATTCACTTCGCACAGTGAATTGAAGTGTTGGAACAGACTGCTTCTCTTTCAGAGAAACACATGTGAATTTCTGTTGAATGCTTGTAAGTAGCTTAAGGCACTTTCTAAGGAAAGTGATTTTCTCTGAAAGGACAGCATTTAGAAAGTGAAGCAACACTCCATTCACTTCACACAGTGAATTGAAGTGTTGGAACAGACTGCTTCTCTTTCAGAGAAACTGATGTGAGTATTTTGTGAATGCTTGTAAGTAGCTTGAGGCACTTTCAAAGGAAAGTGATTTTCTCTGAAAGGACAGCATTTAGAAAGTGAAGCAACACTCCATTGACTTCGCACAGTGAAATGAAGTGTTGGAGCAGACTGCTTCTCTTTCAGAGAAATGCATTTCAGTTTCCTGTGAATTCTTGTAATTATCTTAAGGCACTTTCAAAGGAAATTGATTTTCTCAGAAACTACAGCATTTAGAATGTGAAGGAACACTCCATTCACTTCGCACAGTGAATTGAAGTGTTGGAAAAGACTGCTTCTCTTTCAGAGAAATGCATGTGAATTTCTATTGAATGCTTGTAAGTAGCTTAAGGCACTTTCAAAGGAAAGTGATTTTCTCTGAAAGGACAGCATTTCGAAAGAGAAGAAAGACTCCATTTACTTCACACAGTTAATTGAAGTGTTGGAACAGACTGCTTCTCTTTCAGAGAAATGCATTTCAGTTTCCTGTGAATGCTTGTAAGTAGGGTAAGGCACTTTCAAAGGAAAGTGATTTTCTCTGAAAGGACAGCATTTAGAAAGTGAAGCAACACTCCATTCACTTCACACACTGAATTGAAGTGTTGGAACAGACTGCTTCTCTTTCAGAGAAACTGATGTGAGCATTTTGTGAATGCTTGTAAGTAGCTTAAGGCATTTTCAAAGGAAAGTGATTTTCTCTGAAAGGACAGCATTTAGAAAGTGAAGCAACACTCCATTCACTTCGCACAGGGAATTGAAGTTTTGGAACAGACTGCTTCTCTTTCAGAGAAAAGCATGTGAATTTCTGTTGAATGCTTGTAAGTACCTTAAAGCACTTTCAAATGAAAGTGATTTTCTCTGAAAGGACAGCATTTAGAAAGTGAAGCAACACTCCATTCACTTCACACAATGAATTGAAGTGTTGGAACAGACTGCTCCTCTTTCAGAGAAACTGATGTGAGTATTTTGTGAATGCTTGTAAGTAGCTTAAGGCACTTTCAAAGGAAAGTGATTTTCTCTGAAAGGACAGCATTTAGAAAGTGAAGCAACACTCCATTCACTTCGCACAGTGAATTGAAGTGTTGGAACAGACTGCTTCTCTTTCAGAGAAACTGATGTGAGTATTTTGTGAATGCTTGTAAGTAGCTTAAGGCACTTTCTAAGGAAAGTGATTTTCTCTGAAACTACAGCATTTAGAATGTGAAGGAACACTCCATTAACTTCGAACAGTGAATTGAAGTGTTGGAACAGACTTCTTCTTTTTCAGAGAAATGCATGTGAATTTCTGTTGAATGTTTGTAAGAGCTTAAGGCACTTTCAAAGGAAAGTGATTTTCTCTGAAAGGACAGCATTTAGAAAGTGAAGCAACACTCCATTCACTTCGCACAGTGAATTGAAGTGTTGGAACAGACTGCTTCTCTTTCAGAGAAATGCATTTCAGTTTCCTGTGAATGTTTGTAAGTAGCTTAAGGCACTTTCAAAGGAAAGAGATTTTCTCTGAAACTACAGCATTTAGAATGTGAAGGAACACTCCATTAACTACGCACAGTGAATTGAAGTGTTGCAACAGAATGCTTCTCTTTCAGAGAAACGCATGTGAATTTCTGTTGAATGCTTGTAAGTAGCTTAAGGCACTTTCAAAGGAAAGTGATTTTCTCTGAAAGGACAGCATTTAGAAAGTGAAGCAACACTCCATTGACTTCGCACAGTGAATTGAAATGTTGGAACAGACTGCTTCTCTTTCAGAGAAACGCATGTGAATTTCTGTTGAATGCTTGTAAGTAGCTTAAGTCACTTCCTAAGGAACGTGATTTTCTCTGAAACTACAGCATTTAGAATGTGAAGGAACACTCCATTCACTTCGCACAGTGAATTGTATTGTTGGAAAAGACTTCTTCTTTTTCAGAGAAATGCATGTGAATTTCTGTTGAATGCTTGTAAGTAGCTTAAGGCACTTTCAAAGGAAAGTGATTTTCTCTGAAAGGACAGCATTTAGAAAGTGAAGCAACACTCCATTCACTTCACACAGTGAATTGAAGTGTTGGAACAGACTGCTCCTCTTTCAGAGAAACTGATGTGAGTATTTTGTGAATGCTTGTAAGTAGTTTAAGGCACTTTCAAAGGAAAGTGATTTTCTCTGAAAGGACAGCATTTAGAAAGTGAAGCACCACTCCATTCACTTCGCACAGTGAATTGAAGTGTTGGAACAGACTGCTTCTCTTTCAGAGAAATGCATTTCAGTTTCTTGTGAATGCTTGTAAGTAGGTTAAGGCACTTTCAAAGGAAAGTGATTTTCTCTGAAACTACAGCATTTAGAAAGTGAAGTAACACTCCACTGAATTCGCACAGTGAATTGAAGTGTTGGAACAGACTGCTTCTCTTTCACAGAAACGCATGTGAATTTCTGTTGAATGCTTGTAAGTAGCTTAAGGCACTTTCAAAGAATAGTGATTTTCTCTGAAAGTACAGCATTTAGAAAGTGAAGCAACACTCTATTCACTTCGCACAGTGAATTGAAGGGTTGGAACAGACTGCTTCTCTTTCAGAGAAACGCATGTGAATTTCTGTTGAATGCTTGTAAGTAGCTTAAGGCACTTTCTAAGGAAAGTGATTTTCTCTGAAAGGACAGCATTTAGAAAGTGAGGCAACACTCCATTCACTTCACACAGTGAATTGAAGTGTTGGAACAGACTGCTTCTCTTTCAGAGAAACTGCTGTGAGTATTTTGTGAATGCTTGTAAGTAGCTTAAGGCACTTTCAAAGGAAAGTGATTTTCTCTGAAACTACAGCATTTAGAATGTGAAGGAACACTCCATTCACTTCGCACAGTGAATTGAAGTGTTGGAACAGACTGCTTCTCTTTCAGAGAAATGCATGTGAATTTCTGTTGAATGCTTGTAAGTAGCTTAAGGCACTTTCAAAGGAAAGTGATTTTCTCTGAAAGGACAGCATTTCGAAAGAGAAGAAAGACTCCATTTACTTCACACAGTGAAATGAAGCGTTGGAAAAGACTGCTTCTCTTTCAGAGAAATGCATTTCAGTTTCCTGTGAATGCTTGTAAGTAGGGTAAGGCACTTTCAAAGGAAAGTGATTTTCTCTGAAAGGACAGCATTTAGAAAGTGAAGCAACACTCCATTCACTTCACACACTGAATTGAAGTGTTGGAACAGACTGCTTCTCTTTCAGAGAAACTGATGTGAGCATTTTGTGAATGCTTGTAAGTAGCTTAAGGCATTTTCAAAGGAAAGTGATTTTCTCTGAAAGGACAGCATTTAGAAAGTGAAGCAACACTCCATTCACTTCGCACAGTGAATTGAAGTGTTGGAACAGACTGCTTCTCTTTCAGAGAAACTGATGAGAGTATTTTGTGAATGCTTGTAAGTAGCTTAAGTCACTTTCTAAGGAACGTGATTTTCTCTGAAACTACAGCATTTAGAATGTGAAGGAACACTCCATTCACTTCGCACAGTGAATTGTAGTGTTGGAAAAGACTTCTTCTTTTTCAGAGAAATGCATGTGAATTTCTGTTGAATGGTTGTAAGAGCTTAAGGCACTTTCAAAGGAAAGTGATTTTCTCTGAAAGGACAGCATTTAGAAAGTGAAACAACACTCCATTCACTTCACACAGTGAATTGAAGTGTTGGAACAGACTGCTCCTCTTTCAGAGAAACTGATGTGAGTATTTTGTGAATGCTTGTAAGTAGTTTAAGGCACTTTCAAAGGAAAGTGATTTTCTCTGAAAGGACAGCATTTAGAAAGTGAAGCAACACTCCATTCACTTCGCACAGTGAATTGAAGTGTTGGAACAGACTGCTTCTCTTTCAGAGAAACTGATGTGAGTATTTTGTGAATGCTTCTAAGTAGCTTAAGGCACTTTCTAAGGAAAGTGATTTTCTCTGAAACTACAGCATTTAGAATGTGAAGGAACACTCCATTGACTTCGAACAGTGAATTGAAGTGTTGGAACAGACTTCTTTTTCAGAGAAATGCATGTGAATTTCTGTTGAATGTTTGTAAGAGCTTAAGGCACTTTCAAAGCAAAGTGATTTTCTTTGAAAGGACAGCATTTAGAAAGTGAAGCAACACTCCATTCACTTCGCACAGTGAATTGAAGTGTTGGAACAGACTGCTTCTCTTTCAGAGAAATGCATTTCAGTTTCCTGTGAATGTTTGTAAGTAGCTTAAGGCACTTTCAAAGGAAAGTGATTTTCTCTGAAACTACAGCATTTAGAATGTGAAGGAACACTCCATTCACTACGCACAGTGAATTGAAATGTTGGAACAGACTGCTTCTCTTTTAGAGAAACGCATGTGAATTTCTGTTGAATGCTTGTAAGTAGCTTAAGGCACTTTCAAAGAAAAGTGATTTTCTCTGAAAGGACAGCATTTAGAAAGTGAAGCAACACTCCATTGACTTCGCACAGTGAATTGAAATGTTGGAACAGACTGCTTCTCTTTTAGAGAAACGCATGTGAATTTCTGTTGAATGCTTGTAAGTAGCTTAAGGCACTTTCAAAGGAAAGTGATTTTCTCTGAAAGGACAGCATTTCGAAAGAGAAGAAAGACTCCATTTACTTCACACAGTTAATTGAAGTGTTGGAACAGACTGCTTCTCTTTCAGAGAAATGCATTTCAGTTTCCTGTGAATGATTGTAAGTAGGGTAAGGCACTTTCAAAGGAAAGTGATTTTCTCTGAAAGGACAGCATTTAGAAAGTGAAGCAACACTCCATTCACTTCACACACTGAATTGAAGTGTTGGAACAGACTGCTTCTCTTTCAGAGAAACTGATGTGAGCATTTTGTGAATGCTTGTAAGTAGCTTAAGGCATTTTCAAAGGAAAGTGATTTTCTCTGAAAGGACAGCATTTAGAAAGTGAAGCAACACTCCATTCACTTCGCACAAGGAATTGAAGTTTTGGAACAGACTGCTTCTCTTTCAGAGAAAAGCATGTGAATTTCTGTTGAATGCTTGTAAGTAGCTTAAAGCACTTTCAAATGAAAGTGATTTTCTCTGAAAGGACAGCATTTAGAAAGTGAAGCAACACTCCATTCACTTCACACAATGAATTGAAGTGTTGGAACAGACTGCTCCTCTTTCAGAGAAACTGATGTGAGTATTTTGTGAATGCTTGTAAGTAGCTTAAGGCACTTTCAAAGGAAAGTGATTTTCTCTGAAAGGACAGCATTTAGAAAGTGAAGCAACACTCCATTCACTTCGCACAGTGAATTGAAGTGTTGGAACAGACTGCTTCTCTTTCAGAGAAACTGATGTGAGTATTTTGTGAATGCTTGTAAGTAGCTTAAGGCACTTTCTAAGGAAAGTGATTTTCTCTGAAACTACAGCATTTAGAATGTGAAGGAACACTCCATTAACTTCGAACAGTGAATTGAAGTGTTGGAACAGACTTCTTCTTTTTCAGAGAAATGCATGTGAATTTCTGTTGAATGTTTGTAAGAGCTTAAGGCACTTTCAAAGGAAAGTGATTTTCTCTGAAAGGACAGCATTTAGAAAGTGAAGCAACACTCCATTCACTTCGCACAGTGAATTGAAGTGTTGGAACAGACTGCTTCTCTTTCAGAGAAATGCATTTCAGTTTCCTGTGAATGTTTGTAAGTAGCTTAAGGCACTTTCAAAGGAAAGAGATTTTCTCTGAAACTACAGCATTTAGAATGTGAAGGAACACTCCATTAACTACGCACAGTGAATTGAAGTGTTGCAACAGAATGCTTCTCTTTCAGAGAAACGCATGTGAATTTCTGTTGAATGCTTGTAAGTAGCTTAAGGCACTTTCAAAGGAAAGTGATTTTCTCTGAAAGGACAGCATTTAGAAAGTGAAGCAACACTCCATTGACTTCGCACAGTGAATTGAAATGTTGGAACAGACTTCTTCTCTTTCAGAGAAACGCATGTGAATTTCTGTTGAATGCTTGTAAGTAGCTTAAGTCACTTCCTAAGGAACGTGATTTTCTCTGAAACTACAGCATTTAGAATGTGAAGGAACACTCCATTCACTTCGCACAGTGAATTGTAGTGTTGGAAAAGACTTCTTCTTTTTCAGAGAAATGCATGTGAATTTCTGTTGAATTTTTGTAAGAGCTTAAGGCACTTTCAAAGGAAAGTGATTTTCTCTGAAAGGACAGCATTTAGAAAGTGAAGCAACACTCCATTCACTTCGCACAGTGAATTGAAGTGTTGGAACAGACTGCTTCTCTTTCAGAGAAATGCATTTCAGTTTCCTGTGAATGTTTGTAAGTAGCTTAAGGCACTTTCAAAGGAAAGAGATTTTCTCTGAAACTACAGCATTTAGAATGTGAAGGAACACTCCATTAACTACGCACAGTGAATTGAAGTGTTGCAACAGAATGCTTCTCTTTCAGAGAAACGCATGTGAATTTCTGTTGAATGCTTGTAAGTAGCTTAAGGCACTTTCAAAGGAAAGTGATTTTCTCTGAAAGGACAGCATTTAGAAAGTGAAGCAACACTCCATTGACTTCGCACAGTGAATTGAAATGTTGGAACAGACTGCTTCTCTTTCAGAGAAACGCATGTGAATTTCTGTTGAATGCTTGTAAGTAGCTTAAGTCACTTCCTAAGGAACGTGATTTTCTCTGAAACTACAGCATTTAGAATGTGAAGGAACACTCCATTCCCTTCGCACAGTGAATTGTATTGTTGGAAAAGACTTCTTCTTTTTCAGAGAAATGCATGTGAATTTCTGTTGAATGCTTGTAAGAGCTTAAGGCACTTTCAAAGGAAAGTGATTTTCTCTGAAAGGACAGCATTTAGAAAGTGAAGCAACACTCCATTCACTTCACACAGTGAATTGAAGTGTTGGAACAGACTGCTCCTCTTTCAGAGAAACTGATGTGAGTATTTTGTGAATGCTTGTAAGTAGTTTAAGGCACTTTCAAAGGAAAGTGATTTTCTCTGAAAGGACAGCATTTAGAAAGTGAAGCACCACTCCATTCACTTCGCACAGTGAATTGAAGTGTTGGAACAGACTGCTTCTCTTTCAGAGAAATGCATTTCAGTTTCTTGTGAATGCTTGTAAGTAGGTTAAGGCACTTTCAAAGGAAAGTGATTTTCTCTGAAACTACAGCATTTAGAAAGTGAAGTAACACTCCACTGAATTCGCACAGTGAATTGAAGTGTTGGAACAGACTGCTTCTCTTTCACAGAAACGCATGTGAATTTCTGTTGAATGCTTGTAAGTAGCTTAAGGCACTTTCAAAGAATAGTGATTTTCTCTGAAAGTACAGCATTTAGAAAGTGAAGCAACACTCCATTCACTTCGCACAGTGAATTGAAGGGTTGGAACAGACTGCTTCTCTTTCAGAGAAACGCATGTGAATTTCTGTTGAATGCTTGTAAGTAGCTTAAGGCACTTTCTAAGGAAAGTGATTTTCTCTGAAAGGACAGCATTTAGAAAGTGAGGCAACACTCCATTCACTTCACACAGTGAATTGAAGTGTTGGAACAGACTGCTTCTCTTTCAGAGAAACTGCTGTGAGTATTTTGTGAATGCTTGTAAGTAGCTTAAGGCACTTTCAAAGGAAAGTGATTTTCTCTGAAAGGACAGCATTTAGAAAGTGAAGCAACACTCCATTGACTTCGCACAGTGAATTGAAGTGTTGGAGCAGACTGCTTCTCTTTCAGAGAAATGCATTTCAGTTTCCTGTGAATTCTTGTAATTATCTTAAGGCACTTTCAAAGGAAAATGATTTTCTCTGAAACTACATCATTTAGAATGTGAAGGAACACTCCATTCACTTCGCACAGTGAATTGAAGTGTTGGAACTGACTGCTTCTCTTTCAGAGAAATGCATTCCAGTTTCCTGTTAATGCTTGTAAGTAGCTTAAGGCACTTTCAAAGGAAAGTGATTTTCTCTGAAACTACAGCATTTAGAATGTGAAGGAACACTCCATTCACTTCGCACAGTGAATTGATGTGTTGGAACAGACTGCTTCTCTTTCAGAGAAATGCATGTGAATTTCTGTTGAATGCTTGTAAGTAGCTTAAGGCACTTTCAAAGGAAAGTGATTTTCTCTGAAAGGACAGCATTTCGAAAGAGAAGAAAGACTCCATTTACTTCACACAGTGAAATGAAGCGTTGGAACAGACTGCTTCTCTTTCAGAGAAATGCATTTCAGTTTCCTGTGAATGCTTGTAAGTAGGGTAAGGCACTTTCAAAGGAAAGTGATTTTCTCTGAAAGGACAGCATTTAGAAAGTGAAGCAACACTCCATTCACTTCACACACTGAATTGAAGTGTTGGAATAGACTGCTTCTCTTTCAGAGAAACTGATGTGAGCATTTTGTGAATGCTTGTAAGTAGCTTAAGGCATTTTCAAAGGAAAGTGATTTTCTCTGAAAGGACAGCATTTAGAAAGTGAAGCAACACTCCATTCACTTCGCACAGTGAATTGAAGTGTTGGAACAGACTGCTTCTCTTTCAGAGAAACTGATGAGAGTATTTTGTGAATGCTTGTAAGTAGCTTAAGTCACTTTCTACGGAACGTGATTTTCTCTGAAACTACAGCATTTAGAATGTGAAGGAACACTCCATTCACTTCGCACAGTGAATTGTAGTGTTGGAACAGACTGCTTCTCTTTCAGAGAAATGCATTTCAGTTTCCTGTGAATGTTTGTAAGTAGCTTAAGGCACTTTCAAAGGAAAGTGATTTTCTCTGAAACTACAGCATTTAGAATGTGAAGGAACACTCCATTCACTACGCACAGTGAATTGAAATGTTGGAACAGACTGCTTCTCTTTTAGAGAAACGCATGTGAATTTCTGTTGAATGCTTGTAAGTAGCTTAAGGCACTTTCAAAGAAAAGTGATTTTCTCTGAAAGGACAGCATTTAGAAAGTGAAGCAACACTCCATTGACTTCGCACAGTGAATTGAAATGTTGGAACAGACTGCTTCTCTTTTAGAGAAACGCATGTGAATTTCTGTTGAATGCTTGTAAGTAGCTTAAGGCACTTTCAAAGGAAAGTGATTTTCTCTGAAAGGACAGCATTTCGAAAGAGAAGAAAGACTCCATTTACTTCACACAGTTAATTGAAGTGTTGGAACAGACTGCTTCTCTTTCAGAGAAATGCATTTCAGTTTCCTGTGAATGCTTGTAAGTAGGGTAAGGCACTTTCAAAGGAAAGTGATTTTCTCTGAAAGGACAGCATTTAGAAAGTGAAGCAACACTCCATTCACTTCACACACTGAATTGAAGTGTTGGAACAGACTGCTTCTCTTTCAGAGAAACTGATGTGAGCATTTTGTGAATGCTTGTAAGTAGCTTAAGGCATTTTCAAAGGAAAGTGATTTTCTCTGAAAGGACAGCATTTAGAAAGTGAAGCAACACTCCATTCACTTCGCACAAGGAATTGAAGTTTTGGAACAGACTGCTTCTCTTTCAGAGAAAAGCATGTGAATTTCTGTTGAATGCTTGTAAGTAGCTTAAAGCACTTTCAAATGAAAGTGATTTTCTCTGAAAGGACAGCATTTAGAAAGTGAAGCAACACTCCATTCACTTCACACAATGAATTGAAGTGTTGGAACAGACTGCTCCTCTTTCAGAGAAACTGATGTGAGTATTTTGTGAATGCTTGTAAGTAGCTTAAGGCACTTTCAAAGGAAAGTGATTTTCTCTGAAAGGACAGCATTTAGAAAGTGAAGCAACACTCCATTCACTTCGCACAGTGAATTGAAGTGTTGGAACAGACTGCTTCTCTTTCAGAGAAACTGATGTGAGTATTTTGTGAATGCTTGTAAGTAGCTTAAGGCACTTTCTAAGGAAAGTGATTTTCTCTGAAACTACAGCATTTAGAATGTGAAGGAACACTCCATTAACTTCGAACAGTGAATTGAAGTGTTGGAACAGACTTCTTCTTTTTCAGAGAAATGCATGTGAATTTCTGTTGAATGTTTGTAAGAGCTTAAGGCACTTTCAAAGGAAAGTGATTTTCTCTGAAAGGACAGCATTTAGAAAGTGAAGCAACACTCCATTCACTTCGCACAGTGAATTGAAGTGTTGGAACAGACTGCTTCTCTTTCAGAGAAATGCATTTCAGTTTCCTGTGAATGTTTGTAAGTAGCTTAAGGCACTTTCAAAGGAAAGAGATTTTCTCTGAAACTACAGCATTTAGAATGTGAAGGAACACTCCATTAACTACGCACAGTGAATTGAAGTGTTGCAACAGAATGCTTCTCTTTCAGAGAAACGCATGTGAATTTCTGTTGAATGCTTGTAAGTAGCTTAAGGCACTTTCAAAGGAAAGTGATTTTCTCTGAAAGGACAGCATTTAGAAAGTGAAGCAACACTCCATTGACTTCGCACAGTGAATTGAAATGTTGGAACAGACTTCTTCTCTTTCAGAGAAACGCATGTGAATTTCTGTTGAATGCTTGTAAGTAGCTTAAGTCACTTCCTAAGGAACGTGATTTTCTCTGAAACTACAGCATTTAGAATGTGAAGGAACACTCCATTCACTTCGCACAGTGAATTGTAGTGTTGGAAAAGACTTCTTCTTTTTCAGAGAAATGCATGTGAATTTCTGTTGAATTTTTGTAAGAGCTTAAGGCACTTTCAAAGGAAAGTGATTTTCTCTGAAAGGACAGCATTTAGAAAGTGAAGCAACACTCCATTCACTTCGCACAGTGAATTGAAGTGTTGGAACAGACTGCTTCTCTTTCAGAGAAATGCATTTCAGTTTCCTGTGAATGTTTGTAAGTAGCTTAAGGCACTTTCAAAGGAAAGAGATTTTCTCTGAAACTACAGCATTTAGAATGTGAAGGAACACTCCATTAACTACGCACAGTGAATTGAAGTGTTGCAACAGAATGCTTCTCTTTCAGAGAAACGCATGTGAATTTCTGTTGAATGCTTGTAAGTAGCTTAAGGCACTTTCAAAGGAAAGTGATTTTCTCTGAAAGGACAGCATTTAGAAAGTGAAGCAACACTCCATTGACTTCGCACAGTGAATTGAAATGTTGGAACAGACTGCTTCTCTTTCAGAGAAACGCATGTGAATTTCTGTTGAATGCTTGTAAGTAGCTTAAGTCACTTCCTAAGGAACGTGATTTTCTCTGAAACTACAGCATTTAGAATGTGAAGGAACACTCCATTCCCTTCGCACAGTGAATTGTATTGTTGGAAAAGACTTCTTCTTTTTCAGAGAAATGCATGTGAATTTCTGTTGAATGCTTGTAAGAGCTTAAGGCACTTTCAAAGGAAAGTGATTTTCTCTGAAAGGACAGCATTTAGAAAGTGAAGCAACACACCATTCACTTCACACAGTGAATTGAAGTGTTGGAACAGACTGCTCCTCTTTCAGAGAAACTGATGTGAGTATTTTGTGAATGCTTGTAAGTAGTTTAAGGCACTTTCAAAGGAAAGTGATTTTCTCTGAAAGGACAGCATTTAGAAAGTGAAGCACCACTCCATTCACTTCGCACAGTGAATTGAAGTGTTGGAACAGACTGCTTCTCTTTCAGAGAAACTGATGTGAGCATTTTGTGAATGCTTGTAAGTAGCTTAAGGCATTTTCAAAGGAAAGTGATTTTCTCTGAAAGGACAGCATTTAGAAAGTGAAGCAACACTCCATTCACTTCGCACAGTGAATTGAAGTGTTGGAACAGACTGCTTCTCTTTCAGAGAAACTGATGAGAGTATTTTGTGAATGCTTGTAAGTAGCTTAAGTCACTTTCTAAGGAACGTGATTTTCTCTGAAACTACAGCATTTAGAATGTGAAGGAACACTCCATTCACTTCGCACAGTGAATTGTAGTGTTGGAAAAGACTTCTTCTTTTTCAGAGAAATGCATGTGAATTTCTGTTGAATGGTTGTAAGAGCTTAAGGCACTTTCAAAGGAAAGTGATTTTCTCTGAAAGGACAGCATTTAGAAAGTGAAACAACACTCCATTCACTTCACACAGTGAATTGAAGTGTTGGAACAGACTGCTCCTCTTTCAGAGAAACTGATGTGAGTATTTTGTGAATGCTTGTAAGTAGTTTAAGGCACTTTCAAAGGAAAGTGATTTTCTCTGAAAGGACAGCATTTAGAAAGTGAAGCAACACTCCATTCACTTCGCACAGTGAATTGAAGTGTTGGAACAGACTGCTTCTCTTTCAGAGAAACTGATGTGAGTATTTTGTGAATGCTTCTAAGTAGCTTAAGGCACTTTCTAAGGAAAGTGATTTTCTCTGAAACTACAGCATTTAGAATGTGAAAGAACACTCCATTGACTTCGAACAGTGAATTGAAGTGTTGGAACAGACTTCTTTTTCAGAGAAATGCATGTGAATTTCTGTTGAATGTTTGTAAGAGCTTAAGGCACTTTCAAAGCAAAGTGATTTTCTTTGAAAGGACAGCATTTAGAAAGTGAAGCAACACTCCATTCACTTCGCACAGTGAATTGAAGTGTTGGAACAGACTGCTTCTCTTTCAGAGAAATGCATTTCAGTTTCCTGTGAATGTTTGTAAGTAGCTTAAGGCACTTTCAAAGGAAAGTGATTTTCTCTGAAACTACAGCATTTAGAATGTGAAGGAACACTCCATTCACTACGCACAGTGAATTGAAATGTTGGAACAGACTGCTTCTCTTTTAGAGAAACGCATGTGAATTTCTGTTGAATGCTTGTAAGTAGCTTAAGGCACTTTCAAAGAAAAGTGATTTTCTCTGAAAGGACAGCATTTAGAAAGTGAAGCAACACTCCATTGACTTCGCACAGTGAATTGAAATGTTGGAACAGACTGCTTCTCTTTTAGAGAAACGCATGTGAATTTCTGTTGAATGCTTGTAAGTAGCTTAAGGCACTTTCAAAGGAAAGTGATTTTCTCTGAAAGGACAGCATTTCGAAAGAGAAGAAAGACTCCATTTACTTCACACAGTTATTTGAAGTGTTGGAACAGACTGCTTCTCTTTCAGAGAAATGCATTTCAGTTTCCTGTGAATGCTTGTAAGTAGGGTAAGGCACTTTCAAAGGAAAGTGATTTTCTCTGAAAGGACAGCATTTAGAAAGTGAAGCAACACTCCATTCACTTCACACACTGAATTGAAGTGTTGGAACAGACTGCTTCTCTTTCAGAGAAACTGATGTGAGCATTTTGTGAATGCTTGTAAGTAGCTTAAGGCATTTTCAAAGGAAAGTGATTTTCTCTGAAAGGACAGCATTTAGAAAGTGAAGCAACACTCCATTCACTTCGCACAAGGAATTGAAGTTTTGGAACAGACTGCTTCTCTTTCAGAGAAAAGCATGTGAATTTCTGTTGAATGCTTGTAAGTAGCTTAAAGCACTTTCAAATGAAAGTGATTTTCTCTGAAAGGACAGCATTTAGAAAGTGAAGCAACACTCCATTCACTTCACACAATGAATTGAAGTGTTGGAACAGACTGCTCCTCTTTCAGAGAAACTGATGTGAGTATTTTGTGAATGCTTGTAAGTAGCTTAAGGCACTTTCAAAGGAAAGTGATTTTCTCTGAAAGGACAGCATTTAGAAAGTGAAGCAACACTCCATTCACTTCGCACAGTGAATTGAAGTGTTGGAACAGACTGCTTCTCTTTCAGAGAAACTGATGTGAGTATTTTGTGAATGCTTGTAAGTAGCTTAAGGCACTTTCTAAGGAAAGTGATTTTCTCTGAAACTACAGCATTTAGAATGTGAAGGAACACTCCATTAACTTCGAACAGTGAATTGAAGTGTTGGAACAGACTTCTTCTTTTTCAGAGAAATGCATGTGAATTTCTGTTGAATGTTTGTAAGAGCTTAAGGCACTTTCAAAGGAAAGTGATTTTCTCTGAAAGGACAGCATTTAGAAAGTGAAGCAACACTCCATTCACTTCGCACAGTGAATTGAAGTGTTGGAACAGACTGCTTCTCTTTCAGAGAAATGCATTTCAGTTTCCTGTGAATGTTTGTAAGTAGCTTAAGGCACTTTCAAAGGAAAGAGATTTTCTCTGAAACTACAGCATTTAGAATGTGAAGGAACACTCCATTAACTACGCACAGTGAATTGAAGTGTTGCAACAGAATGCTTCTCTTTCAGAGAAACGCATGTGAATTTCTGTTGAATGCTTGTAAGTAGCTTAAGGCACTTTCAAAGGAAAGTGATTTTCTCTGAAAGGACAGCATTTAGAAAGTGAAGCAACACTCCATTGACTTCGCACAGTGAATTGAAATGTTGGAACAGACTGCTTCTCTTTCAGAGAAACGCATGTGAATTTCTGTTGAATGCTTGTAAGTAGCTTAAGTCACTTCCTAAGGAACGTGATTTTCTCTGAAACTACAGCATTTAGAATGTGAAGGAACACTCCATTCACTTCGCACAGTGAATTGTATTGTTGGAAAAGACTTCTTCTTTTTCAGAGAAATGCATGTGAATTTCTGTTGAATGCTTGTAAGAGCTTAAGGCACTTTCAAAGGAAAGTGATTTTCTCTGAAAGGACAGCATTTAGAAAGTGAAGCAACACTCCATTCACTTCACACAGTGAATTGAAGTGTTGGAACAGACTGCTCCTCTTTCAGAGAAACTGATGTGAGTATTTTGTGAATGCTTGTAAGTAGTTTAAGGCACTTTCAAAGGAAAGTGATTTTCTCTGAAAGGACAGCATTTAGAAAGTGAAGCACCACTCCATTCACTTCGCACAGTGAATTGAAGTGTTGGAACAGACTGCTTCTCTTTCAGAGAAATGCATTTCAGTTTCTTGTGAATGCTTGTAAGTAGGTTAAGGCACTTTCAAAGGAAAGTGATTTTCTCTGAAACTACAGCATTTAGAAAGTGAAGTAACACTCCACTGAATTCGCACAGTGAATTGAAGTGTTGGAACAGACTGCTTCTCTTTCACAGAAACGCATGTGAATTTCTGTTGAATGCTTGTAAGTAGCTTAAGGCACTTTCAAAGAATAGTGATTTTCTCTGAAAGTACAGCATTTAGAAAGTGAAGCAACACTCCATTCACTTCGCACAGTGAATTGAAGGGTTGGAACAGACTGCTTCTCTTTCAGAGAAACGCATGTGAATTTCTGTTGAATGCTTGTAAGTAGCTTAAGGCACTTTCTAAGGAAAGTGATTTTCTCTGAAAGGACAGCATTTAGAAAGTGAGGCAACACTCCATTCACTTCACACAGTGAATTGAAGTGTTGGAACAGACTGCTTCTCTTTCAGAGAAACTGCTGTGAGTATTTTGTGAATGCTTGTAAGTAGCTTAAGGCACTTTCAAAGGAAAGTGATTTTCTCTGAAAGGACAGCATTTAGAAAGTGAAGCAACACTCCATTGACTTCGCACAGTGAATTGAAGTGTTGGAGCAGACTGCTTCTCTTTCAGAGAAATGCATTTCAGTTTCCTGTGAATTCTTGTAATTATCTTAAGGCACTTTCAAAGGAAATTGATTTTCTCTGAAACTACATCATTTAGAATGTGAAGGAACACTCCATTCACTTCGCACAGTGAATTGAAGTGTTGGAACAGACTGCTTCTCTTTCAGAGAAATGCATTCCAGTTTCCTGTTAATGCTTGTAAGTAGCTTAAGGCACTTTCAAAGGAAAGTGATTTTCTCTGAAACTACAGCATTTAGAATGTGAAGGAACACTCCATTCACTTCGCACAGTGAATTGAAGTGTTGGAACAGACTGCTTCTCTTTCAGAGAAATGCATGTGAATTTCTGTTGAATGCTTGTAAGTAGCTTAAGGCACTTTCAAAGGAAAGTGATTTTCTCTGAAAGGACAGCATTTCGAAAGAGAAGAAAGACTCCATTTACTTCACACAGTGAAATGAAGCGTTGGAACAGACTGCTTCTCTTTCAGAGAAATGCATTTCAGTTTCCTGTGAATGCTTGTAAGTAGGGTAAGGCACTTTCAAAGGAAAGTGATTTTCTCTGAAAGGACAGCATTTAGAAAGTGAAGCAACACTCCATTCACTTCACACACTGAATTGAAGTGTTGGAACAGACTGCTTCTCTTTCAGAGAAACTGATGTGAGCATTTTGTGAATGCTTGTAAGTAGCTTAAGGCATTTTCAAAGGAAAGTGATTTTCTCTGAAAGGACAGCATTTAGAAAGTGAAGCAACACTCCATTCACTTCGCACAGTGAATTGAAGTGTTGGAACAGACTGCTTCTCTTTCAGAGAAACTGATGAGAGTATTTTGTGAATGCTTGTAAGTAGCTTAAGTCACTTTCTAAGGAACGTGATTTTCTCTGAAACTACAGCATTTAGAATGTGAAGGAACACTACATTCACTTCGCACAGTGAATTGTAGTGTTGGAAAAGACTTCTTCTTTTTCAGAGAAATGCATGTGAATTTCTGTTGAATGGTTGTAAGAGCTTAAGGCACTTTCAAAGGAAAGTGATTTTCTCTGAAAGGACAGCATTTAGAAAGTGAAACAACACTCCATTCACTTCACACAGTGAATTGAAGTGTTGGAACAGACTGCTCCTCTTTCAGAGAAACTGATGTGAGTATTTTGTGAATGCTTGTAAGTAGTTTAAGGCACTTTCAAAGGAAAGTGATTTTCTCTGAAAGGACAGCATTTAGAAAGTGAAGCAACACTCCATTCACTTCACACAATGAATTGAAGTGTTGGAACAGACTGCTCCTCTTTCAGAGAAACTGATGTGAGTATTTTGTGAATGCTTGTAAGTAGCTTAAGGCACTTTCAAAGGAAAGTGATTTTCTCTGAAAGGACAGCATTTAGAAAGTGAAGCAACACTCCATTCACTTCGCACAGTGAATTGAAGTGTTGGAACAGACTGCTTCTCTTTCAGAGAAACTGATGTGAGTATTTTGTGAATGCTTGTAAGTAGCTTAAGGCACTTTCTAAGGAAAGTGATTTTCTCTGAAACTACAGCATTTAGAATGTGAAGGAACACTCCATTAACTTCGAACAGTGAATTGAAGTGTTGGAACAGACTTCTTCTTTTTCAGAGAAATGCATGTGAATTTCTGTTGAATGTTTGTAAGAGCTTAAGGCACTTTCAAAGGAAAGTGATTTTCTCTGAAAGGACAGCATTTAGAAAGTGAAGCAACACTCCATTCACTTCGCACAGTGAATTGAAGTGTTGGAACAGACTGCTTCTCTTTCAGAGAAATGCATTTCAGTTTCCTGTGAATGTTTGTAAGTAGCTTAAGGCACTTTCAAAGGAAAGAGATTTTCTCTGAAACTACAGCATTTAGAATGTGAAGGAACACTCCATTTACTACGCACAGTGAATTGAAGTGTTGCAACAGAATGCTTCTCTTTCAGAGAAACGCATGTGAATTTCTGTTGAATGCTTGTAAGTAGCTTAAGGCACTTTCAAAGGAAAGTGATTTTCTCTGAAAGGACAGCATTTAGAAAGTGAAGCAACACTCCATTGACTTCGCACAGTGAATTGAAATGTTGGAACAGACTGCTTCTCTTTCAGAGAAACGCATGTGAATTTCTGTTGAATGCTTGTAAGTAGCTTAAGTCACTTCCTAAGGAACGTGATTTTCTCTGAAACTACAGCATTTAGAATGTGAAGGAACACTCCATTCACTTCGCACAGTGAATTGTATTGTTGGAAAAGACTTCTTCTTTTTCAGAGAAATGCATGTGAATTTCTGTTGAATGCTTGTAAGAGCTTAAGGCACTTTCAAAGGAAAGTGATTTTCTCTGAAAGGACAGCATTTAGAAAGTGAAGCAACACTCCATTCACTTCACACAGTGAATTGAAGTGTTGGAACAGACTGCTCCTCTTTCAGAGAAACTGATGTGAGTATTTTGTGAATGCTTGTAAGTAGTTTAAGGCACTTTCAAAGGAAAGTGATTTTCTCTGAAAGGACAGCATTTAGAAAGTGAAGCACCACTCCATTCACTTCGCACAGTGAATTGAAGTGTTGGAACAGACTGCTTCTCTTTCAGAGAAATGCATTTCAGTTTCTTGTGAATGCTTGTAAGTAGGTTAAGGCACTTTCAAAGGAAAGTGATTTTCTCTGAAACTACAGCATTTAGAAAGTGAAGTAACACTCCACTGAATTCGCACAGTGAATTGAAGTGTTGGAACAGACTGCTTCTCTTTCACAGAAACGCATGTGAATTTCTGTTGAATGCTTGTAAGTAGCTTAAGGCACTTTCAAAGAATAGTGATTTTCTCTGAAAGTACAGCATTTAGAAAGTGAAGCAACACTCCATTCACTTCGCACAGTGAATTGAAGGGTTGGAACAGACTGCTTCTCTTTCAGAGAAACGCATGTGAATTTCTGTTGAATGCTTGTAAGTAGCTTAAGGCACTTTCTAAGGAAAGTGATTTTCTCTGAAAGGACAGCATTTAGAAAGTGAGGCAACACTCCATTCACTTCACACAGTGAATTGAAGTGTTGGAACAGACTGCTTCTCTTTCAGAGAAACTGCTGTGAGTATTTTGTGAATGCTTGTAAGTAGCTTAAGGCACTTTCAAAGGAAAGTGATTTTCTCTGAAAGGACAGCATTTAGAAAGTGAAGCAACACTCCATTGACTTCGCACAGTGAATTGAAGTGTTGGAGCAGACTGCTTCTCTTTCAGAGAAATGCATTTCAGTTTCCTGTGAATTCTTGTAATTATCTTAAGGCACTTTCAAAGGAAATTGATTTTCTCTGAAACTACATCATTTAGAATGTGAAGGAACACTCCATTCACTTCGCACAGTGAATTGAAGTGTTGGAACAGACTGCTTCTCTTTCAGAGAAATGCATTCCAGTTTCCTGTTAATGCTTGTAAGTAGCTTAAGGCACTTTCAAAGGAAAGTGATTTTCTCTGAAACTACAGCATTTAGAATGTGAAGGAACACTCCATTCACTTCGCACAGTGAATTGAAGTGTTGGAACAGACTGCTTCTCTTTCAGAGAAATGCATGTGAATTTCTGTTGAATGCTTGTAAGTAGCTTAAGGCACTTTCAAAGGAAAGTGATTTTCTCTGAAAGGACAGCATTTCGAAAGAGAAGAAAGACTCCATTTACTTCACACAGTGAAATGAAGCGTTGGAACAGACTGCTTCTCTTTCAGAGAAATGCATTTCAGTTTCCTGTGAATGCTTGTAAGTAGGGTAAGGCACTTTCAAAGGAAAGTGATTTTCTCTGAAAGGACAGCATTTAGAAAGTGAAGCAACACTCCATTCACTTCACACACTGAATTGAAGTGTTGGAACAGACTGCTTCTCTTTCAGAGAAACTGATGTGAGCATTTTGTGAATGCTTGTAAGTAGCTTAAGGCATTTTCAAAGGAAAGTGATTTTCTCTGAAAGGACAGCATTTAGAAAGTGAAGCAACACTCCATTCACTTCGCACAGTGAATTGAAGTGTTGGAACAGACTGCTTCTCTTTCAGAGAAACTGATGAGAGTATTTTGTGAATGCTTGTAAGTAGCTTAAGTCACTTTCTAAGGAACGTGATTTTCTCTGAAACTACAGCATTTAGAATGTGAAGGAACACTACATTCACTTCGCACAGTGAATTGTAGTGTTGGAAAAGACTTCTTCTTTTTCAGAGAAATGCATGTGAATTTCTGTTGAATGGTTGTAAGAGCTTAAGGCACTTTCAAAGGAAAGTGATTTTCTCTGAAAGGACAGCATTTAGAAAGTGAAACAACACTCCATTCACTTCACACAGTGAATTGAAGTGTTGGAACAGACTGCTCCTCTTTCAGAGAAACTGATGTGAGTATTTTGTGAATGCTTGTAAGTAGTTTAAGGCACTTTCAAAGGAAAGTGATTTTCTCTGAAAGGACAGCATTTAGAAAGTGAAGCAACACTCCATTCACTTCGCACAGTGAATTGAAGTGTTGGAACAGACTGCTTCTCTTTCAGAGAAACTGATGTGAGTATTTTGTGAATGCTTCTAAGTAGCTTAAGGCACTTTCTAAGGAAAGTGATTTTCTCTGAAACTACAGCATTTAGAATGTGAAGGAACACTCCATTCACTACGCACAGTGAATTGAAGTGTTGCAACAGAATGCTTCTCTTTCAGAGAAACGCATGTGAATTTCTGTTGAATGCTTGTAAGTAGCTTAAGGCACTTTCAAAGAAAAGTGATTTTCTCTGAAAGGACAGCATTTAGAAAGTGAAGCAACACTCCATTGACTTCGCACAGTGAATTGAAATGTTGGAACAGACTGCTTCTCTTTTAGAGAAACGCATGTGAATTTCTGTTGAATGCTTGTAAGTAGCTTAAGGCACTTTCAAAGGAAAGTGATTTTCTCTGAAAGGACAGCATTTCGAAAGAGAAGAAAGACTCCATTTACTTCACACAGTTAATTGAAGTGTTGGAACAGACTGCTTCTCTTTCAGAGAAATGCATTTCAGTTTCCTGTGAATGCTTGTAAGTAGGGTAAGGCACTTTCAAAGGAAAGTGATTTTCTCTGAAAGGACAGCATTTAGAAAGTGAAGCAACACTCCATTCACTTCACACACTGAATTGAAGTGTTGGAACAGACTGCTTCTCTTTCAGAGAAACTGATGTGAGCATTTTGTGAATGCTTGTAAGTAGCTTAAGGCATTTTCAAAGGAAAGTGATTTTCTCTGAAAGGACAGCATTTAGAAAGTGAAGCAACACTCCATTCACTTCGCACAAGGAATTGAAGTTTTGGAACAGACTGCTTCTCTTTCAGAGAAACGCATGTGAATTTCTGTTGAATGCTTGTAAGTAGCTTAAAGCACTTTCAAATGAAAGTGATTTTCTCTGAAAGGACAGCATTTAGAAAGTGAAGCAACACTCCATTCACTTCACACAATGAATTGAAGTGTTGGAACAGACTGCTCCTCTTTCAGAGAAACTGATGTGAGTATTTTGTGAATGCTTGTAAGTAGCTTAAGGCACTTTCAAAGGAAAGTGATTTTCTCTGAAAGAACAGCATTTAGAAAGTGAAGCAACACTCCATTCACTTCGCACAGTGAATTGAAGTGTTGGAACAGCCTGCTTCTCTTTCAGAGAAACTGATGTGAGTATTTTGTGAATGCTTGTAAGTAGCTTAAGGCACTTTCTAAGGAAAGTGATTTTCTCTGAAACTACAGCATTTAGAATGTGAAGGAACACTCCATTAACTTCGAACAGTGAATTGAAGTGTTGGAACAGACTTCTTCTTTTTCAGAGAAATGCATGTGAATTTCTGTTGAATGTTTGTAAGAGCTTAAGGCACTTTCAAAGGAAAGTGATTTTCTCTGAAAGGACAGCATTTAGAAAGTGAAGCAACACTCCATTCACTTCGCACAGTGAATTGAAGTGTTGGAACAGACTGCTTCTCTTTCAGAGAAATGCATTTCAGTTTCCTGTGAATGTTTGTAAGTAGCTTAAGGCACTTTCAAAGGAAAGAGATTTTCTCTGAAACTACAGCATTTAGAATGTGAAGGAACACTCCATTAACTACGCACAGTGAATTGAAGTGTTGCAACAGAATGCTTCTCTTTCAGAGAAACGCATGTGAATTTCTGTTGAATGCTTGTAAGTAGCTTAAGGCACTTTCAAAGGAAAGTGATTTTCTCTGAAAGGACAGCATTTAGAAAGTGAAGCAACACTCCATTGACTTCGCACAGTGAATTGAAATGTTGGAACAGTCTTCTTCTCTTCCAGAGAAACGCATGTGAATTTCTGTTGAATGCTTGTAAGTAGCTTAAGTCACTTCCTAAGGAACGTGATTTTCTCTGAAACTACAGCATTTAGAATGTGAAGGAACACTCCATTCACTTCGCACAGTGAATTGTAGTGTTGGAAAAGACTTCTTCTTTTTCAGAGAAATGCATGTGAATTTCTGTTGAATGCTTGTAAGAGCTTAAGGCACTTTCAAAGGAAAGTGATTTTCTCTGAAAGGACAGCATTTAGAAAGTGAAGCAACACTCCATTCACTTCACACACTGAATTGAAGTGTTGGAACAGACTGCTCCTCTTTCAGAGAAACTGATGTGAGTATTTTGTGAATGCTTGTAAGTAGTTTAAGGCACTTTCAAAGGAAAGTGATTTTCTCTGAAAGGACAGCATTTAGAAAGTGAAGCACCACTCCATTCACTTCGCACAGTGAATTGAAGTGTTGGAACAGACTGCTTCTCTTTCAGAGAAATGCATTTCAGTTTCTTGTGAATGCTTGTAAGTAGGTTAAGGCACTTTCAAAGGAAAGTGATTTTCTCTGAAACTACAGCATTTAGAAAGTGAAGTAACACTCCACTGACTTCGCACAGTGAATTGAAGTGTTGGAACAGACTGCTTCTCTTTCACAGAAACGCATGTGAATTTCTGTTGAATGCTTGTAAGTAGCTTAAGGCACTTTCAAAGAATAGTGATTTTCTCTGAAAGTACAGCATTTAGAAAGTGAAGCAACACTCCATTCACTTCGCACAGTGAATTGAAGGGTTGGAACAGACTGCTTCTCTTTCAGAGAAACGCATGTGAATTTCTGTTGAATGCTTGTAAGTAGCTTAAGGCACTTTCAAAGGAAAGTGATTTTCTCTGAAAGGACAGCATTTAGAAAGTGAGGCAACACTCCATTCACTTCACACAGTGAATTGAAGTGTTGGAACAGACTGCTTCTCTTTCAGAGAAACTGCTGTGAGTATTTTGTGAATGCTTGTAAGTAGCTTAAGGCACTTTCAAAGGAAAGTGATTTTCTCTGAAAGGACAGCATTTAGAAAGTGAAGCAACACTCCATTGACTTCGCACAGTGAATTGAAGTGTTGGAGCAGACTGCTTCTCTTTCAGAGAAATGCATTTCAGTTTCCTGTGAATTCTTGTAATTATCTTAAGGCACTTTCAAAGGAAATTGATTTTCTCTGAAACTACATCATTTAGAATGTGAAGGAACACTCCATTCACTTCGCACAGTGAATTGAAGTGTTGGAACTGACTGCTTCTCTTTCAGAGAAATGCATTCCAGTTTCCTGTTAATGCTTGTAAGTAGTTTAAGGCACTTTCAAAGGAAAGTGATTTTCTCTGAAACTACAGCATTTAGAAAGTGAAGGAACACTCCATTCACTTCGCACAGTGAATTGAAGTGTTGGAACAGACTGCTTCTCTTTCAGAGAAACGCATGTGAATTTCTGTTGAATGCTTGTAAGTAGCTTAAGGCACTTTCAAAGGAAAGTGATTTTCTCTGAAAGGACAGCATTTCGAAAGAGAAGAAAGACTCCATTTACTTCACACAGTGAAATGAAGCGTTGGAACAGACTGCTTCTCTTTCAGAGAAATGCATTTCAGTTTCCTGTGAATGCTTGTAAGTAGGGTAAGGCACTTTCAAAGGAAAGTGATTTTCTCTGAAAGGACAGCATTTAGAAAGTGAAGCAACACTCCATTCACTTCACACACTGAATTGAAGTATTGGAACAGACTGCTTCTCTTTCAGAGAAACTGATGGGAGCATTTTGTGAATGCTTGTAAGTAGCTTAAGGCATTTTCAAAGGAAAGTGATTTTCTCTGAAAGGACAGCATTTAGAAAGTGAAGCAACACTCCATTCACTTCGCACAAGGAATTGAAGTTTTGGAACAGACTGCTTCTCTTTCAGAGAAAAGCATGTGAATTTCTGTTGAATGCTTGTAAGTAGCTTAAAGCACTTTCAAATGAAAGTGATTTTCTCTGAAAGGACAGCATTTAGAAAGTGAAGCAACACTCCATTCACTTCACACAATGAATTGAAGTGTTGGAACAGTCTGCTCCTCTTTCAGAGAAACTGATGTGAGTATTTTGTGAATGCTTGTAAGTAGCTTAAGGCACTTTCAAAGGAAAGTGATTTTCTCTGAAAGGACAGCATTTAGAAAGTGAAGCAACACTCCATTCACTTCGCACAGTGAATTGAAGTGTTGGAACAGACTGCTTCTCTTTCAGAGAAACTGATGTGAGTATTTTGTGAATGCTTGTAAGTAGCTTAAGGCACTTTCTAAGGAAAGTGATTTTCTCTGAAACTACAGCATTTAGAATGTGAAGGAACACTCCATTAACTTCGAACAGTGAATTGAAGTGTTGGAACAGACTTCTTCTTTTTCAGAGAAATGCATGTGAATTTCTGTTGAATGTTTGTAAGAGCTTAAGGCACTATCAAAGGAAAGTGATTTTCTCTGAAAGGACAGCATTTAGAAAGTGAAGCAACACTCCATTCACTTCGCACAGTGAATTGAAGTGTTGGAACAGACTGCTTCTCTTTCAGAGAAATGCATTACAGTTTCCTGTGAATGTTTGTATGTAGCTTAAGGCACTTTCAAAGGAAAGAGATTTTCTCTGAAACTACAGCATTTAGAATGTGAAGGAACACTCCATTAACTACGCACAGTGAATTGAAGTGTTGCAACAGAATGCTTCTCTTTCAGAGAAACGCATGTGAATTTCTGTTGAATGCTTGTAAGTAGCTTAAGGCACTTTCAAAGGAAAGTGATTTTCTCTGAAAGGACAGCATTTAGAAAGTGAAGCAACACTCCATTGACTTCGCACAGTGAATTGAAATGTTAGAACAGACTGCTTCTCTTTCAGAGAAACGCATGTGAATTTCTGTTGAATGCTTGTAAGTAGCTTAAGTCACTTCCTAAGGAACGTGATTTTCTCTGAAACTACAGCATTTAGAATGTGAAGGAACACTCCATTCACTTCGCACAGTGAATTGTAGTGTTGGAAAAGACTTCTTCTTTTTCAGAGAAATGCATGTGAATTTCTGTTGAATGCTTGTAAGAGCTTAAGGCACTTTCAAAGGAAAGTGATTTTCTCTGAAAGGACAGCATTTAGAAAGTGAAGCAACACTCCATTCACTTCACACAGTGAATTGAAGTGTTGGAACAGACTGCTCCTCTTTCAGAGAAACTGATGTGAGTATTTTGTGAATGCTTGTAAGTAGTTTAAGGCACTTTCAAAGGAAAGTGATTTTCTCTGAAAGGACAGCATTTAGAAAGTGAAGCACCACTCCATTCACTTCACACAGTGAATTGAAGTGTTGGAACAGACTGCTTCTCTTTCACAGAAACGCATGTGAATTTCTGTTGAATGCTTGTAAGTAGCTTAAGGCACTTTCAAAGAATAGTGATTTTCTCTGAAAGTACAGCATTTAGAAAGTGAAGCAACACTCCATTCACTTCGCACAGTGAATTGAAGGGTTGGAACAGACTGCTTCTCTTTCAGAGAAACGCATGTGAATTTCTGTTGAATGCTTGTAAGTAGCTTAAGGCACTTTCTAAGGAAAGTGATTTTCTCTGAAAGGACAGCATTTAGAAAGTGAGGCAACACTCCATTCACTTCACACAGTGAATTGAAGTGTTGGAACAGACTGCTTCTCTTTCAGAGAAACTGCTGTGAGTATTTTGTGAATGCTTGTAAGTAGCTTAAGGCACTTTCAAAGGAAAGTGATTTTCTCTGAAAGGACAGCATTTAGAAAGTGAAGCAACACTCCATTGACTTCGCACAGTGAATTGAAGTGTTGGAGCAGACTGCTTCTCTTTCAGAGAAATGCATTTCAGTTTCCTGTGAATTCTTGTAATTATCTTAAGGCACTTTCAAAGGAAATTGATTTTCTCTGAAACTACATCATTTAGAATGTGAAGGAACACTCCATTCACTTCGCACAGTGAATTGAAGTGTTGGAACTGACTGCTTCTCTTTCAGAGAAATGCATTCCAGTTTCCTGTTAATGCTTGTAAGTAGCTTAAGGCACTTTCAAAGGAAAGTGATTTTCTCTGAAACTACAGCATTTAGAATGTGAAGGAACACTCCATTCACTTCGCACAGTGAATTGAAGTGTTGGAACAGACTGCTTCTCTTTCAGAGAAATGCATGTGAATTTCTGTTGAATGCTTGTAAGTAGCTTAAGGCACTTTCAAAGGAAAGTGATTTTCTCTGAAAGGACAGCATTTCGAAAGAGAAGAAAGACTCCATTTACTTCACACAGTGAAATGAAGCGTTGGAACAGACTGCTTCTCTTTTAGAGAAATGCATTTCAGTTTCCTGTGAATGCTTGTAAGTAGGGTAAGGCACTTTCAAAGGAAAGTGATTTTCTCTGAAAGGACAGCATTTAGAAAGTGAAGCAACACTCCATTCACTTCACACACTGAATTGAAGTGTTGGAACAGACTGCTTCTCTTTCAGAGAAACTGATGTGAGCATTTTGTGAATGCTTGTAAGTAGCTTAAGGCATTTTCAAAGGAAAGTGATTTTCTCTGAAAGGACAGCATTTAGAAAGTGAAGCAACACTCCATTCACTTCGCACAAGGAATTGAAGTTTTGGAACAGACTGCTTCTCTTTCAGAGAAAAGCATGTGAATTTCTGTTGAATGCTTGTAAGTAGCTTAAAGCACTTTCAAATGAAAGTGATTTTCTCTGAAAGGACAGCATTTAGAAAGTGAAGCAACACTCCATTCACTTCACACAATGAATTGAAGTGTTGGAACAGACTGCTCCTCTTTCAGAGAAACTGATGTGAGTATTTTGTGAATGCTTGTAAGTAGCTTAAGGCACTTTCAAAGGAAAGTGATTTTCTCTGGAAGGACAGCATTTAGAAAGTGAAGCAACACTCCATTCACTTCGCACAGTGAATTGAAGTGTTGGAACAGACTGCTTCTCTTTCAGAGAAACTGATGTGAGTATTTTGTGAATGCTTGTAAGTAGCTTAAGGCACTTTCTAAGGAAAGTGATTTTCTCTGAAACTACAGCATTTAGAATGTGAAGGAACACTCCATTAACTTCGAACAGTGAATTGAAGTGTTGGAACAGACTTCTTCTTTTTCAGAGAAATGCATGTGAATTTCTGTTGAATGTTTGTAAGAGCTTAAGGCACTTTCAAAGGAAAGTGATTTTCTCTGAAAGGACAGCATTTAGAAAGTGAAGCAACACTCCATTCACTTCGCACAGTGAATTGAAGTGTTGGAACAGACTGCTTCTCTTTCAGAGAAATGCATTTCAGTTTCCTGTGAATGTTTGTAAGTAGCTTAAGGCACTTTCAAAGGAAAGAGATTTTCTCTGAAACTACAGCATTTAGAATGTGAAGGAACACTCCATTAACTACGCACAGTGAATTGAAGTGTTGCAACAGAATGCTTCTCTTTCAGAGAAACGCATGTGAATTTCTGTTGAATGCTTGTAAGTAGCTTAAGGCACTTTCAAAGGAAAGTGATTTTCTCTGAAAGGACAGCATTTAGAAAGTGAAGCAACACTCCATTGACTTCGCACAGTGAATTGAAATGTTGGAACAGACTGCTTCTCTTTCAGAGAAACGCATGTGAATTTCTGTTGAATGCTTGTAAGTAGCTTAAGTCACTTCCTAAGGAACGTGATTTTCTCTGAAACTACAGCATTTAGAATGTGAAGGAACACTCCATTCACTTCGCACAGTGAATTGTAGTGTTGGAAAAGACTTCTTCTTTTTCAGAGAAATGCATGTGAATTTCTGTTGAATGCTTGTAAGAGCTTAAGGCACTTTCAAAGGAAAGTGATTTTCTCTGAAAGGACAGCATTTAGAAAGTGAAGCAACACTCCATTCACTTCACACAGTGAATTGAAGTGTTGGAACAGACTGCTCCTCTTTCAGAGAAACTGATGTGAGTATTTTGTGAATGCTTGTAAGTAGTTTAAGGCACTTTCAAAGGAAAGTGATTTTCTCTGAATGGACAGCATTTAGAAAGTGAAGCACCACTCCATTCACTTCGCACAGTGAATTGAAGTGTTGGAACAGACTGCTTCTCTTTCAGAGAAATGCATTTCAGTTTCTTGTGAATGCTTGTAAGTAGGTTAAGGCACTTTCAAAGGAAAGTGATTTTCTCTGAAACTACAGCATTTAGAAAGTGAAGTAACACTCCACTGACTTCGCACAGTGAATTGAAGTGTTGGAACAGACTGCTTCTCTTTCACAGAAACGCATGTGAATTTCTGTTGAATGCTTGTAAGTAGCTTAAGGCACTTTCAAAGAATAGTGATTTTCTCTGAAAGTACAGCATTTAGAAAGTGAAGCAACACTCCATTCACTTCGCACAGTGAATTGAAGGGTTGGAACAGACTGCTTCTCTTTCAGAGAAATGCATGTGAATTTCTGTTGAATGCTTGTAAGTAGCTTAAGGCACTTTCTAAGGAAAGTGATTTTCTCTGAAAGGACAGCATTTAGAAAGTGAGGCAACACTCCATTCACTTCACACAGTGAATTGAAGTGTTGGAACAGACTGCTTCTCTTTCAGAGAAACTGCTGTGAGTATTTTGTGAATGCTTGTAAGTAGCTTAAGGCACTTACAAAGGAAAGTGATTTTCTCTGAAAGGACAGCATTTAGAAAGTGAAGCAACACTCCATTGACTTCGCACAGTGAATTGAAGTGTTGGAGCAGACTGCTTCTCTTTCAGAGAAATGCATTTCAGTTTCCTGTGAATTCTTGTAATTATCTTAAGGCACTTTCAAAGGAAATTGATTTTCTCTGAAACTACATCATTTAGAATGTGAAGGAACACTCCATTCACTTCGCACAGTGAATTGAAGTGTTGGAACTGACTGCTTCTCTTTCAGAGAAATGCATTCCAGTTTCCTGTTAATGCTTGTAAGTAGCTTAAGGCACTTTCAAAGGAAAGTGATTTTCTCTGAAAGGACAGCATTTAGAAAGTGAAGCAACACTCCATTCACTTTGCAAAGTGAATTGAAGTGTTGGAATAGACTGCTTCTCTTTCAGAGAAAAGCATGTGAATTTCTGTTGAATGCTTGTAAGTAGCTTAAAGCATTTTCAAAGGAAAGTGATTTTCTCTGAAAGGACAGCATTTAGAAAGTGAAGCAAAACTCCATTCACTTCACACAGTCAATTGAAGTGTTGGAACAGACTGCTTCTCTTTCAGAGAAACTGATGTGAGTATTTTGTGAATGCTTGTAAGTAGCTCAAGGCACTTTCAAAGGAAAGTGATTTTCTCTGAAAGGACAGCATTTAGAAAGTGAAGCAACACTCCATTCACTTCGCACAGTGAATTGAAGTGTTGAAACAGACTGCTTCTCTTTCAGAGAAACTGATGTGAGTGTTTTGTGAATGCTTGTAAGTAGCTTAAGGCACTTTCTAAGGTAAGTGATTTTCTCTGAAACTACAGCATTTTGAATGTGAAGGAACACTCCATTCACTTCGCACAGTGAATTGAAGTGTTGGAACAGACTTCTTCTTTTTCGGAGAAATGCATGTGAATTTCTTTCAATGCTTGTAAGAGCATAAGGCACTTTCAAAGGAATGTGATTTTCTCTGAAAGGACAGCATTTAGAAAGTGAAGCAACACTCCATTCACTTCGCACAGTGAATTGAAGTGTTGGAACAGACTGCTTCTCTTTCAGAGAAATGCATTTCGGTTTCCTGTGAATGTTTATAAGTAGCTTAAGGCACTTTCTAAGGAAGTGATTTTCTCTGAAACTACAGCATTTAGAATGTGAAGGAACACTCCATTCACTACGCACAGTGAATTGAAGTGTTGCAACAGACTGCTTCTCTTTCACAAAAACGCATGTGAATTTCTGTTGAATGCTTGTACGTAGCTTAAGGCATTTTCAAAGAAAAGTGATTTTCTCTGAAAGGACAGCATTTAGAAAGTGAAGCAACACTCCATTCACTTCGCACAGTGAATTGAAGTGTTGCAGCAGACTGCTTCTCTTTCAGAGAAATGCATTTCAGTTTCCTGTGAATGTTTGTAAGTAGCTTAAGGCACTTTGAAAGGAAAGTGATTTTCTCTGAAAGGACAGCATTTAGAAAGTGAAGCAACACTCCATTCACTTCGCACAGTGAATTGAAATGTTGGAACAGACTGCTTCCCTTTCAGAGAAACGCTTGTGTATTTCTGTTGAATGCTTGAAAGTAGCTTAAGGCACATTCAAAGGAAAGTGATTTTCTCTGAAAGGACAGCATTTAGAAAGTGAAGCAACACTCCATTCACTTCCCACAGTGAATTGAAGTGTTGGAACAGACTGCTTCTCTTTCAGAGAAACGCATGTGAATTTCTGTTGAATGCTTGAAAATATCTTAAGGCACTTTCAAAGAAAAGTGATTTACTCTGAAAGGACAGCATTTAGAAAGTGAAGCAACACTCCTTTGACTTCGCACAGTGAACTGAAGTGTTGGAACAGACTGCTTCTCTTTCAGAGAAACGCATGTGAATTTCTGTTGAATGCTTGTAAGTAGCTTAAGGCACTTTCAAAAGGAAGTGATTTTCTCTGAAAGGACAGCATTTAGAAAGTGAAGCAACACACCATTCACTTTACACAGTGAATTGAAGTGTTGGAACAGACTGCTTCTCTCTCAGAGAAATGCATTTAAGTTTCCTGTGAATGCTTGTAAGTAGCTTAAGGCACTTTCAAAGGAACGTGATTTTCTCTGAAACTACAGCATTTAGAATGTGAAGGAACACTCCACTCACTTTGCACAATGAATTGAAATGTTGGAACTGACTGCTTCTCTTTCAGAGAAATGCATTTCAGTTTCCTGTGAATGCTTGTAAGTAGGTTAAGGCACTTTCAAAGGAAAGTGATTTTCTCTGAAACTACAGCATTTAGAAAGTGAAGGAACACTCCATTGACTTCGCACAGTGAATTGAAGTGTTGGAACAGACTGCTTCTCTTTCAGAGAAACGCATGTGAATTTCTGTTGAATGCTTGTAAGTAGGTTAAGGCACTTTCAAAGGAAAGTGATTTTCTCTGAAAGGACAGCATTTAGAAAATGAAGCAACACTCCATTCACTTCGCACAATGAATTGAAGT
The DNA here is from genome assembly GCF_982192425.1 of Myodes glareolus. Classification (NCBI taxonomy): domain Eukaryota; kingdom Metazoa; phylum Chordata; class Mammalia; order Rodentia; family Cricetidae; genus Myodes; species Myodes glareolus. The sequence goes on from NC_142051.1 coordinate 368,323, forward strand.
GTTGGAACAGACTGCTTCTCTTTCAGAGAAACTGATGTGTGTATTTTGTGAATGCTTGTAAGTAGCTTAAGGCACTTTCAAAGGAAAGTGATTTTCTCTGAAAGGACAGCATTTAGAAAGTGAAGCACCACTCCATTCACTTTGCACAGTGAATTGAAGTGTTGGAACAGACTGCTTCTCTTTCAGAGAAATGCATTTCAGTTTCCTGTGAATGCTTGTAAGTAGCTTAAGGCACTTTCAAAGGAAAGTGATTTTCTCTGAAACTACAGCATTTAGAATGTGAAGGAACACTCCATTCACTTCGCACAGTGAATTGAAGTGTTGGAACAAACTGCTTCACTTTCAGAGAAATGCATTTCAGTTTCCTGTGAATGTTTATAAGTAGCTTAAGGCACTTTCAAAGGAAAGTGATTTTCTCTGAAACTACAGCATTTAGAATGTGAAGGAACACTCCATTCACTTCGCACAGTGAATTGAAGTGTTGCAACAGACTGCTTCTCTTTCAGAGAAACGCATGTGAATTTCTGCTGAATGCTTGTAAGTAGCTTAAGGCACTTTCAAAGGAAAGTGATTTTCTCTGAAAGGACAGCATTTAGAAAGTGAAGCTACACTCCATTCACTTCGCACAGTGAATTGAAGTGTTGGAACAGACTGCTTCTCTTTCAGAGAAACGCATGTGAATTTCTGTTGAATGCTTGAAAGTAGCTTAAGGCACTTTCAAAGAAAAGTGATTTTCTCTGAAAGGACAGCATTTAGAAAGTGAAGCAACACTCCATTCACTTCACACAGTGAATTGAAGTGTTGGAACAGACTGCTTCTCTTTCAGAGAAACTGATGTGAGTATTTTGTGAATGCTTGTAAGTAGTTTAAGGCACTTTCTATGGAAAATGATTTTCTCTGAAACTACAGCATTTAGAATGTGAAGGAACACTCCATTCACTTCGGACAGTGAATTGAAGTGTTGGAACAGACTGCTTCTCTTTCAGAGAAACAGATGTGAGTTTCTTGTGAATGCTTGTAAGTAGCTTAAGGCAGTTTCAAAAGAGAATGATTTTCTCTAAAAGGAGAGCATTTAGAAAGTGAAGCAACACTCCATTGACTTCGCACAGTGAATTGAAGTGTTGGAACAGACTTCTTTTTCAGAGAAATGCATGTGAATTTCTGTTGAAAGCTTGTAAGAGCTTAAGGCACTTTCAAAGGAAAGTGATTTTCTCTGAAAGGACAGCATTTAGAAAGTGAAGCAACACTCCATTCACTTTGCACAGTGAATTGAAATGTTGGAACAGACTGCTTCTCTTTCAGAGAAACGCATGTGAATTTCTGTTGAATGCTTGAAAGTAGCTTAAGGCACTTTCAAAGGAAAGTGATTTTCTCTGAAAGGACAGCATTTAGAAAGTGAAGCAACACTCCATTCACTTCGCACAGTGAATTGAAGTGTTGGAACAGACTGCTTCTCTTTCAGAGAAATGCATTTCAGTTTCCTGTGAATGCTTGTAAGTATCTTAAGGCACTTTCAAAGGAAAGTGATTTTCTCTGAAACTACATCATTTAGAATGTGAAGGAACACTCCATTCACTTCGCACAGTGAATTGAAGTATTGGAAATGACTGCTCTCTTTCAGAGAAATGCATTTCAGTGTGCTGTGAATGCTTGTAAGTAGCTTAAGGCACTTTCAAAGGAAAGTCATTTTCTCTGAAACTACATCATTTAGAATGTGAAGGAACACTCCATTCACTTCGCACAGTGAATTGAAGTGTTGGAACAGACTGCTTCTCTTTCAGAGAAATGCATGTGAATTTCTGTTGAATGCTTGTAAGTAGCTTAAGGCACTTTCAAAGGAAAGTGATTTTCTCTGAAACTACAGCATTTAGAATGTGAAGGAACACTCCATTCACTTCGCCTGGTGAATTGAAGTGTTGGAACAGACTGCTTCTCTTTCAGAGAAACGCATGTGAATTTCTGTTGAATGCTTGTAAGTAGCTTAAGGCACTTTCAAAGGAAAGTGATTTTCTCTGAAAGGACAGCATTTAGAAAGTGAAGCAATACTCCATTCACTTCGCACAGTGAATTGAAGTGTTGAAACAGACTGCTTCTCTTTCAGAGAAACGCATGTGAATTTCTGTTGAATATTTGAAATTAGCTTAAGGCACTCTCAAAGGAAAGTGTTTTTCTCTGAAAGGACAGCATTTAGAAAGTGAAGGAACACTCCATTGACTTCGCACAGTGAATTGAACTGTTGGAACAGACTGCTTCTCTTTCACAGAAACGCATGTGAATTTCTGTTGAATCCTTGTAAGTAGCTTAAGGCACTTTCAAAGAATTGTGATTTTCTCTGAAAGGACAGCATTTAGAAAGTGAAGCAACACGCCATTGACTTCGCACAGTGAATTGAAGTGTTGGAACAGACTGCTTCTCTTTCAGAGAAACGCATGTGAAATTCTGTTGAATGCTTGAAAGTAGCTTAAGGCACTTTCAAAGGAAAGTGATTTTCTCTGAAAGGAAAGCATTTAGAAGTGAAGGAACACTCCATTCACTTCGCACAGTGAATTGAAGTGTTGCAACAGACTGCTTCTCTTTCAGAGAAACGCAGGTGAATTTCTGTTGAATGCTTGTAAGTAGCTTAAGGCACTTTCAAAGGAAAGTGATTTTCTCTGAAAGGACAGCATTTAGAAAGTGAAGCAACACTCCATTCACTTCGCACACTGAATTGAAGTATTGGAACAGACTGCTTCTCTTTCAGAAAAAAGCATCTGAATTTCTGTTGAATGCTTGAAAGTAGCTTAAGGCACTTTCAAAGGAAAGTGATTTTCTCTGAAAGGACAGCATTTAGAAAGTGAAGCAACACTCCATTCACTTCGCACAGTGAATTGAAGTGTTGGAACAGACTGCTCCTCTTTCAGAGAAACCCATGTGAATTTCTGTTGAATGCTTGTAAGTAGCTCAAGGCACTTTCAAAGGAAAGTGATTTTCTCTGAAAGGACAGCATTTAGAAAGTGAAGCAACACTCCATTCACTTCACACAGTGAATTGAAGTGTTGGAACAGACTGCTTCTATTTCAGAGAAACTGATGTGAGTATTTTGTGAATGCTTGTAAGTAGCTTAAGGCACTTTCAAAGGAAAGTGATTTTCTCTTAAAGGACAGCATTTAGAAAGTGAAGCAACACTCCATTCACTTCGCACAGTGAATTGAAGTGTTGGAACAGACTGCTTCTCTTTCAGAGAAACTGATGTGAGTATTTTGTGAATGCTTGTAAGTAGTTTAAGGCACTTTCTATGGAAAATGATTTTCTCTGAAACTACAGCATTTAGAATGTGAAGGAACACTCCATTCACTTCGCACAGTGAATTGAAGTGTTGGAACAGACTGCTTCTCTTTCAGAGAAACAGATGTGAGTTTTTTGTGAATGCTTGTAAGTAGCTTAAGGCAGTTTCAAAAGAGAATGATTTTCTCTAAAAGGAGAGCATTTAGAAAGTGAAGCAACACTCCATTCACTTCGCACAGTGAATTGAAGTGTTGGAACAGACTTCTTTTTCAGAGAAATGCATGTGCATTTCTGTTGAAAGCTTGTAAGAGCTTAAGGCACTTTCAAAGGAAAGTGATTTTCTCTGAAAGGACAGCATTTAGAAAGTGAAGCAACACTCCATTCACTTCGCACAGTGAATTGAAGTGTTGGAACAGACTGCTTCACTTTCAGAGAAACGCATGTGAATTTCTGTTGAATGCTTGAAAGTAGCTTAAGGCACTTTCAAAGGAAAGTGATTTTCTCTGAAAGGACAGCATTTAGAAAGTGAAGCAACACTCCATTCACTTCGCACAGTGAATTGAAGTGTTGGAACAGACTGCTTCTCTTTCAGAGAAATGCATTTCAGTTTCCTGTGCATGCTTGTAAGTATCTTAAGGCACTTTCAAAGGAAAGTGATTTTCTCTGAAACTACATCATTTAGAATGTGAAGGAACACTCCATTCACTTCGCACAGTGAATTGAAGTGTTGGAAATGACTGCTCTCTTTCTGAGAAATGCATTTCAGTGTGCTGTGAATGCTCGTAAGTAGCTTAAGGCACTTTCAAAGGAAAGTGATTTTCTCTGAAACTACATCATTTAGAATGTGAAGGAACACTCCATTCACTTCGCACAGTGAATTGAAGTGTTGGAACAGACTGCTTCTCTTTCAGAGAAATGCATGTGAATTTCTGTTGAATGCTTGTAAGTAGCTTAAGGCACTTTCAAAGGAAAGTGATTTTCTCTGAAAGGAGAGCATTTAGAAAGTGAAGCAACACTCCATTCACTTCGCACAGTGAATTGAAGTGTTGGAACAGACTGCTTCTCTTTCAGAGAAACACATGTGAATTTCTGTTGAATGCTTGTAAGCAGCTCAAGGCACTTTCAAAGGAAAGTGATTTTCACTGAAAGGACAGCATTTAGAAAGTGAAGCAACACTACATTCACTTCACACAGTGAATTGAAGTGTTGGAACAGACTGCTCCTCTTTCAGAGAAACTGATGTTATTATTTTGTGAATGCTTGTAAGTATCTTAAGGCACTTTCAAAGGAAAGTGATTTTCTCTGAAAGGACAGCATTTAGAAAGTGAAGCAACACTCCATTCACTTTGCACAGTGAATTGAAGTGTTAGAACCGACTGCTTCTCTTTCAGAGAAACTGATGTGAGTATTTTATGAATGCTTGTAAGTAGCTTAAGGCAATTTCTAAGGAAAGTGATTTTCTCTGAAACTACAGCATTTAGAATGTGAAGGAACACTCCATTGACTTCGCACAGTGAATTGAAGTGTTGGAACAGACTTCTTCTTTTTCAGAGAAATGCATGTGAATTTCTGTTGAATGTTTGTAAGAGCTTAAGGCACTTTCAAAGGAAAGTGATTTTCTCTGAAAGGACAGCATTTAGAAAGTGAAGCAACACTCCATTGACTTCGCACAGGGAATTGAAGTGTTGGAACAGATTGCTTCTCTTTCAGATAAACGCATGTGAATTTCTGTTGATTGCTTGTAAGTAGCTTAAGGCACTTTCAAAGGAAAGTGATTTTCTCTGAAAGGACAGCATTTAGAAAGTGAAGCAACACTCCATTGACTTCGCACAGTGAATTGAAGTGTTGGAACAGAATGCTTCTCTTTCAGAGAAACGCATGTGAATTTCTGTTGAATGCTTGTAAGTAGCTTAAGGCACTTTCAAAGGAAAGTGATTTTCTCTGAAAGGACAGCATTTAGAAAGTGACGCAACACTCCATTCACTTCACACAGTGAATTGAAGTGTTGGAACAGACTGCTTCTCTTTCAGAGAAACTGATGTGAGTATTTTGTGAATGCTTTTAAGTTGCTTAAGGCAATTTCAAAGGAAAGTGATTTTCTCTGAAAGGACAGCATTTAGAAAGTGAAGCAACACTCCATTCACTTCGCACAGTGAATTGAAGTGTTGGAACAGACTGCTTCTCTTTCAGAGAAACTGATGTGAGTATTTTGTGAATGCTTGTAAGTAGCTTAAGGCACTTTCTAAGGTAAGTGATTTTCTCTGAAACTACAGCATTTAGAATGTGATGGAACACTCCATTCACTTCGCACAGTGAATTGAAGTGTTGGAACAGACTTCTTCTTTTTCAGAGAAATGCATGTGAATTTGTTTGAATGCTTGTAAGAGCACAAGGCACTTTCAAAGGAATGTGATTTTCTCTGAAAGGACAGCATTTAGAAAGTGAAGCAACACTCCATTCACTTCGCACAGTGAATTGAAGTGTTGGAACAGACTGCTTCTCTTTCAGAGAAATGCATTTCAGTTTCCTGTGAATGTTTGTAAGTAGCTTAAGGCACTTTCTAAGGAAAGTGATTTTCTCTGAAACTACAGCATTTAGAATGTGAAGGAACACTCCATTCACTACGCACAGTGAACTGAAGTGTTGCAACAGACTGCTTCTCTTTCACAAAAACGCATGTGAATTTCTGTTGAATGCTTGTAAGTAGCTTAAGGCACTTTCAAAGGAAAGTGATTTTCTCTTAAAGGACAGCATTTAGAAAGTGAAGCAACACTCCATTGACTTCGCACAGTGAATTGAAGTGTTGGAACAGACTGCTTCTCTTTCAGAGAAACGCATGTGAATTTCTGTTGAATGCTTGAAAGTAGCTTAAGGCACTTTCAAAGGAAAGTGATTTTCTCTGAAAAGACAGCATTTAGAAAGTGAAGCAACACTCCATTCACTTCACACAGTGAATTGAAGTGTTGGAACAGACTGCTTCTCTTTCTGAGAAACGCATGTGAATTTCTGTTGAATGCTTGAAAGTAGCTTAAGGCACTTTCAAAGGAAAGTGATTTTCTCTGAAAGGACAGCATTTAAAAAGTGAAGCAACACTACATTCACTTCGCACAGTGAACTGAAGTGCTGGAACAGACTGCTTCTCTTTCAGAGAAACGCATGTGAATTTCTGTTGAATGCTTGTAAGTAGCTTAAGGCACTTTCAAAAGGAAGTGATTTTCTCTGAAAGGACAGCATTTAGAAAATGAAGCAACACTCCATTCACTTCACACAGTGAATGGAAGTGTTGGAACAGACTGCTTCTCTGTCACAGAAACGCATGTGTATTTCTGCTGAATGCTTGTAAGTAGCTTAAGGCACTTTCAAAGGAAAGTGATTTTCTCTGAAAGAACAGCATTTAGAAAGTGAAGCAACACTCCATTCACTTCGCACAGTGAATTGAAGTGTTGGAACAGACTGCTTCTCTTTCAGAGAAACTGATGTGAGTATTTTGTGAATGCTTGTAAGTAGATTAAGGCACTATCAAAGGAAAGTGATTTTCTCTGAAAGGACAGCATTTAGAAAGTGAAGCAACACTCCATTGACTTCGCACAGTGAATTGAAGTGTTGGAACAGACTGCTTCTCTTTCAGAGAAATGCATGTGAATTTCTGTTGAATGCTTGAAAGTAGCTTAAGGCACTTTCAAAGAAAAGTGATTTTCTCTGAAAGGACAGCATTTAGAAAGTGAAGCAACACTCCTTTGACTTCGCAGAGTGAACTGAAGTGTTGGAACAGACTGCTTCTCTTTCAGAGAAACGCATGTGAATTTCTGTTGAATGCTTGTAAGTAGCTTAAGGCACTTTCAAAAGGAAGTGATTTTCTCTGAAAGGACAGCATTTAGAAAGTGAAGCAACACTCCATTCACTTCACACAGTGAATTGAAGTCTTGGATCAGACTGCTTCTCTTTCAGAGAAATGCATTTCATTTTCCTGTGAATGTTTGTAAGTAGCTTAAGGCACTTTCTAAGGAAAGTGATTTTCTCTGAAACTACAGCATTTAGAATGTGAAGGAACACTCCATTCACTACGCACAGTGAATTGAAGTGTTGCAACAGACTGCTTCTCTTTCACTAAAACGCATGTGAATTTCTGTTGAATGCTTGTAAGTAGCTTAGGGCACTTTCAAAGGAAAGTGATTTTCTCTTAAAGGACAGCATTTAGAAAGTGAAGCAACACTCCATTGACTTCGCACAGTGAATTGAAGTGTTGGAACAGACTGCTTCTCTTTCAGAGAAATGCATTTCAGTTTCCTGTGAATGTTTGTAAGTAGCTTAAGGCACTTTCAAAGGAAAGTGATTTTCTCTGAAAGGACAGCATTTAGAAAGTGAAGCAACACTCCATTCACTTCGCACAGTGAATTGAAGTGTTGGAACAGACTGCTTCTCTTTCAGAGAAACGCATGTGAATTTCTGTTGAATGCTTGAAAGTAGCTCAAGGCACTTTCAAAGGAAAGTGATTTTCACGGAAAGGACAGCATTTAGAAAGTGAAGCAACACTCCATTCACTTCACACAGTGAATTGAAGTGTTGGAACAGACTGCTCCTCTTTCAGAGAAACTGATGTTATTATTTTGTGAATGCTTGTAAGTATCTTAAGGCACTTTCAAAGGAAAGTGATTTTCTCTGAAAGGACAGCATTTAGAAAGTGAAGCAACACTCCATTCACTTTGCACAGTGAATTGAAGTGTTGGAACCGACTGCTTCTCTTTCAGAGAAACTGATGTGAGTATTTTGTGAATGCTTGTAAGTAGCTTAAGGCACTTTCTAAGGAAAGTGATTTTCTCTGAAACTACAGCATTTAGAATGTGAAGGAACACTCCATTGACTTCGCACAGTGAATTGAAGTGTTGGAACAGACTTCTTCTTTTTCAGAGAAATGCATGTGAATTTCTGTTGAATGTTTGTAAGAGCTTAAGGCACTTTCAAAGGAAAGTGATTTTCTCTGAAAGGACAGCATTTAGAAAGTGAAGCAACACTCCATTCACTTCGCACAGTGAATTGAAGTGTTGGAACAGACTGCTTCTCTTTCAGAGAAATGCATTTCAGTTTCCTGTGAATGTTTGTAAGTAGCTTAAGGTACTTGAAAAGGAAAGTGATTTTCTCTGAAACTACAGCATTTAGAATGTGAAGCAACACTCCATTCACTACGCACAGTGAATTGAAGTGTTGCAACAGAATGCTTCTCTTTCAGAGAAAGGCATGTGAATTCCTGTTGATTGCTTTTAAGTAGCTTAAGGCACTTTCAAAGGAAAGTGATTTTCTCTGAAAGGACAGCATTTAGAAAGTGAAGCAACACTCCATTGACTTCGCACAGTGAATTGAAGTGTTGGAACAGACTGCTTCTCTTTCAGAGAAACACATGTGAATTTCTGTTGAATGCTTGTAAGTAGCTTAAGGCACTTTCAAAGGAAAGTGATTTTCTCTGAAAGGACAGCATTTAGAAAGTGACGCAACACTCCATTCACTTCACACAGTGAATTGAAGTGTTGGAACAGACTGCTTCTCTTTCAGAGAAACTGATGTGAGTATTTTGTGAATGCTTGTAAGTAGCTTAAGGCACTTTCAAAGGAAAGTGATTTTCTCTAAAGGACAGCATTTAGAATGTGAAGCAACACTCCATTCACTTCGCACAGTGAATTGAAGTGTTGGAACAGACTGCTTCTCTTTCAGAGAAACTGATGTGAGTATTTTGTGACTGCTTGTAAGTAGTTTAAGGCACTTTCTATGGAAAATGATTTTCTCTGAAACTACAGCATTTAGAATGTGAAGGAACACTCCATTCACTTCGCACAGTGAATTGAAGTGTTGGAACAGACTGCTTCTCTTTCAGAGAAACAGATGTGAGTTTCTTGTGAATGCTTGTAAGTAGCTTAAGGCAGTTTCAAAAGAGAATGATTTTCTCTAAAAGGAGAGCATTTAGAAAGTGAAGCAACACTCCATTCACTTCGCACAGTGAATTGAAGTGTTGGAACAGACTTCTTTTTCAGAGAAATGCATGTGCATTTCTGTTGAAAGCTTGTAAGAGCTTAAGGCACTTTCAATGGAAAGTGATTTTCTCTGAAAGGACAGCATTTAGAAAGTGAAGCAACACTCCATTCACTTCGCACAGTGAATTGAAGTGTTGGAACAGACTGCTTCTCTTTCAGAGAAACACATGTGAATTTCTGTTGAATGCTTGAAAGTAGCTTAAGGCACTTTCAAAGGAAAGTGATTTTCTCTGAAAGGACAGCATTTAGAAAGTGAAGCAACACTCCATTCACTTCACACAGTGAATTGAAGTGTTGGAACAGACTGCTTCTCTTTCAGAGAAATGCATTTCAGTTTCCTGTGAATGCTTGTAAGTATCTTAAGGCACTTTCAAAGGAAAGTGATTTTCTCTGAAAGGACAGCATTTAAAAAGTGAAGCAACACTACATTCACTTCGCACAGTGAACTGAAGTGCTGGAACAGACTGCTTCTCTTTCAGAGAAACGCATGTGAATTTCTGTTGAATGCTTGTAAGTAGCTTAAGGCACTTTCAAAAGGAAGTGATTTTCTCTGAAAGGACAGCATTTAGAAAATGAAGCAACACTCCATTCACTTCACACAGTGAATGGAAGTGTTGGAACAGACTGCTTCTCTGTCACAGAAACGCATGTGTATTTCTGCTGAATGCTTGTAAGTAGCTTAAGGCACTTTCAAAGGAAAGTGATTTTCTCTGAAAGAACAGCATTTAGAAAGTGAAGCAACACTCCATTCACTTCGCACAGTGAATTGAAGTGTTGGAACAGACTGCTTCTCTTTCAGAGAAACTGATGTGAGTATTTTGTGAATGCTTGTAAGTAGATTAAGGCACTATCAAAGGAAAGTGATTTTCTCTGAAAGGACAGCATTTAGAAAGTGAAGCAACACTCCATTGACTTCGCACAGTGAATTGAAGTGTTGGAACAGACTGCTTCTCTTTCAGAGAAATGCATGTGAATTTCTGTTGAATGCTTGAAAGTAGCTTAAGGCACTTTCAAAGAAAAGTGATTTTCTCTGAAAGGACAGCATTTAGAAAGTGAAGCAACACTCCTTTGACTTCGCAGAGTGAACTGAAGTGTTGGAACAGACTGCTTCTCTTTCAGAGAAACGCATGTGAATTTCTGTTGAATGCTTGTAAGTAGCTTAAGGCACTTTCAAAAGGAAGTGATTTTCTCTGAAAGGACAGCATTTAGAAAGTGAAGCAACACTCCATTCACTTCACACAGTGAATTGAAGTCTTGGATCAGACTGCTTCTCTTTCAGAGAAATGCATTTCATTTTCCTGTGAATGTTTGTAAGTAGCTTAAGGCACTTTCTAAGGAAAGTGATTTTCTCTGAAACTACAGCATTTAGAATGTGAAGGAACACTCCATTCACTACGCACAGTGAATTGAAGTGTTGCAACAGACTGCTTCTCTTTCACTAAAACGCATGTGAATTTCTGTTGAATGCTTGTAAGTAGCTTAGGGCACTTTCAAAGGAAAGTGATTTTCTCTTAAAGGACAGCATTTAGAAAGTGAAGCAACACTCCATTGACTTCGCACAGTGAATTGAAGTGTTGGAACAGACTGCTTCTCTTTCAGAGAAATGCATTTCAGTTTCCTGTGAATGTTTGTAAGTAGCTTAAGGCACTTTCAAAGGAAAGTGATTTTCTCTGAAAGGACAGCATTTAGAAAGTGAAGCAACACTCCATTCACTTCGCACAGTGAATTGAAGTGTTGGAACAGACTGCTTCTCTTTCAGAGAAACGCATGTGAATTTCTGTTGAATGCTTGAAAGTAGCTCAAGGCACTTTCAAAGGAAAGTGATTTTCACGGAAAGGACAGCATTTAGAAAGTGAAGCAACACTCCATTCACTTCACACAGTGAATTGAAGTGTTGGAACAGACTGCTCCTCTTTCAGAGAAACTGATGTTATTATTTTGTGAATGCTTGTAAGTATCTTAAGGCACTTTCAAAGGAAAGTGATTTTCTCTGAAAGGACAGCATTTAGAAAGTGAAGCAACACTCCATTCACTTTGCACAGTGAATTGAAGTGTTGGAACCGACTGCTTCTCTTTCAGAGAAACTGATGTGAGTATTTTGTGAATGCTTGTAAGTAGCTTAAGGCACTTTCTAAGGAAAGTGATTTTCTCTGAAACTACAGCATTTAGAATGTGAAGGAACACTCCATTGACTTCGCACAGTGAATTGAAGTGTTGGAACAGACTTCTTCTTTTTCAGAGAAATGCATGTGAATTTCTGTTGAATGTTTGTAAGAGCTTAAGGCACTTTCAAAGGAAAGTGATTTTCTCTGAAAGGACAGCATTTAGAAAGTGAAGCAACACTCCATTCACTTCGCACAGTGAATTGAAGTGTTGGAACAGACTGCTTCTCTTTCAGAGAAATGCATTTCAGTTTCCTGTGAATGTTTGTAAGTAGCTTAAGGTACTTGAAAAGGAAAGTGATTTTCTCTGAAACTACAGCATTTAGAATGTGAAGCAACACTCCATTCACTACGCACAGTGAATTGAAGTGTTGCAACAGAATGCTTCTCTTTCAGAGAAAGGCATGTGAATTCCTGTTGATTGCTTTTAAGTAGCTTAAGGCACTTTCAAAGGAAAGTGATTTTCTCTGAAAGGACAGCATTTAGAAAGTGAAGCAACACTCCATTGACTTCGCACAGTGAATTGAAGTGTTGGAACAGACTGCTTCTCTTTCAGAGAAACACATGTGAATTTCTGTTGAATGCTTGTAAGTAGCTTAAGGCACTTTCAAAGGAAAGTGATTTTCTCTGAAAGGACAGCATTTAGAAAGTGACGCAACACTCCATTCACTTCACACAGTGAATTGAAGTGTTGGAACAGACTGCTTCTCTTTCAGAGAAACTGATGTGAGTATTTTGTGAATGCTTGTAAGTAGCTTAAGGCACTTTCAAAGGAAAGTGATTTTCTCTAAAGGACAGCATTTAGAATGTGAAGCAACACTCCATTCACTTCGCACAGTGAATTGAAGTGTTGGAACAGACTGCTTCTCTTTCAGAGAAACTGATGTGAGTATTTTGTGACTGCTTGTAAGTAGTTTAAGGCACTTTCTATGGAAAATGATTTTCTCTGAAACTACAGCATTTAGAATGTGAAGGAACACTCCATTCACTTCGCACAGTGAATTGAAGTGTTGGAACAGACTGCTTCTCTTTCAGAGAAACAGATGTGAGTTTCTTGTGAATGCTTGTAAGTAGCTTAAGGCAGTTTCAAAAGAGAATGATTTTCTCTAAAAGGAGAGCATTTAGAAAGTGAAGCAACACTCCATTCACTTCGCACAGTGAATTGAAGTGTTGGAACAGACTTCTTTTTCAGAGAAATGCATGTGCATTTCTGTTGAAAGCTTGTAAGAGCTTAAGGCACTTTCAATGGAAAGTGATTTTCTCTGAAAGGACAGCATTTAGAAAGTGAAGCAACACTCCATTCACTTCGCACAGTGAATTGAAGTGTTGGAACAGACTGCTTCTCTTTCAGAGAAACACATGTGAATTTCTGTTGAATGCTTGAAAGTAGCTTAAGGCACTTTCAAAGGAAAGTGATTTTCTCTGAAAGGACAGCATTTAGAAAGTGAAGCAACACTCCATTCACTTCACACAGTGAATTGAAGTGTTGGAACAGACTGCTTCTCTTTCAGAGAAATGCATTTCAGTTTCCTGTGAATGCTTGTAAGTATCTTAAGGCACTTTCAAAGGAAAGTGATTTTCTCTGAAACTACATCATTTAGAATGTGAAGGAACACTCCATTCACTTTGCACAGTGAATTGAAGTGTTGGAAATGACTGCTCTCTTTCAGGGAAATGCATTTCAGTGTCCTGTGAATGATTGTAAGTAGCTTAAGGCACCTTCAAAGGAAAGTGATTTTCTCTGAAACTACATCATTTAGAATGTGAAGGAACACTCCATTCACTTCGCACAGTGAATTGAAGTGTTGGAACAGACTGCTTCTCTCTCAGAGAAATGCATGTGAATTTCTGTTGAATGCTTGTAAGTAGCTTAAGGCACTTTCAAAGGAAAGTGATTTTCTCTGAAACTACAGCATTTAGAATGTGATGGAACACTCCATTCACTTCGCAGAGTGAATTGAAGTGTTGGAACAGACTGCTTATCTTTCAGAGAAATGCATGTGAATTTCTGTTGAATGCTTGTAAGCAGCTTAAGGCACTTTCAAAGGAAAGTGATTTTCTCTGAAAGGACAGCATTTAGAAGTGAAGCAACACTCCATTTACTTCACACAGTGAATTGAAGTGTTGGAACAGACTGCTTCTCTTTCAGAGAAATGCATTTCAGTTTCCTGTGAACGCTTGAAACTAGGTTAAGGCACTTTCAAAGAAAAGTGATTTTCTCTGAAACTACAGCATTCAGAAAGTGAAGCAACACTCCATTCACTTCACACAGTGAATTGAAGTGTTGGAACAGACTGCTTCTCTTTCAGAGAAACGCATGTGAATTTCTGTTGAATGCTTGTAAGTAGCTCAAGGCACTTTCAAAGGAAAGTGATTTTCACTGAAAGGACAGCATTTAGAAAGTGAAGCAACACTCCATTCACTTCACACAGTGAATTGAAGTGTTGGAACAGACTGCTCCTCTTTCAGGGAAACTGATGTGAGTATTTTGTGAATGCTTTTAAGTAGCTTAAGGCACTTTCAAAGGAAAGTGATTTTCTCTGAAAGGACAGCATTTAGAAAGTGAAGCAACACTCCATTCACTTCGCACAGTGAATTGAAGTGGTGGAACAGACTGCTTCTCTTTCAGAGAAACTGATGTGAGTATTTTGTGAATGCTTGTAAGTAGCTTAAGGCACTTTCTAAGGAAAGTGATTTTCTCTGAAACTACAGCATTTAGAATGTGAAGGAACACTCCATTGACTTCGCACAGTGAATTGAAGTGTTGGAACAGACTTCTTCTTTTTCAGAGAAATGCATGTGAATTTCTGTTGAATGTTTTTAAGAGCTTAAGGCACTTTCAAACGAAAGTGATTTTCTCTGAAAGGACAGCATTTAGAAAGTGAAGCAACACTCCATTCACTTCACACAGTGAATTGAAGTGTTGGAACAGACTGCTTCTCTTTCAGAGAAATGCATTTCAGTTTCCTGTGAATGTTTGTAAGTAGCTTAAGGCACTTGCAAAAAAAAGTGATTTTCTCTGAAACTACAGCATTTCGAATGTGAAGGAAGACTCCATTCACTACACACAGTGAATTGAAGTGTTGGAACAGACTGCTTCTCTTTCAGAGAAACACATGTGAATTTCTGTTGATTGCTTGTAAGTAGCTTAAGGCACTTTCAAAGGAAGTGATTTTCTCTGAAAGGACAGCATTTAGAAAGTGAAGCAACACTCCATTGACTTCGCACCGTTAATTGAAGTGTTGGAACAGACTGCTTCTCTTTCAGAGAAACGCATGTGAATTTCTGTTGAATGCTTGTAAGTAGCTTAAGGCACTTTCAAAGGAAAGTGATTTTCTCTGAAAGGACAGCATTTAGAAAGTGACGCAACACTCCATTCACTTCACACAGTGAATTGAAGTGTTGGAACAGACTGCTTCTCTTTCAGAGAAACTGATGTGAGTATTTTGTGAATGCTTGTAAGTAGCTTAAGGCAATTTCAAAGGAAAGTGATTTTCTCTGAAAGGACAGCATTTAGAAAGTGAAGCAACACTCCATTCACTTCGCACAGTGAATTGAAGTGTTGGAACAGACTGCTTCTCTTTCAGAGAAAAGCATGTGAATTTCTGTTGAATGCTTGTAAGTAGCTTAAAGCATTTTCAAATGAAAGTGATTTTCTCTGAAAGGACAGCATTTAGAAAGTGAAGCAAAACTCCATTCACTTCACACAGTGAATTGAAGTGTTGGAACAGACTGCTTCTCTTTCAGAGAAACTGATGTGAGTATTTTGTGAATGCTTGTAAGTAACTTAAGGCACTTTCAAAGGAAAGTGATTTTCTCTGAAAGGACAGCATTTAGAAAGTGAAGCAACACTCCATTCACTTCGCACAGTGAATTGAAGTGTTGGAACAGACTGCTTCTCTTTCAGAGAAATTGATGTGAGAATTTTGTGAATGCTTGTAAGTAGCTTAAGGCACTTTCTAAGGTAAGTGATTTTCTCTGAAACTACAGCATTTAGAATGTGAAGGAACACTCCATTCACTTCGCACAGTGAATTGAAGTGTTGGAACAGACTTCTTCTTTTTCAGAGAAATGCATGTGAATTTCTTTGAATGCTTGTAAGAGCATAAGGCACTTTCAAAGGAATGTGATTTTCTCTGAAAGGACAACATTTAGAAAGCGGAGCAACACTCCATTCACTTCGCACAGTGAATTGAAGTGTTGGAACAGACTGCTTCTCTCTCAGTGAAATGCATTTCAGTTTCCTGTGAATGTTTGTAAGTAGCTTAAGGCACTTTCTAAAGAAAGTGATTTTCTCTGAAACTACAGCATTTAGAATGTGAAGGAACACTCCATTCACTACGCACAGTGAATTGAAGTGTTGCAACAGACTGCTTCTCTTTCACAAAAACGCATGTGAATTTCTGTTGAATGCTTGAAAGTAGCTTAAGGCACTTTCAAAGGAAAGTGATTTTCTCTGAAAGGACAGCATTTAGAAAGTGAAGCAACACTCCATTCACTTCACACAGTGAATTGAAGTGTTGGAACAGACTGCTCCTCTTTCAGGGAAACTGATGTGAGTATTTTGTGAATGCTTTTAAGTAGCTTAAGGCACTTTCAAAGGAAAGTGATTTTCTCTGAAAGGACAGCATTTAGAAAGTGAAGCAACACTCCATTCACTTCGCACAGTGAATTGAAGTGTTGGAACAGACTGCTTCTCTTTCAGAGAAACTGATGTGAGTATTTTGTGAATGCTTGTAAGTAGCTTAAGGCACTTTCTAAGGAAAGTGATTTTCTCTGAAACTACAGCATTTAGAATGTGAAGGAACACTCCATTGACTTCGCACAGTGAATTGAAGTGTTGGAACAGACTTCTTCTTTTTCAGAGAAATGCATGTGAATTTCTGTTGAATGTTTTTAAGAGCTTAAGGCACTTTCAAAGGAAAGTGATTTTCTCTGAAAGGACAGCATTTAGAAAGTGAAGCAACACTCCATTCACTTCACACAGTGAATTGAAGTGTTGGAACAGACTGCTTCTCTTTCAGAGAAATGCATTTCAGTTTCCTGTGAATGTTTGTAAGTAGCTTAAGGCACTTGCAAAAAAAAGTGATTTTCTCTGAAACTACAGCATTTCGAATGTGAAGGAAGACTCCATTCACTACGCACAGTGAATTGAAGTGTTGGAACAGACTGCTTCTCTTTCAGAGAAACACATGTGAATTTCTGTTGATTGCTTGTAAGTAGCTTAAGGCACTTTCAAAGGAAGTGATTTTCTCTGAAAGGACAGCATTTAGAAAGTGAAGCAACACTCCATTGACTTCGCACCGTTAATTGAAGTGTTGGAACAGACTGCTTCTCTTTCAGAGAAACGCATGTGAATTTCTGTTGAATGCTTGTAAGTAGCTTAAGGCACTTTCAAAGGAAAGTGATTTTCTCTGAAAGGACAGCATTTAGAAAGTGACGCAACACTCCATTCACTTCACACAGTGAATTGAAGTGTTGGAACAGACTGCTTCTCTTTCAGAGAAACTGATGTGAGTATTTTGTGAATGCTTGTAAGTAGCTTAAGGCAATTTCAAAGGAAAGTGATTTTCTCTGAAAGGACAGCATTTAGAAAGTGAAGCAACACTCCATTCACTTCGCACAGTGAATTGAAGTGTTGGAACAGACTGCTTCTCTTTCAGAGAAAAGCATGTGAATTTCTGTTGAATGCTTGTAAGTAGCTTAAAGCATTTTCAAATGAAAGTGATTTTCTCTGAAAGGACAGCATTTAGAAAGTGAAGCAAAACTCCATTCACTTCACACAGTGAATTGAAGTGTTGGAACAGACTGCTTCTCTTTCAGAGAAACTGATGTGAGTATTTTGTGAATGCTTGTAAGTAACTTAAGGCACTTTCAAAGGAAAGTGATTTTCTCTGAAAGGACAGCATTTAGAAAGTGAAGCAACACTCCATTCACTTCGCACAGTGAATTGAAGTGTTGGAACAGACTGCTTCTCTTTCAGAGAAATTGATGTGAGAATTTTGTGAATGCTTGTAAGTAGCTTAAGGCACTTTCTAAGGTAAGTGATTTTCTCTGAAACTACAGCATTTAGAATGTGAAGGAACACTCCATTCACTTCGCACAGTGAATTGAAGTGTTGGAACAGACATCTTCTTTTTCAGAGAAATGCATGTGAATTTCTTTGAATGCTTGTAAGAGCATAAGGCACTTTCAAAGGAATGTGATTTTCTCTGAAATGACAACATTTAGAAAGCGGAGCAACACTCCATTCACTTCGCACAGTGAATTGAAGTGTTGGAACAGACTGCTTCTCTCTCAGTGAAATGCATTTCAGTTTCCTGTGAATGTTTGTAAGTAGCTTAAGGCACTTTCTAAAGAAAGTGATTTTCTCTGAAACTACAGCATTTAGAATGCGAAGGAACACTCCATTCACTACGCACAGTGAATTGAAGTGTTGCAACAGACTGCTTCTCTTTCACAAAAACGCATGTGAATTTCTGTTGAATGCTTGAAAGTAGCTTAAGGCACTTTCAAAGGAAAGTGATTTTCTCTGAAAGGACAGCATTTAGAAAGTGAAGCAACACTCCATTCACTTCACACAGTGAATTGAAGTGCTGGAACAGACTGCTTCTCTTTCAGAGAAACGCATGTGAATTTCTGTTGAATGCTTGAAAGTAGCTTAAGGCACTTTCAAAGGAAAGTGATTTTCTCTGAAAGGACAGCATTTAAAAAGTGAAGCAACACTCCATTGACTTCGCACAGTGAACTGAAGTGTTGGAACAGACTGCTTCTCTTTCAGAGAAACGCATGTGAATTTCTGTTGATTTCTTGTAAGTAGCTTAAGGCACTTTCAAAAGGAAGTGATTTTCTCTGAAAGGACAGCATTTAGAAAATGAAGCAACACTCCATTCACTTCACACAGTGAATTGAAGTGTTGGAACAGACTGCTTCTCTTTCACAGAAACGCATGAGAATTTCTCCTGAATGCTTGTAAGTAGCTTAAGGCACTTTCAAAGGAAAGTGATTTTCTCTGAAAGGACAGCATTTAGAAAGTGAAGCAACACTCCATTGACTTCCCACAGTGAATTGAAGTGTTGGAACAGACTGCTTCTCTTTCAGAGAAACTGATGTGAGTATTTTGTAAATGCTTGTAAGTACCTTAAGGCACTTTCAAAGGAAAATGATTTTCTCTGAAAGGACAGCATTTAGAAAGAGAAGCAACACTCCATTGACTTCGCACAGTGAATTGAAGTGTTGGAACAGACTGCTTCTCTTTCAGAGAAACGCATGTGAATTTCTGTTGAATGCTTGTAAGTAGCTTAAGGCACTTTCAAAGGAAAGTGATTTTCTCTGAAAGGACAGCATTTAGAAAGTGAAGCAACACTCCATTCACTTCGCACAGTGAATTGAAGTGTTGAAACAGACTGCTTCTCTTTCAGAGAAACGCATGTGAATTTCTGTTGAATGCTTGAAAGTAGCTTAAGGCACTTTCAAAGGAAAGTGTTTTTCTCTGAAAGGACAGCATTTAGAGAGTGAAGCAACACTCCATTCACTTCACACAGTGAATTGAAGTGTTGGAACAGACTGCTTCTCTTTCACAGAAACGCATGTGAATTTCTGTTGAATGCTTGTAAGTAGCTTAAGGCACTTTCAAAGGAAAGTGATTTTCTCTGAAAGGAGAGCATTTAGAAAAAGAAGCAACACTCCATTCACTTCGCACAGTGAATTGAAGTGTTGGAACAGACTGCTTCTCTTTCAGAGAAACGCATGTGAATTTCTGTTGAATGCTTGTAAGTAGCTCAAGGCACTTTCAAAGGAAAGTGATTTTCACTGAAAGGACGGCATTTAGAAAGTGAAGCAACACTCCATTCACTTCACACAGTGAATTGAAGTGTTGGAACAGACTGCACCTCTTTCAGAGAAACTGATGTGAGTATTTTGTGAATGCTTGTAAGTAGCTTACGGCACTGTCAAAGGAAAGTGATTTTCTCTGAAAGGACAGCATTTAGAAAGTGAAGCAACACTCCATTCACTTCGCACAGTGAATTGAAGTGTTGGAACAGACTGCTTCTCTTTCAGAGAAACTGATGTGAGTATTTTGTGAATGCTTGTATGTAGCTTAAGGCACTTTCTAAGGAAAGTGATTTTCTCTGAAACTACAGCATTTAGAATGTGAAGGAACACTCCATTGACTTCGCACAGTGAATTGAAGTGTTGGAACAGACTTCTTCTTTTTCAGAGAAATGCATGTGAATTTCTGTTGAATGCTTGAAAGTAGCTTGAGGCACTTGCAAAGGAAAGTGATTTTCTCTGAAACTACAGCATTTAGAATGTGAAGGAACACTCCATTCACTACGCACAGTGAATTGAAGTGTTGCAACAGAATGCTTCTCTTTCAGAGAAACGCATGTGAATTTCTGTTGATTGCTTGTAAGTAGCTTAAGGCACTTTCAAAGGAAAGTGATTTTCTCTGAAAGGACAGCATTTAGAAAGTGAAGCAACACTCCATTGACTTCGCACAGTGAATTGAAGTGTTGGAACAGACTGCTTCTCTTTCAGAGAAACGCATGTGAATTTCTGTTGAATGCTTGTAAGTAGCTTAAGGCACTTTCAAAGGAAAGTGATTTTGTCTGAAAGGACAGCATTTAGAAAGTGACGCAACACTCCATTCACTTCACACAGTGAATTGAAGTGTTGGAACAGAATGCTTTTCTTTCAGAGAAACTGATGTGAGTATTTTGTGAATGCTTGTAAGTAGCTTAATGCAATTTCAAAGGAAAGTGATTTTCTCGGAAAGGACAGCATTTAGAAAGTGAAGCAACACTCCATTCACTTCGCACATTGAATTGAAGTGTTGGAACAGACTGCTTCTCTTTCAGAGAAAAGCATGTGAATTTCTGTTGAATGCTTGTAAGTAGCTTAAAGCATTTTCAAAGGAAAGTGATTTTCTCTGAAAGGACAGCATTTAGAAAGTGAAGCAAAACTCCATTCACTTCACACAGTGAATTGAAGTGTTGGAACAGACTGCTTCTCTTTCAGAGAAACTGATGTGAGTATTTTGTGAATGCTTGTAAGTAGCTTGAGGCACTTTCAAAGGAAAGTGATTTTCTCTGAAAGGACAGCATTTAGAAAGTGAAGCAACACTCCATTGACTTCGCACAGTGAATTGAAGTGTTGGAACAGACTGCTTCTCTTTCAGAGAAATGCATTTCAGTTTCCTGTGAATGTTTGTTAGTAGCTTAAGGCACTTTGAAATGAAAGTGATTTTCTCTGAAAGGACAGCATTTAGAAAGTGAAGCAACACTCCATTCACTTCGCACAGTGAATTGAAGTGTTGGAACAGACTGCTTCTCTTTCAGAGAAACGCATGTGAATTTCTGTTGAATGCTTGAAAGTAGCTTAAGGCACTTTCAAAGGAAAGTGATTTTCTCTGAAAGGACAGCATTTAGAAAGTGAAGCAACACTCCATTCACTTCCCACAGTGAATTGAAGTGTTGGAACAGACTGCTTCTCTTTCAGAGAAACGCATGTGAATTTCTGTTGAATGCTTGAAAGTAGCTTAAGGCACTTTCAAAGAAAAGTGATTTTCTCTGAAAGGACAGCATTTAGAAAGTGAAGCAACACTCCTTTGACTTCGCACAGTGAACTGAAGTGTTGGAACAGACTGCTTCTCTTTCAGAGAAACGCATGTGAATTTCTGTTGAATGCTTGTAAGTAGCTTAAGGCACTTTCAAAAGGAAGTGATTTTCTCTGAAAGGACAGCATTTAGAAAGTGAAGCAACACTCCATTCACTTCACACAGGGAATTGAAGTCTTGGATCAGACTGCTTCTCTTTCAGAGAAATGCATTTCAGTTTCCTGTGAATGTTTGTAAGTAGCTTAAGGCACTTTCTAAGGAAAGTGATTTTCTCTGAAACTACAGCATTTAGAATGTGAAGGAACACTCCATTCACTACGCACAGTGAATTGAAGTGTTGCAACAGACTGCTTCTCTTTCACTAAAACGCATGTGAATTTCTGTTGAATGCTTGTAAGTAGCTTAGGGCACTTTCAAAGGAAAGTGATTTTCTCTTAAAGGACAGCATTTAGAAAGTGAAGCAACACTCCATTGACTTCGCACAGTGAATTGAAGTGTTGGAACAGACTGCTTCTCTTTCAGAGAAACGCATGTGAATTTCTGTTGAATGCTTGAAAATAGCTTAAGGCACTTTCAAAGGAAAGTGATTTTCTCTGAAAGGACAGCATTTAGAAAGTGAAGCAACACTCCATTCACTTCACACAGTGAATTGAAGTGTTGGAACAGACTGCTTCTCTTTCAGAGAAACGCATGTGAATTTCTGTTGAATGCTTGAAAGTAGCTTAAGGCACTTTCAAAGGAAAGTGATTTTCTCTGAAAGGACAGCATTTAAAAAGTGAAGCAACACTCCATTGACTTCGCACAGTGAACTGAAGTGTTGGAACAGACTGCTTCTCTTTCAGAGAAACGCATGTGAATTTCTGTTGATTGCTTGTAAGTAGCTTAAGGCACTTTCAAAAGGAAGTGATTTTCTCTGAAAGGACAGCATTTAGAAAATGAAGCAACACTCCATTCACTTCACACAGTGAATTGAAGTGTTGGAACAGACTGCTTCTCTTTCACAGAAACGCATGAGAATTTCTGCTGAATGCTTGTAAGTAGCTTAAGGCACTTTCAAAGGAAAGTGATTTTCTCTGAAAGGACAGCATTTAGAAAGTGAAGCAACACTCCATTGACTTCCCACAGTGAATTGAAGTGTTGGAACAGACTGCTTCTCTTTCAGAGAAACTGATGTGAGTATTTTGTAAATGCTTGTAAGTACCTTAAGGCACTTTCAAAGGAAAATGATTTTCTCTGAAAGGACAGCATTTAGAAAGAGAAGCAACACTCCATTGACTTCGCACAGTGAATTGAAGTGTTGGAACAGACTGCTTCTCTTTCAGAGAAACGCATGTGAATTTCTGTTGAATGCTTGTAAGTAGCTTAAGGCACTTTCAAATGAAAGTGATTTTCTCTGAAAGGACAGCATTTAGAAAGTGAAGCAACACTCCATTCACTTCGCACAGTGAATTGAAGTGTTGAAACAGACTGCTTCTCTTTCAGAGAAACGCATGTGAATTTCTGTTGAATGCTTGAAAGTAGCTTAAGGCACTTTCAAAGGAAAGTGTTTTTCTCTGAAAGGACAGCATTTAGAGAGTGAAGCAACACTCCATTCACTTCACACAGTGAATTGAAGTGTTGGAACAGACTGCTTCCTTTTCACAGAAACGCATGTGAATTTCTGGTGAATGCTTGAAAGTAGCTTCAGGCACTTTCAAAGGAAAGTGATTTTCTCTGAAAGGAGAGCATTTAGAAAGAGAAGCAACACTCCATTCACTTCGCACAGTGAATTGAAGTGTTGGAACAGACTGCTTCTCTTTCAGAGAAACGCATGTGAATTTCTGTTGAATGCTTGTAAGTAGCTCAAGGCACTTTCAAAGGAAAGTGATTTTCACTGAAAGGACGGCATTTAGAAAGTGAAGCAACACTCCATTCACTTCACACAGTGAATTGAAGTGTTGGAACAGACTGCACCTCTTTCAGAGAAACTGATGTGAGTATTTTGTGAATGCTTGTAAGTAGCTTACGGCACTGTCAAAGGAAAGTGATTTTCTCTGAAAGGACAGCATTTAGAAAGTGAAGCAACACTCCATTCACTTCGCACAGTGAATTGAAGTGTTGGAACAGACTGCTTCTCTTTCAGAGAAACTGATGTGAGTATTTTGTGAATGCTTGTATGTAGCTTAAGGCACTTTCTAAGGAAAGTGATTTTCTCTGAAACTACAGCATTTAGAATGTGAAGGAACACTCCATTGACTTCGCACAGTGAATTGAAGTGTTGGAACAGACTTCTTCTTTTTCAGAGAAATGCATGTGAATTTCTGTTGAATGCTTGAAAGTAGCTTGAGGCACTTGCAAAGGAAAGTGATTTTCTCTGAAACTACAGCATTTAGAATGTGAAGGAACACTCCATTCACTACGCACAGTGAATTGAAGTGTTGCAACAGAATGCTTCTCTTTCAGAGAAATGCATGTGAATTTCTGTTGATTGCTTGTAAGTAGCTTAAGGCACTTTCAAAGGAAAGTGATTTTCTCTGAAAGGACAGCATTTAGAAAGTGAAACAACACTCCATTGACTTCGCACAGTGAATTGAAGTGTTGGAACAGACTGCTTCTCTTTCAGAGAAACGCATGTGAATTTCTGTTGAATGCTTGTAAGTAGCTTAAGGCACTTTCAAAGGAAAGTGATTTTGTCTGAAAGGACAGCATTTAGAAAGTGACGCAACACTCCATTCACTTCACACAGTGAATTGAAGTGTTGGAACAGACTGCTTTTCTTTTAGAGAAACTGATGTGAGTATTTTGTGAATGCTTGTAAGTAGCTTAATGCAATTTCAAAGGAAAGTGATTTTCTCGGAAAGGACAGCATTTAGAAAGTGAAGCAACACTCCATTCACTTCGCACAGTGAATTGAAGTGTTGGAACAGACTGCTTCTCTTTCAGAGAAATGCATTTCAGTTTCCTGTGAATGTTTGTAAGTAGCTTAAGGCACTTTGAAAGGAAAGTGATTTTCTCTGAAAGGACAGCATTTAGAAAGTGAAGCAACACTCCATTCACTTCGCACAGTGAATTGAAATGTTGGAACAGACTGCTTCTCTTTCAGAGAAACGCATGTGAATTTCTGTTGAATGCTTGAAAGTAGCTTAAGGCACTTTCAAAGGAAAGTGATTTTCTCTGAAAGGACAGCATTTAGAAAGTGAAGCAACACTCCATTCACTTCCCACAGTGAATTGAAGTGTTGGAACAGACTGCTTCTCTTTCAGAGAAACGCATGTGAATTTCTGTTGAATGCTTGAAAGTAGCTTAAGGCACTTTCAAAGAAAAGTGATTTTCTCTGAAAGGACAGCATTTAGAAAGTGAAGCAACACTCCTTTGACTTCGCACAGTGAACTGAAGTGTTGGAACAGACTGCTTCTCTTTCAGAGAAACGCATGTGAATTTCTGTTGAATGCTTTTAAGTAGCTTAAGGCACTTTCAAAAGGAAGTGATTTTCTCTGAAAGGACAGCATTTAGAAAGTGAAGCAACACTCCATTCACTTCACACAGGGAATTGAAGTCTTGGATCAGACTGCTTCTCTTTCAGAGAAATGCATTTCAGTTTCCTGTGAATGTTTGTAAGTAGCTTAAGGCACTTTCTAAGGAAAGTGATTTTCTCTGAAACTACAGCATTTAGAATGTGAAGGAACACTCCATTCACTACGCACAGTGAATTGAAGTGTTGCAACAGACTGCTTCTCTTTCACTAAAACGCATGTGAATTTCTGTTGAATGCTTGTTAGTAGCTTAGGGCACTTTCAAAGGAAAGTGATTTTCTCTTAAAGGACAGCATTTAGAAAGTGAAGCAACACTCCATTGACTTCGCACAGTGAATTGAAGTGTTGGAACAGACTGCTTCTCTTTCAGAGAAACGCATGTGAATTTCTGTTGAATGCTTGAAAATAGCTTAAGGCACTTTCAAAGGAAAGTGATTTTCTCTGAAAGGACAGCATTTAGAAAGTGAAGCAACACTCCATTCACTTCACACAGTGAATTGAAGTGTTGGAACAGACTGCTTCTCTTTCAGAGAAACGCATGTGAATTTCTGTTGAATGCTTGAAAGTAGCTTAAGGCACTTTCAAAGGAAAGTGATTTTCTCTGAAAGGACGGCATTTAAAAAGTGAAGCAACACTCCATTGACTTCGCACAGTGAACTGAAGTGTTGGAACGGACTGCTTCTCTTTCAGAGAAACGCATGTGAATTTCTGTTGAATGCTTGTAAGTAGCTTAAGGCACTTTCAAAAGGAAGTGATTTTCTCTGAAAGGACAGCATTTTGAAAATGAAGCAACACTCCATTCACTTCACACAGTGAATTGAAGTGTTGGAACAGACTGCTTCTCTTTCACAGAAACGCATGTGAATTTCTGCTGACTGCTTATAAGTAGCTTAAGGCACTTTCAAAGGAAAGTGATTTTCTCTGAAAGAACAGCATTTAGAAAGTGAAGCAACACTCCATTCACTTCGCACAGTGAATTGAAGTGTTGGAACAGACTGCTTCTATTTCAGAGAAATGCATTTCAGTTTCCTGTGAATGTTTGTAAGTAGCTTAAGGCACTTTGAAAGGAAAGTGATTTTCTCTGAAAGGACAGCATTTAGAAAGTGAAGCAACACTCCATTCACTTCGCACAGTGAATTGAAGTGTTGGAACAGACTTCTTCTCTTTCAGAGAAACGCATGTGAATTTCTGTTGAATGCTTGAAAGTAGCTTAAGGCACTTTCAAAGGAAAGTGATTTTCTCTGAAAGGACAGCATTTAGAAAGTGAAGCAACACTCCATTCTCTTCGCACAGTGAATTGAAGTGTTGGAACATACTGCTTCTCTTTCAGAGAAACTGATGTGAGTATTTTGTGAATGCATTTAAGTAGCTTAAGGCACTTTCTAAGGAAAGTGATTTTCTCTGAAACTACAGCATTTAGAATGTGAAGGAACACATCCATTCACTTCGCACAGTGAATTGAAGTGTTGGAACAGACTGCTTCTCTTTCAGAGAAACAGATGTGATTTTCTTGTGAATGATTGTAAGTAGCTTATGGCAGTTTCAAAAGAGAATGATTTTCTCTAAAAGGAGAGCATTTGAAAGTGAAGCAACACTACATTCACTTCACACAGTGAATTGAACTGTTGGAACAGACTGCTTCTCTTTCAGAGAAATGCATTTCGTTTCCTGTGAATGTTTGTAAGTAGCTTAAGGCACTTTATAAGGAAAGTGATTTTCTTTGAAACTACAGCATTTAGAATGTGAATGAACACTCCATTCACTTCGCACAGTGAATTGAAGTGTTGCAACAGACTGCTTCTCTTTTAGAGAAACGCATGTGAATTTCTGTTGAATGCTTGTTAGTAGCTTAAGGCACTTTCAAAGGAAAGTGATTTTCTCTGAAAGGACAGCATTTAGAAAGGGAAGCAACACTCCATTGACTTCGCACAGTGAATTGATGTGTTGGAACAGACTGCATCTCTTTCAGAGAAACTGATGTGAGTATTTTGTGAATGCTTGTAAGTAGCTTAAGGCACTTTCAAAGGAAAGTGATTTTCTCGGAAAAGACAGCATTTATAAAGTGAAGCACCACTCCATTCACTTTGCACAGTGAATTGAAGTGTTGGAACAGACTGCTTCTCTTTCAGAGAAACGCATGTGAATTTCTGTTGAATGCTTGTAAGTAGCTTAAGGCACTTTCAAGGAAAGTGATTTTCTCTGAAAAGACAGCATTTAGAAAGTGAAGCAACACTCCATTGACTTCGCACAGTGAACTGAAGTGTTGGAACAGACTGCTTCTCTTTCAGAGAAACGCATGTGAATTTCTGTTGAATGCTTGTAAGTAGCTTACGGCACTTTCAAAGGAAGTGATTTTCTCTGAAAGGACAGCATTTAGAAAATGAAGCAACACTCCATTCACTTCGCACAGTGAATTGAAGTGTTGGAACAGACTGCTTCTCTTTCAGAGAAATGCATGTGAGTATTTTGTGAATGCTTGTAAGTAGCTTAAGGCACTTTCAAAGGAAAGTGATTTTCTCTGAAAGGACAGCATTTAGAAAGTGAAGCAACACTCCATTCACTTTGCACAGTGAATTGAAGTGTTGGAACAGACTGCTTCTCTTTCAGAGAAATGCATTTCAGTTTCCTGTGAATGTTTGTAAGTAGCTTAAGCACTTTGAAAGGAATGTGATTTTCTCTGAAAGGACAGCATTTAGAAAGTGAAGCAACACTCCATTCACTTCGCACAGTGAATTGAAGTGTTGGAACAGACTGCTTCTCTTTCAGAGAAACGCATGTGAATTTCTGTTGAATACTTGTAAGTAGCTTAAGGCACTTTCTAAGGAAAGTGATTTTCTCTGAAATTACAGCATTTAGAATGTGAAGGAACACTCCATTCACTTCGCACAGTGAATTAAGTGTTGGAACAGACTGCTTCTCTTACAGAGAAACAGATGTGATTTTCTTGTGAATGATTGTAAGTAGCTTATGGGAGTTTCAAAAGAGAATGATTTTCTCTAAAAGGAGAGCATTTGAAAGTGAAGCAACACTACATTCACTTCACACAGTGAATTGAAGTGTTGGAAGAGACTGCTTCTCTTTCAGAGAAATGCATTTCAGTATCCTGTGAATGTTTGTAAGTAGCTTAAGGCACTTTAAAAGGAAAGTGATTTTCTTTGAAACTACAGCATTTAGAATGTGAATGAACACTCCATTCACTTCGCACAGTGAATTGAAGTGTTGCAACAGACTGCTTCTCTTTTAGAGAAACGCATGTGAATTTCTGTTGAATGCTTGTAAGTAGCTTAAGGCACTTTCAAAGGAAAGTGATTTTCTCTGAAAGGACAGCATTTAGAAAGTGAAGCAACACTCCATTCACTTCGCCCAGTGAATTGAAGTGTTGGAACAGACTGCTTCTCTTTCAAAGAAACGCATGTGAATTTCTGTTGAATGCTTGAAAGTAGCTTAAGGCACTTTCAAAGGAAAGTGTTTTTCTCTGAAAGGACAGCATTTAGAAAGTGAAGCAACACTCCATTGACTTCGCACAGTGAATTGAAGTGTTGGAACAGACTGCTTCTCTTTCAGAGAAACGCATGTGAATTTCTGTTGAATGCTTGTAAGTAGCTTAAGGCACTTTCAAAGGAAAGTGATTTTCTCTGAAAGGACAGCATTTAGAAAGTGAAGCAACACTCCATTCACTTCGCACAGTGAATTGATGTGTTGGAACAGACTGCTTCTCTTTCAGAGAAACTGATGTGAGTATTTTGTGAATGCTTGTAAGTAGCTTAAGGCACTTTCAAAGGAAAGTGATTTTCTCTGAAAGGACAGCATTTAGAAAGTGAAGCACCACTCCATTCACTTTGCACAGTGAATTGAAGTGTTGGAAGAGACTGCTTCTCTTTCAGAGAAATGCATTTCCGTTTCCTGTGAATGTTTGTAAGTAGCTTAAGGCTCTTTCTAAGGAAAGTGATTTTCTCTGAAACTACAGCATTTAGAATGTGAAGGAACACTCCATTCACTACGCACAGTGAATTGAAGTGTTGCAACACACTGCTTCTCTTTCACGAAAACGCATGTGAATTTCTGTTGAATGCTTGTAAGTAGCTTAAGGCACTTTCAAAGGAAAGTGATTTTCTCTTAAAGGACAGCATTTAGAAAGTGAAGCAACACTCCATTGACTTCGCACAGTGAATTGAAGTGTTGGAACAGACTGCTTCTCTTTCAGAGAAACGCATGTGACTTTCTGTTGAATGCTTGAAAGTAGCTTAAGGCACTTTCAAAGGAAAGTGATTTTCTCTGAAAGGACAGCATTTAGAAAGTGAAGCAACACTCCATTCACTTCACACAGTGAATTGAAGTGTTGGAACAGACTGCTTTTCTTTCAGAGAAACGCATGTGAATTTCTGTTGAATGCTTGAAAGTAGCTTAAGGCACTTTCAAAGGAAAGTGATTTTCTCTGAAAGGACAGCATTTAGAAAATGAAGCAACACTCCATTGACTTCGCACAGTGAACTGAAGTGTTGGAACAGACTGATTCTCTTTCAGAGAAACGCATGTGAATTTCTGTTGAATGCTTGTAAGTAGCTTAAGGCACTTTCAGAGGAAGTGATTTTCTCTGAAAGGACAGCATTTAGAAAATGAAGCAACACTCCATTCACTTCACACAGTGAATTGAAGTGTTGGAACAGATTGCTTCTCTTTCACAGAAACGCATGTGAATTTCTGCTGAATGCTTGTAAGTAGCTTAAGGCACTTTCAAAGGAAATTGATTTTCTCTGAAAGGACAACATTTAGAAAGTGAAGCAACACTCCATTCACTTCGCACAGTGAATTGAAGTGTTGGAACAGACTGCTTCTCTTTCAGAGAAATGCATTTCAGTTTCCTGTGAATGTTTGTAAGTACCTTAAGGCACTTTCAAAGGAAAGTGATTTTCTCTGAAAGGACAGCATTTAGAAAGTGAAGCAACACTCCATTCACTTCGCACAGTGAATTGAAGTGTTGGAACAGACTGCTTCTCTTTCAGAGAAACGCATGTGAATTTCTGTTGAATGCTTGAAAGTAGCTTAAGGCACTTTCAAAGGAAAGTGATTTTCTCTGAAACTACAGCATTTAGAAAGTGAAGGAACACTCCATTGACTTCGCACAGTGAATTGAAGTGTTGGAACAGACTGCTTCTCTTTCAGAGAAACTGATGTGAGTATTTTGTGAATGCTTGTAAGTAGCTTAAGGCACTTTCAAAGAAAAGTGATTTTCTCTGAAAGGACAGCATTTAGAAAGTGAAGCAACACTCCATTCACTTCGCACAGTGAATTGAAGTGTTGGAACAGACTGCTTCTCTTTCAGAGAAACTGATGTGAGTATTTTGTGAATGCTTGTAAGTAGCTTAAGGCACTTTCTAAGGTAAGTGATTTTCTCTGAAACTACAGCATTTAGAATGTGATGGAACACTCCATTCACTTCGCACAGTGAATTGAAGTGTTGGAACAGACTGCTTCTCTTTCCGAGAAATGCATTTCAGTTTCCTGTGAATGCTTGTAAGTAGCTTAAGGCACTTTCAAAGGAAAGTGATTTTCTCTGAAACTACAGCATTTAGAATGTGAAGGAACACTCCACTCACTTTGCACAGTGAATTGAATTGTTGGAACTGACTGCTTCTCTTTCAGAGAAATACATTTCAGTTTCCTGTGAATGCAAGTAAGTAGGTTAAGGCACTTTCAAAGGAAAGTGATTTTCTCTGAAACTACAGCATTTAGAAAGTGAAGGAACACTGCATTGACATCGCACAGTGAATTGAAGTGTTGGAACAGACTGCTTCTCTTTCACAGAAACGCATGTGAATTTATGTTGAATCCTTGTAAGTAGCTTAAGGCACTTTCAAAGAATTGTGATTTTCTCTGAAAGGACAGCATTTAGAAAGTGAAGCAACACTCCATTGACTTCGCACAGTGAATTGAAGTGTTGGAACAGACTGCTTCTCTTTCAGAGAAACTGATGTGAGTATTTTGTGAATGCTTGTAAGTAGCTTAAGGCACTTTCAAAGGAAAGTGATTTTCTCTGAAAGGACAGCATTTAGAAAATGAAGCAACACTCCATTCACTTCGCCCCGTGAATTGAAGTGTTGGAACAGACTGCTTCTCTTTCAGAGAAACGCATGTGAATTTCTGTTGAATACTTGTAAGTAGCTTAAGGCACTTTCTAAGGAAAGTGATTTTCTCTGAAATTACAGCATTTAGAATGTGAAGGAACACTCCATTCACTTCGCACAGTGAATTAAGTGTTGGAACAGACTGCTTCTCTTACAGAGAAACAGATGTGATTTTCTTGTGAATGATTGTAAGTAGCTTATGGGAGTTTCAAAAGAGAATGATTTTCTCTAAAAGGAGAGCATTTGAAAGTGAAGCAACACTACATTCACTTCACACAGTGAATTGAAGTGTTGGAAGAGACTGCTTCTCTTTCAGAGAAATGCATTTCAGTATCCTGTGAATGTTTGTAAGTAGCTTAAGGCACTTTAAAAGGAAAGTGATTTTCTTTGAAACTACAGCATTTAGAATGTGAATGAACACTCCATTCACTTCGCACAGTGAATTGAAGTGTTGCAACAGACTGCTTCTCTTTTAGAGAAACGCATGTGAATTTCTGTTGAATGCTTGTAAGTAGCTTAAGGCACTTTCAAAGGAAAGTGATTTTCTCTGAAAGGACAGCATTTAGAAAGTGAAGCAACACTCCATTCACTTCGCCCAGTGAATTGAAGTGTTGGAACAGACTGCTTCTCTTTCAAAGAAACGCATGTGAATTTCTGTTGAATGCTTGAAAGTAGCTTAAGGCACTTTCAAAGGAAAGTGTTTTTCTCTGAAAGGACAGCATTTAGAAAGTGAAGCAACACTCCATTGACTTCGCACAGTGAATTGAAGTGTTGGAACAGACTGCTTCTCTTTCAGAGAAACGCATGTGAATTTCTGTTGAATGCTTGTAAGTAGCTTAAGGCACTTTCAAAGGAAAGTGATTTTCTCTGAAAGGACAGCATTTAGAAAGTGAAGCAACACTCCATTCACTTCGCACAGTGAATTGATGTGTTGGAACAGACTGCTTCTCTTTCAGAGAAACTGATGTGAGTATTTTGTGAATGCTTGTAAGTAGCTTAAGGCACTTTCAAAGGAAAGTGATTTTCTCTGAAAGGACAGCATTTAGAAAGTGAAGCACCACTCCATTCACTTTGCACAGTGAATTGAAGTGTTGGAAGAGACTGCTTCTCTTTCAGAGAAATGCATTTCCGTTTCCTGTGAATGTTTGTAAGTAGCTTAAGGCTCTTTCTAAGGAAAGTGATTTTCTCTGAAACTACAGCATTTAGAATGTGAAGGAACACTCCATTCACTACGCACAGTGAATTGAAGTGTTGCAACACACTGCTTCTCTTTCACGAAAACGCATGTGAATTTCTGTTGAATGCTTGTAAGTAGCTTAAGGCACTTTCAAAGGAAAGTGATTTTCTCTTAAAGGACAGCATTTAGAAAGTGAAGCAACACTCCATTGACTTCGCACAGTGAATTGAAGTGTTGGAACAGACTGCTTCTCTTTCAGAGAAACGCATGTGACTTTCTGTTGAATGCTTGAAAGTAGCTTAAGGCACTTTCAAAGGAAAGTGATTTTCTCTGAAAGGACAGCATTTAGAAAGTGAAGCAACACTCCATTCACTTCACACAGTGAATTGAAGTGTTGGAACAGACTGCTTTTCTTTCAGAGAAACGCATGTGAATTTCTGTTGAATGCTTGAAAGTAGCTTAAGGCACTTTCAAAGGAAAGTGATTTTCTCTGAAAGGACAGCATTTAGAAAATGAAGCAACACTCCATTGACTTCGCACAGTGAACTGAAGTGTTGGAACAGACTGATTCTCTTTCAGAGAAACGCATGTGAATTTCTGTTGAATGCTTGTAAGTAGCTTAAGGCACTTTCAGAGGAAGTGATTTTCTCTGAAAGGACAGCATTTAGAAAATGAAGCAACACTCCATTCACTTCACACAGTGAATTGAAGTGTTGGAACAGATTGCTTCTCTTTCACAGAAACGCATGTGAATTTCTGCTGAATGCTTGTAAGTAGCTTAAGGCACTTTCAAAGGAAATTGATTTTCTCTGAAAGGACAACATTTAGAAAGTGAAGCAACACTCCATTCACTTCGCACAGTGAATTGAAGTGTTGGAACAGACTGCTTCTCTTTCAGAGAAATGCATTTCAGTTTCCTGTGAATGTTTGTAAGTACCTTAAGGCACTTTCAAAGGAAAGTGATTTTCTCTGAAAGGACAGCATTTAGAAAGTGAAGCAACACTCCATTCACTTCGCACAGTGAATTGAAGTGTTGGAACAGACTGCTTCTCTTTCAGAGAAACGCATGTGAATTTCTGTTGAATGCTTGAAAGTAGCTTAAGGCACTTTCAAAGGAAAGTGATTTTCTCTGAAACTACAGCATTTAGAAAGTGAAGGAACACTCCATTGACTTCGCACAGTGAATTGAAGTGTTGGAACAGACTGCTTCTCTTTCAGAGAAACTGATGTGAGTATTTTGTGAATGCTTGTAAGTAGCTTAAGGCACTTTCAAAGAAAAGTGATTTTCTCTGAAAGGACAGCATTTAGAAAGTGAAGCAACACTCCATTCACTTCGCACAGTGAATTGAAGTGTTGGAACAGACTGCTTCTCTTTCAGAGAAACTGATGTGAGTATTTTGTGAATGCTTGTAAGTAGCTTAAGGCACTTTCTAAGGTAAGTGATTTTCTCTGAAACTACAGCATTTAGAATGTGATGGAACACTCCATTCACTTCGCACAGTGAATTGAAGTGTTGGAACAGACTGCTTCTCTTTCCGAGAAATGCATTTCAGTTTCCTGTGAATGCTTGTAAGTAGCTTAAGGCACTTTCAAAGGAAAGTGATTTTCTCTGAAACTACAGCATTTAGAATGTGAAGGAACACTCCACTCACTTTGCACAGTGAATTGAATTGTTGGAACTGACTGCTTCTCTTTCAGAGAAATACATTTCAGTTTCCTGTGAATGCAAGTAAGTAGGTTAAGGCACTTTCAAAGGAAAGTGATTTTCTCTGAAACTACAGCATTTAGAAAGTGAAGGAACACTGCATTGACATCGCACAGTGAATTGAAGTGTTGGAACAGACTGCTTCTCTTTCACAGAAACGCATGTGAATTTATGTTGAATCCTTGTAAGTAGCTTAAGGCACTTTCAAAGAATTGTGATTTTCTCTGAAAGGACAGCATTTAGAAAGTGAAGCAACACTCCATTGACTTCGCACAGTGAATTGAAGTGTTGGAACAGACTGCTTCTCTTTCAGAGAAACTGATGTGAGTATTTTGTGAATGCTTGTAAGTAGCTTAAGGCACTTTCAAAGGAAAGTGATTTTCTCTGAAAGGACAGCATTTAGAAAATGAAGCAACACTCCATTCACTTCGCCCCGTGAATTGAAGTGTTGGAACAGACTGC
Organism: Myodes glareolus; assembly: GCF_982192425.1. Lineage (NCBI taxonomy): Eukaryota > Metazoa > Chordata > Mammalia > Rodentia > Cricetidae > Myodes > Myodes glareolus. The sequence goes on from NC_142051.1 coordinate 402,372, forward strand.
TTCTCTTTCAGAGAAATGCATGTGAATTTCTGTTGAATGCTTGAAAGTAGCTTAAGGCACTTTCAAAGGAAAGTGATTTTCTCTGAAAGGACAGCATTTAGAAAGTGAAGCAACACTCCATTCACTTCGCACAGTGAATTGAAGTGTTGGAACAGACTGCTTCTCTTTCAGAGAAATGCATTTCAGTTTCCTGTGAATGCTTGTAAGTATCTTAAGGCACTTTCAAAGGAAAGTGATTTTCTCTGAAACTACAGCATTTAGAATGTGAAGGAACACTCCATTCACTTCTCACAGCGAATTGAAGTGTTGGAAATGACTGCTCTCTTTCAGAGAAATGCATTTCAGTGTCCTGTGAATGCTTATAAGTAGCTTAAGGCACTTTCAAAGGAAAGTGATTTTCTCTGAAACTACATCATTTAGAATGTGAAGGAACACTCCATTCACTTCGCACAGTGAATTGAAGTGTTGGAACAGACTGCTTCTCTTTCAGAGAAATGCATGTGAATTTCTGTTGAATGCTTGTAAGTAGCTTAAGGCACTTTCAAAGAATTGTGATTTTCTCTGAAAGGACAGCATTTAGAAAGTGAAGCAACACTCCATTGACTTCGCACAGTGAATTGAAGTGTTGGAACAGACTGCTTCTCTTTCAGAGAAACTGATGTGAGTATTTTGTGAATGCTTGTAAGTAGCTTAAGGCACTTTCAAAGGAAAGTGATTTTCTCTGAAAGGACAGCATTTAGAAAATGAAGCAACACTCCATTCACTTCGCCCCGTGAATTGAAGTGTTGGAACAGACTGCTTCTCTTTCAGAGAAATGCATGTGAATTTCTGTTGAATGCTTGAAAGTAGCTTAAGGCACTTTCAAAGGAAAGTGATTTTCTCTGAAAGGACAGCATTTAGAAAGTGAAGCAACACTCCATTCACTTCGCACAGTGAATTGAAGTGTTGGAACAGACTGCTTCTCTTTCAGAGAAATGCATTTCAGTTTCCTGTGAATGCTTGTAAGTATCTTAAGGCACTTTCAAAGGAAAGTGATTTTCTCTGAAACTACAGCATTTAGAATGTGAAGGAACACTCCATTCACTTCTCACAGCGAATTGAAGTGTTGGAAATGACTGCTCTCTTTCAGAGAAATGCATTTCAGTGTCCTGTGAATGCTTATAAGTAGCTTAAGGCACTTTCAAAGGAAAGTGATTTTCTCTGAAACTACATCATTTAGAATGTGAAGGAACACTCCATTCACTTCGCACAGTGAATTGAAGTGTTGGAACAGACTGCTTCTCTTTCAGAGAAATGCATGTGAATTTCTGTTGAATGCTTGTAAGTAGCTTAAGGCACTTTCAAAGGAAAGTGATTTTCTCTGAAAGGACAGCATTTAGAAAGTAAAGCAACACTCCATTGACTTCACACAGTGAATTGAAGTGTTGGAACAGACTGCTTCTCTTTCAGAGAAATGCATTTCAGTTTCCTGTGAATGCTTGTAAGTAGGTTAAGGCACTTTCAAAAGAAAGTGACTTTCTCTGAAACTACAGCATTTAGAAAGTGAAGTAACACTCCATTGACTTCGCACAGTGAATTGAAGTGTTGGAACAGACTGCTTCTCTTTCACAGAAACGCATGTGAATTTCTGTTGAATGCTTGTAGGTAGCTTAAGGCACTTTCAAAGAATAGTGATTTTCTCTGAAAGGACAGCATTTAGTAAGTGAAGCAACACTCCATTCACTTTGCACAGTGAATTGAAGTGTTGGAACAGACTGCTTCTCTTTCAGAGAAACGCATGTGAATTTCTGTTGAATGCTTGAAAGTAGCTTAAGTTACATTCAAAGGAAAGTGATTTTCTCTGAAAGGAAAGCATTTAGAAAGTGAAGCAACACTCCATTGACTTCGCACAGTGAATTGACGTGTTGGAACAGACTGCCTCTCTTTCAGATAAACGCATGTAAATGTCTGTTGAATGCTTGTAAGTAGCTTAGGGCACTTTCAAAGGAAAGTGATTTTCTCTGAAAGGACAGCATTTAGAAAGTGAAGCAACACTCCATTCACTTCACACAGTGAATTGAAGTGTTGGAACAGACTGCTTCTCTTTCAGAGAAACTGATGTGAGTATTTTGTGAATGCTTGTAAGTAGCTTAAGGCAATTTCAAAGGAAAGTGATTTTCTCTGAAAGGACAGCATTTAGAAAGTGAAGCAACACTCCATTGACTTCGCATAGCGAATTGAAGTGTTGGAACAGACTGCTTCTCTTTCAGAGAAACGCATGTGAATTTCTGTTGAATGCTTGTAAGTAGCTTAAGGCACTTTCAAAGGAAAGTGATTTTCTCTGAAAAAACAGCATTTAGAAAGTGAAGAAACACTCCACTCACTTCACACAGTGAATTGAAGTGTTGGAACAGACTGCTTCTCTCTCAGAGAAATGCATTTCAGTTTCCTGTGAATGTTTGTAAGTATCTTAAGGCACTTTCAAAGGAAAGTGATTTTCTCTGAAACTACAGCATTGAGAATGTGAAGGAACACTCCATTCACTTCGCACAGTGAATTGAAGTGTGGCAACAGACTGCTTCTCTTTCAAAGAAACGCATGTGAATTTCTGTTGAATGCTTGTAAGTAGCTTAAGGCACTTTCAAAGGAAAGTGATTTTCTCTGAAAGGACAGCATTTAGAAAGTGAAGCAACACTCCATTCACTTCGCACAGTGAATTGAAGTGTTGGAACAGACTGCTTCTCTTTCAGAGAAACGCATGTGAATTTCTGTTGAATGCTTGAAAGTAGCTTAAGGCACTTTCAAAGGAAAGTGATTTTCTCTGAAAGGACAGCAGTTAGAAAGTGAAGCAACACACCATTGACTTCGCACAGTGAACTGAAGTGTTGGAACAGACTGCTTCTCTTTCAGAGAAATGCATGTGAATTTCTGTTGAATGCTTGAAAGTAGCTTGAGGCACTTTCAAAGGAAAGTGATTTTCTCTGAAAGGACAGCATTTAGAAAGTGAAGCAACACTCCATTCACTTCGCACAGTGAATTGAAGTGTTGGAACAGACTGCTTCTCTTTCAGAGAAATGCATTTCAGTTTCCTGTGAATGCTTGTAAGTATCTTAAGGCACTTTCAAAGGAAAGTGATTTTCTCTGAAACTACAGCATTTAGAATGTGAAGGAACACTCCATTCACATCTCACAGTGAATTGAAGTGTTGGAAATGACTGCTCTCTTTCAGAGAAATGCATTTCAGTGTCCTGTGAATGCTTATAAGTAGCTTAAGGCACTTTCAAAGGAAAGTGATTTTCTCTGAAACTACATCATTTAGAATGTGAAGGAACACTCCATTCACTTCGCACAGTGAATTGAAGTGTTGGAACAGACTGCTTCTCTTTCAGAGAAATGCATGTGAATTTCTGTTGAATGCTTGTAAGTAGCTTAAGGCACTTTCAAAGGAAAGTGATTTTCTCTGAAAGGACAGCATTTAGAAAGTAAAGCAACACTCCATTGACTTCACACAGTGAATTGAATTGTTGGAACAGACTGCTTCTCTTTCAGAGAAATGCATTTCAGTTTCCTGTGAATGCTTGTAAGTAGGTTAAGGCACTTTCAAAAGAAAGTGACTTTCTCTGAAACTACAGCATTTAGAAAGTGAAGTAACACTCCATTGACTTCGCACAGTGAATTGTAGTGTTGGAACAGACTGCTTCTCTTTCACAGAAATGCATGTGAATTTCTGTTGAATGCTTGTAGGTAGCTTAAGGCACTTTCAAAGAATAGTGATTTTCTCTGAAAGGACAGCATTTAGTAAGTGAAGCAAAACTCCATTCACTTCGCACAGTGAATTGAAGTGTTGGAACAGACTGCTTCTCTTTCAGAGAAACACATGTGAATTTCTGTTGAATGCTTGTAAGTAGCTCAAGGCACTTTCAAAGGAAAGTGATTTTCACTGAAAGGACAGCATTTAGAAAGTGAAGCAACACTCCATTCATTTCACACAGTGAATTGAAGTGTTGGAACAGACTGCTCCTCTTTCAGAGAAACTGATGTTATTATTTTGTGAATGCTTGTAAGTATCTTAAGGCACTTTCAAAGGAAAGTGATTTTCTCTGAAAGGACAGCATTTAGAAAGTGAAGCAACACTCCATTCACTTTGCACAGTGAATTGAAGTGTTGGAACCGACCGCTTCTCTTTCATAGAAACTGATGTGAGTATTTTGTGAATGCTTGTAAGTAGCTTAAGGCACTTTCTAAGGAAAGTGATTTTCTCTGAAACTACAGCATTTAGAATGTGAAGGAACACTCCATTGACTTCGCACAGTGAATTGAAGTGTTGGAACAGACTTCTTCTTTTTCAGAGAAATGCATGTGAATTTCTGTTGAATGTTTGTAAGAGCTTAAGGCACTTTCAAAGGAAAGTGATTTTCTCTGAAAGGACAGCATTTAGAAAGTGAAGCAACACTCCATTCACTTCGCACAGGGAATTGAAGTGTTGGAACAGACTGCTTCTCTTTCAGAGAAATGCATTTCAGTTTCCTGTGAATGTTTGTAAGTAGCTTAAGGCACTTGCAAAGGAAAGTGATTTTCTCTGAAACTACAGCATTTAGAATGTGAAGGAACACTCCATTCACTACGCACAGTGAATTGAAGTGTTGCAACAGAATGCTTCTCTTTCAGAGAAACGCATGTGAATTTCTGTTGATTGCTTGTAAGTAGCTTAAGGCACTTTCAAAGGAAAGTGATTTTCTCTGAAAGGACAGCATTTAGAAAGTGAAGCAACACTCCTTTGACTTCGCACAGTGAATTGAAGTGTTGGAACGGACTGCTTCTCTTTCAGAGAAACGCATGTGAATTTCTGTTGAATGCTTGTAAGTAGCTTAAGGCACTTTCAAAGGAAAGTGATTTTCTCTGAAAGGACAGCATTTAGAAAGTGACGCAACACTCCACTCACTTCACACAGTGAATTGAAGTGTTGGAACAGACTGCTTCTCTTTCAGAGATACTGATGTGAGTATTTTGTGAATGCTTGTAAGTAGCTTAAGGCAATTTCAAAGGAAAGTGATTTTCTCTGAAAGGACAGCATTTAGAAAGTGAAGCAACACTCCATTCACTTCGCACAGTGAATTGAAGTGTTGGAACAGACTGCTTCTCTTTCAGAGAAACTGATGTGAGTATTTTGTGAATGCTTGTAAGTAGCTTAAGGCACTTTCTAAGGTAAGTGATTTTCTCTGAAACTACAGCATTTAGAATGTGATGGAACACTCCATTCACTTCGCACAGTGAATTGAAGTGTTGGAACAGACTTCTTCTTTTTCAGAGAAATGCATGTGAATTTCTTTGAATGCTTTTAAGAGCATAAGGCACTTTCAAAGGAATGTGATTTTCTCTGAAAGGACAGCATTTAGAAAGTGAAGCAACACTCCATTCACTTCGCACAGTGAATTGAAGTGTTGGAACAGACTGCTTCTCTTTCAGAGAAATGCATTTCAGTTTCCTGTGAATGTTTCTAAGTAGCTTAAGGCACTTTCTAAGGAAAGTGATTTTCTCTGAAACTACAGCATTTAGAATGTGAAGGAACACTCCATTCACTACGCACAGTGAATTGAAGTGTTGCAACAGACTGCTTCTCTTTCACAAAAACGCATGTGAATTTCTGTTGAATGCTTGTAAGTAGCTTAAGGCACTTTCAAAGGAAAGTGATTTTCTCTTAAAGGACAGCATTTAGAAAGTGAAGCAACACTCCATTGACTTCGCACAGTGAATTGAAGTGTTGGAACAGACTGCTTCTCTTTCAGAGAAACGCATGTGAATTTCTGTTGAATGCTTGAAAGTAGCTTAAGGCACTTTCAAAGGAAAGTGATTTTCTCTGAAAGGACAGCATTTAAAAAGTGAAGCAACACTACATTGACTTCGCACAGTGAACTGAAGTGTTGCAACAGACTGCTTCTCTTTCAGAGAAACGCATGTGAATTTCTGTTGAATGCTTGTAAGTAGCTTAAGGCACTTTCAAAAGGAAGTGATTTTCTCTGAAAGGACAGCATTTAGAAAATGACGCAACACTCCATTCACTTCACACAGAGAATGGAAGTGTTGGAACAGACTGCTTCTCTTTCACAGAAACGCATGTGAATTTCTGCTGAATGCTTGTAAGTAGCTTAAGGCACTTTCAAAGGAAAGTGATTTTCTCTGAAAGAACAGCATTTAGAAAGTGAAGCAACACTCCATTCACTTCGCACAGTGAATTGAAGTGTTGGAACAGACTGCTTCTCTTTCAGAGAAACTGATGTGAGTATTTTGTGAATGCTTGTAAGTAGATTAAGGCACTTTCAAAGGAAAGTGATTTTCTCTGAAAGGACAGCATTTAGAAAGTGAAGCAACACTCCATTGACTTCGCACAGTGAATTGAAGTGTTGGAACAGACTGCTTCTCTTTCAGAGAAATGCATTTCAGTTTCCTGTGAATGTTTGTAAGTAGCTTAAGGCACTTTGAAAGGAAAGTGATTTTCTCTGAAAGGACAGCATTTAGAAAGTGAAACAACACTCCATTCACTTCGCACAGTGAATTGAAGTGTTGGAACAGACTGCTTCTCTTTCAGAGAAACGCATGTGAATTTCTGTTGAATGCTTGAAAGTAGCTTAAGGCACTTTCAAAGGACAGTGATTTTCTCCTAAAGGTCAGCATTTAGAAAGTGAAGCAACACTCCATTCACTTCCCACAGTGAATTGAAGTGTTGGAACAGACTGCTTCTCTTTCAGAGAAACGCATGTGAATTTCTGTTGAATGCTTGTAAGTAGCTTAGGGCACTTTCAAAGGAAAGTGATTTTCTCTGAAAGGACAGCATTTAGAAAGTGAAGCAAAACTCCATTCACTTTGCACAGTGAATTGAAGTGTTGGAACCGACTGCTTCTCTTTCAGAGAAACTGATGTGAGTATTTTGTGAATGCTTGTAAGTAGCTTAAGGCACTTTCTTAGGAAAGTGATTTTCTCTGAAACTACAGCATTTAGAATGTGAAGGAACACTCCATTGACTTCGCACAGTGAATTGAAGTGTTGGAACAGACTTCTTCTTTTTCAGAGAAATGCATGTGAATTTCTGTTGAATGTTTGTAAGAGCTTAAGGCACTTTCAAAGGAAAGTGATTTTCTCTGAAAGGACAGCATTTAGAAAGTGAAGCAACACTCCATTAACTTCGCACAGTGAATTGAAGTGTTGGAACAGACTGCTTCTCTTTCAGAGAAATGCATTTCAGTTTCCTGTGAATGTTTGTAAGTAGCTTAAGGCACTTGCAAAGGAAAGTGATTTTCTCTGAAACTACAGCATTTAGAATGTGAAGGAACACTCCATTCACTACGCACAGTGAATTGAAGTGTTGCAACAGAATGCTTCTCTTTCAGAGAAACGCATGTGAATTTCTGTTGATTGCTTTTAAGTAGCTTAAGGCACTTTCAAAGGAAAGTGATTTTCTCTGAAAGGACAGCATTTAGAAAGTGAAGCAACACTCCATTGACTTCGCACAGTGAATTGAAGTGTTGGAACAGACTGCTTCTCTTTCAGAGAAACTGATGTGAGTATTTTGTGAATGCTTGTAAGTAGCTTAAGGCACTTTCAAAGGAAAGTGATTTTCTCTGAAAGGACAGCATTTAGAAAGTGACGCAACACTCCATTCACTTCACACAGTGAATTGAAGTGTTGGAACAGACTGCTTCTCTTTCAGAGGAACTGATGTGAGTATTTTGTGAATGCTTGTAAGTAGCTTAAGGCACTTTCAAAGGAAAGTGATTTTCTCTGAAAGGACAGCATTTAGAAAGTGAAGCAACACTCCATTCACTTCGCACAGTGAATTGAAGTGTTGGAACAGACTGCTTCTCTTTCAGAGAAACTGATGTGAGTATTTTGTGACTGCTTGTAAGTAGTTTAAGGCACTTTCTATGGAAAATGATTTTCTCTGAAACTACAGCATTTAGAATGTGAAGGAACACTCCATTCACTTCGCACAGTGAATTGAAGTGTTGGAACAGACTGCTTCTCTTTCAGAGAAACAGATGTGAGTTTCTTGTGAATGCTTGTAAGTAGCTTAAGGCAGTTTCAAAAGAGAATGATTTTCTCTAAAAGGAGAGCATTTAGAAAGTGAAGCAACACTCCATTCACTTCGCACAGTGAATTGAAGTGTTGGAACAGACTTCTTTTTCAGAGAAATGCATGTGCATTTCTGTTGAAAGCTTGTAAGAGCTTAAGGCACTTTCAATGGAAAGTGATTTTCTCTGAAAGGACAGCATTTAGAAAGTGAAGCAACACTCCATTCACTTCGCACAGTGAATTGAAGTGTTGGAACAGACTGCTTCTCTTTCAGAGAAATGCATTTCAGTTTCCTGTGAATGCTTGTAAGTATCTTAAGGCACTTTCAAAGGAAAGTGATTTTCTCTGAAACTACATCATTTAGAATGTGAAGGAACACTCCATTCACTTTGCACAGTGAATTGAAGTGTTGGAAATGACTGCTCTCTTTCAGAGAAATGCATTTCAGTGTCCTGTGAATGCTTGTAAGTATCTTAAGGCACTTTCAAAGGAAAGTGATTTTCTCTGAAACTACATCATTTAGAATGTGAAGGAACACTCCATTCACTTCGCACAGTGAATTGAATTGTTGGAACAGACTGCTTCTCTCTCAGAGAAATGCATGTGAATTTCTGTTGAATGCTTGTAAGTAGCTTAAGGCACTTTCAAAGGAAAGTGATTTTCTATGAATCTACAGCATTTAGAATGTGAAGGAACACTCCATTCACTTTGCACAGTGAATTGAAGTGTTGGAACAGACTGCTTCTCTTTCAGAGAAATGCATGTGAATTTCTGTTGAATGCTTGTAAGCAGCTTAAGGCACTTTCAAAGGAAAGTGATTTTCTCTGAAAGTACAGCATTTAAAAGTGAAGCAACACTCCATTTACTTCACACAGTGAATTGAAGTGTTGGAACAGACTGCTTCTCTTTCAGAGAAATGCATTTCAGTTTCCTGTGAATGCTTGTAACTAGGTTAAGGCACTTTCAAAGAAAAGTGATTTTCTCTTAAACTACAGCATTCAGAAAGTGAAGCAACACTCCATTCACTTCACACAGTGAATTGAAGTGTTGGAACAGACTGCTTCTCTTTCAGAGAAACTGATGTGAGTATTTTGTGAATGCTTGTAAGTAGCTTAAGGCACTTTCAAAGGAAAATGATTTTCTCTGAAAGGACAGCATTTAGAAAGTGAAGCAACACTCCATTGACTTCGCACAGTGAATTGAAGTGTTGGAACAGACTGCCTCTCTTTCAGAGAAACGCATGTGAATTTCTGTTGAATGCTTGTAAGTAGCTTAAGGCACTTTCAAAGGAAAGTGATTTTCTCTGAAAGGACAGCATTTAGAAAGTGAAGCAACACTCCATTCACTTCGCACAGTGAATTGAAGTGTTGAAACAGACTGCTTCTCTTTCAGAGAAACGCATGTGAATTTCTGTTGAATGCTTCAAAGTAGCTTAAGGCTCTTTCAAAGGAAAGTGTTTTTCTCTGAAAGGACAGCATTTAGAAAGTGAAGCAACACTCCATTCACTTCACACAGTGAATTGAAGTGTTGGAACAGACTGCTTCTCTTTCACAGAAACGCATGTGAATTTCTGTTGAATGCTTGTAAGTAGCTTCAGGCACTTTCAAAGGAAAGTGATTTTCTCTGAAAGGAGAGCATTTAGAAAGTGAAGCAACACTCCATTCACTTCGCACAGTGAATTGAAGTGTTGGAACAGACTGCTTCTCTTTCAGAGAAACGCATGTGAATTTCTGTTGAATGCTTGTAAGTAGCTCAAGGCACTTTCAAAGGAAAGTGATTTTCACTGAAAGGACAGCATTTAGAAAGTGAAGCAACACTCCGTTCACTTCACACAGTGAATTGAAGTGTTGGAACAGACTGCTCCTCTTTCAGGGAAACTGATGTGAGTATTTTGTGAATGCTTGTAAGTAGCTTAAGGCACTTTCAAAGGACAGTGATTTTCTCCTAAAGGACAGCATTTAGAAAGTGAAGCAACACTCCATTCACTTCCCACAGTGAATTGAAGTGTTGGAACAGACTGCTTCTCTTTCAGAGAAACGCATGTGAATTTCTGTTGAATGCTTGAAAGTAGCTTAAGGCACTTTCAAAGGACAGTGATTTTCTCCTAAAGGACAGCATTTAGAAAGTGAAGCAACACTCCATTCACTTCCCACAGTGAATTGAAGTGTTGGAACAGACTGCTTCTCTTTCAGAGAAACGCATGTGAATTTCTGTTGAATGCTTGAAAGTAGCTTAAGGCACTTTCAAAGAAAAGTGATTTTCTCTGAAAGGACAGCATTTAGAAAGTGAAGCAACACTCCTTTGACTTCGCACAGTGAACTGAAGTGTTGGAACAGACTGCTTCTCTTTCAGAGAAACGCATGTGAATTTCTGTTGAATGCTTGTAAGTAGCTTAAGGCACTTTCAAAAGGAAGTGATTTTCTCTGAAAGGACAGCATTTAGAAAGTGAAGCAACACTCCATTCACTTCACACAGTGAATTGAAGTCTTGGATCAGACTGCTTCTCTTTCAGAGAAATGCATTTCAGTTTCCTGTGAATGTTTGTAAGTAGCTTAAGGCACTTGCAAAGGAAAGTGATTTTCTCTGAAACTACAGCATTTAGAATGTGAAGGAACACTCCATTGACTACGCACAGTGAATTGAAGTGTTGCAACAGACTGCTTCTCTTTCACTAAAACGCATGTGAATTTCTGTTGAATGCTTGTAAGTAGCTTAGGGCACTTTCAAAGGAAAGTGATTTTCTCTGAAAGGACAGCATTTAAAAAGTGAAGCAACACTCCATTCACTTTGCACAGTGAATTGAAGTGTTGGAACCAACTGCTTCTCTTTCAGAGAAACTGATGTGAGTTTTTTGTGAATGCTTGTAAGTAGCTTAAGGCACTTTCTTAGGAAAGTGATTTTCTCTGAAACTACAGCATTTAGAATGTGAAGGAACACTCCATTGACTTCGCACAGTGAATTGAAGTGTTGGAACAGACTGCTTCTCTTTCAGAGAAATGCATTTCAGTTTCCTGTGAATGTTTGTAAGTAGCTTAAGGCACTTGCAAAGGAAAGTGATTTTCTCTGAAACTACAGCATTTAGAATGTGAAGGAACACTCCATTCACTACGCACAGTGAATTGAAGTGTTGCAACAGAATGCTTCTCTTTCAGAGAAACGCATGTGAATTTCTGTTGATTGCTTTTAAGTAGCTTAAGGCACTTTCAAAGGAAAGTGATTTTCTCTGAAAGGACAGCATTTAGAAAGTGAAGCAACACTCCATTGACTTCGCACAGTGAATTGAAGTGTTGGAACAGACTGCTTCTCTTTCAGAGAAACTGATGTGAGTATTTTGTGAATGCTTGTAAGTAGCTTAAGGCACTTTCAAAGGAAAGTGATTTTTTCTGAAAGGACAGCATTTAGAAAGTGACGCAACACACCATTCACTTCACACAGTGAATTGAAGTGTTGGAACAGACTGCTTCTCTTTCAGAGAAACTGATGTGAGTATTTTGTGAATGCTTGTAAGTAGCTTAAGGCACTTTCAAAGGAAAGTGATTTTCTCTGAAAGGACAGCATTTAGAAAGTGAAGCAACACTCCATCACTTCGCACAGTGAATTGAAGTGTTGGAACAGACTGCTTCTCTTTCAGAGAAACAGATGTGAGTTTCTTGTGAATGCTTGTAAGTAGCTTAAGGCAGTTTCAAAAGAGAATGATTTTCTCTAAAAGGAGAGCATTTAGAAAGTGAAGCAACACTCCATTCACTTCGCACAGTGAATTGAAGTGTTGGAACAGACTTCTTTTTCAGAGAAATGCATGTGCATTTCTGTTGAAAGCTTGTAAGAGCTTAAGGCACTTTCAATGGAAAGTGATTTTCTCTGAAAGGACAGCATTTAGAAAGTGAAGCAACACTCCATTCACTTAGCACAGTGAATTGAAGTGTTGGAACAGACTGCTTCTCTTTCAGAGAAACGCATGTGAATTTCTGTTGAATGCTTGAAAGTAGCTTAAGGCACTTTCAAAGGAAAGTGATTTTCTCTGAAAGGAGAGCATTTAGAAAGTGAAGCAACACTCCATTCACTTCACACAGTGAATTGAAGTGTTGGAACAGACTGCTTCTCTTTCAGAGAAATGCATTTCAGTTTCCTGTGAATGCTTGTAAGTATCTTAAGGCACTTTCAAAGGAAAGTGATTTTCTCTGAAACTACATCATTTAGAATGTGAAGGAACACTCCATTCACTTTGCACAGTGAATTGAAGTGTTGGAAATGACTGCTCTCTTTCAGAGAGATGCATTTCAGTGTCCTGTGAATGCTTGTAAGTAGCTTAAGGCACTTTCAAAGGAAAGTGATTTTCTCTGAAAGGACAGCATTTAGAATGTGAAGGAACACTCCATTCACTTCGCACAGTGAATTGAAGTGTTGGAACAGACTGCTTCTCTCTCTGAGAAATGCATGTGAATTTCTGTTCAATGCTTGTAAGTAGCTTAAGGCACTTTCAAAGGAAAGTGATTTTCTATGAAACTACAGCATTTAGAATGTGAAGGAACACTCCATTCACTTTGCACAGTGAATTGAAGTGTTGGAACAGACTGCTTCTCTTTCAGAGAAATGCATGTGAATTTCTGTTGAATGCTTGTAAGCAGCTTAAGGCACGTTCAAAGGAAAGTGATTTTCTCTGAAAGTACAGCATTTAGAAGTGAAGCAACACTCCATTTACTTCACACAGTGAATTGAAGTGTTGGAACAGACTGCTTCTCTTTCAGAGAAACGCATTTCAGTTTCCTGTGAATGCTTGTAACTAGGTTAAGGCACTTTCAAAGAAAAGTGATTTTCTCTTAAACTACAGCATTCAGAAAGTGAAGCAACACTCCATTCACTTCACACAGTGAATTGAAGTGTTGGAACAGACTGCTTCTCTTTCAGAGAAACTGATGTGAGTATTTTGTGAATGCTTGTAAGTAGCTTAAGGCACTTTCAAAGGAAAATGATTTTCTCTGAAAGGACAGCATTTAGAAAGTGAAGCAACACTCCATTGACTTCGCACAGTGAATTGAAGTGTTGGAACAGACTGCTTCTCTTTCAGAGAAACGCATGTGAATTTCTGTTGAATGCTAGTAAGTAGCTTAAGGCACTTTCAAAGGAAAGTGATTTTCTCTGAAAGGACAGCATTTAGAAAGTGAAGCAACACTCCATTCACTTCGCACAGTGAATTGAAGTGTTGAAACAGACTGCTTCTCTTTCAGAGAAACACATGTGAATTTCTGTTGAATGCTTCAAAGTAGCTTAAGGCTCTTTCAAAGGAAAGTGTTTTTCTCTGAAAGGACAGCATTTAGAAAGTGAAGCAACACTCCATTCACTTCACACAGTGAATTGAAGTGTTGGAACAGACTGCTTCTCTTTCACAGAAACGCATGTGAATTTCTGTTGAATGCTTGTAAGTAGCTTAAGGCACTTTCAAAGGAAAGTGATTTTCTCTGAAAGGAGAGCATTTAGAAAGTGAAGCAACACTCCATACACTTCGCACAGTGAATTGAAGTGTTGGAACAGACTGCTTCTCTTTCAGAGAAACGCATGTGAATTTCTGTTGAATGCTTGTAAGTAGCTCAAGGCACTTTCAAAGGAAAGTGATTTTCACTGAAAGGACAGCATTTAGAAAGTGACGCAACACTCCATTCACTTCACACAGTGAATTGAAGTGTTGGAACAGACTGCTTCTCTTTCAGAGAAACTGATGTGAGTATTTTGTGAATGCTTGTAAGTAGCTTAAGGCACTTTCAAAGGAAAGTGATTTTCTCTGAAAGGACAGCATTTAGAAAGTGAAGCAACACTCCATCACTTCGCACAGTGAATTGAAGTGTTGGAACAGACTGCTTCTCTTTCAGAGAAACTGATGTGAGTATTTTGTGACTGCTTGTAAGTAGTTTAAGGCACTTTCTATGGAAAATGATTTTCTCTGAAACTACAGCATTTAGAATGTGAAGGAACACTCCATTCACTTCGAACAGTGAATTGAAGTGTTGGAACAGACTGCTTCTCTTTCAGAGAAACAGATGTGAGTTTCTTGTGAATGCTTGTAAGTAGCTTAAGGCAGTTTCAAAAGAGAATGATTTTCTCTAAAAGGAGAGCATTTAGAAAGTGAAGCAACACTCCATTCACTTCGCACAGTGAATTGAAGTGTTGGAACAGACTTCTTTTTCAGAGAAATGCATGTGCATTTCTGTTGAAAGCTTGTAAGAGCTTAAGGCACTTTCAATGGAAAGTGATTTTCTCTGAAAGGACAGCATTTAGAAAGTGAAGCAACACTCCATTCACTTAGCACAGTGAATTGAAGTGTTGGAACAGACTGCTTCTCTTTCAGAGAAACGCATGTGAATTTCTGTTGAATGCTTGAAAGTAGCTTAAGGCACTTTCAAAGGAAAGTGATTTTCTCTGAAAGGAGAGCATTTAGAAAGTGAAGCAACACTCCATTCACTTCACACAGTGAATTGAAGTGTTGGAACAGACTGCTTCTCTTTCAGAGAAATGCATTTCAGTTTCCTGTGAATGCTTGTAAGTATCTTAAGGCACTTTCAAAGGAAAGTGATTTTCTCTGAAACTACATCATTTAGAATGTGAAGGAACACTCCATTCACTTTGCACAGTGAATTGAAGTGTTGGAAATGACTGCTCTCTTTCAGAGAGATGCATTTCAGTGTCCTGTGAATGCTTGTAAGTAGCTTAAGGCACTTTCAAAGGAAAGTGATTTTCTCTGAAAGGACAGCATTTAGAATGTGAAGGAACACTCCATTCACTTCGCACAGTGAATTGAAGTGTTGGAACAGACTGCTTCTCTCTCTGAGAAATGCATGTGAATTTCTGTTCAATGCTTGTAAGTAGCTTAAGGCACTTTCAAAGGAAAGTGATTTTCTATGAAACTACAGCATTTAGAATGTGAAGGAACACTCCATTCACTTTGCACAGTGAATTGAAGTGTTGGAACAGACTGCTTCTCTTTCAGAGAAATGCATGTGAATTTCTGTTGAATGCTTGTAAGCAGCTTAAGGCACGTTCAAAGGAAAGTGATTTTCTCTGAAAGTACAGCATTTAGAAGTGAAGCAACACTCCATTTACTTCACACAGTGAATTGAAGTGTTGGAACAGACTGCTTCTCTTTCAGAGAAACGCATTTCAGTTTCCTGTGAATGCTTGTAACTAGGTTAAGGCACTTTCAAAGAAAAGTGATTTTCTCTTAAACTACAGCATTCAGAAAGTGAAGCAACACTCCATTCACTTCACACAGTGAATTGAAGTGTTGGAACAGACTGCTTCTCTTTCAGAGAAACTGATGTGAGTATTTTGTGAATGCTTGTAAGTAGCTTAAGGCACTTTCAAAGGAAAATGATTTTCTCTGAAAGGACAGCATTTAGAAAGTGAAGCAACACTCCATTGACTTCGCACAGTGAATTGAAGTGTTGGAACAGACTGCTTCTCTTTCAGAGAAACGCATGTGAATTTCTGTTGAATGCTAGTAAGTAGCTTAAGGCACTTTCAAAGGAAAGTGATTTTCTCTGAAAGGACAGCATTTAGAAAGTGAAGCAACACTCCATTCACTTCGCACAGTGAATTGAAGTGTTGAAACAGACTGCTTCTCTTTCAGAGAAACACATGTGAATTTCTGTTGAATGCTTCAAAGTAGCTTAAGGCTCTTTCAAAGGAAAGTGTTTTTCTCTGAAAGGACAGCATTTAGAAAGTGAAGCAACACTCCATTCACTTCACACAGTGAATTGAAGTGTTGGAACAGACTGCTTCTCTTTCACAGAAACGCATGTGAATTTCTGTTGAATGCTTGTAAGTAGCTTAAGGCACTTTCAAAGGAAAGTGATTTTCTCTGAAAGGAGAGCATTTAGAAAGTGAAGCAACACTCCATACACTTCGCACAGTGAATTGAAGTGTTGGAACAGACTGCTTCTCTTTCAGAGAAACGCATGTGAATTTCTGTTGAATGCTTGTAAGTAGCTCAAGGCACTTTCAAAGGAAAGTGATTTTCACTGAAAGGACAGCATTTAGAAAGTGACGCAACACTCCATTCACTTCACACAGTGAATTGAAGTGTTGGAACAGACTGCTTCTCTTTCAGAGAAACTGATGTGAGTATTTTGTGAATGCTTGTAAGTAGCTTAAGGCACTTTCAAAGGAAAGTGATTTTCTCTGAAAGGACAGCATTTAGAAAGTGAAGCAACACTCCATCACTTCGCACAGTGAATTGAAGTGTTGGAACAGACTGCTTCTCTTTCAGAGAAACTGATGTGAGTATTTTGTGACTGCTTGTAAGTAGTTTAAGGCACTTTCTATGGAAAATGATTTTCTCTGAAACTACAGCATTTAGAATGTGAAGGAACACTCCATTCACTTCGAACAGTGAATTGAAGTGTTGGAACAGACTGCTTCTCTTTCAGAGAAACAGATGTGAGTTTCTTGTGAATGCTTGTAAGTAGCTTAAGGCAGTTTCAAAAGAGAATGATTTTCTCTAAAAGGAGAGCATTTAGAAAGTGAAGCAACACTCCATTCACTTCGCACAGTGAATTGAAGTGTTGGAACAGACTTCTTTTTCAGAGAAATGCATGTGCATTTCTGTTGAAAGCTTGTAAGAGCTTAAGGCACTTTCAATGGAAAGTGATTTTCTCTGAAAGGACAGCATTTAGAAAGTGAAGCAACACTCCATTCACTTAGCACAGTGAATTGAAGTGTTGGAACAGACTGCTTCTCTTTCAGAGAAACGCATGTGAATTTCTGTTGAATGCTTGAAAGTAGCTTAAGGCTCTTTCAAAGGAAAGTGATTTTCTCTGAAAGGAGAGCATTTAGAAAGTGAAGCAACACTCCATTCACTTCACACAGTGAATTGAAGTGTTGGAACAGACTGCTTCTCTTTCAGAGAAATGCATTTCAGTTTCCTGTGAATGCTTGTAAGTATCTTAAGGCACTTTCAAAGGAAAGTGATTTTCTCTGAAACTACATCATTTAGAATGTGAAGGAACACTCCATTCACTTTGCACAGTGAATTGAAGTGTTGGAAATGACTGCTCTCTTTCAGAGAAATGCATTTCAGTGTCCTGTGAATGCTTGTAAGTAGCTTAAGGCACTTTCAAAGGAAAGTGATTTTCTCTGAAAGGACAGCATTTAGAATGTGAAGGAACACTCCATTCACTTCGCACAGTGAATTGAAGTGTTGGAACAGACTGCTTCTCTCTCTGAGAAATGCATGTGAATTTCTGTTCAATGCTTGTAAGTAGCTTAAGGCACTTTCAAAGGAAAGTGATTTTCTATGAAACTACAGCATTTAGAATGTGAAGGAACACTCCATTCACTTTGCACAGTGAATTGAAGTGTTGGAACAGACTGCTTCTCTTTCAGAGAAATGCATGTGAATTTCTGTTGAATGCTTGTAAGCAGCTTAAGGCACGTTCAAAGGAAAGTGATTTTCTCTGAAAGTACAGCATTTAGAAGTGAAGCAACACTCCATTTACTTCACACAGTGAATTGAAGTGTTGGAACAGACTGCTTCTCTTTCAGAGAAACGCATTTCAGTTTCCTGTGAATGCTTGTAACTAGGTTAAGGCACTTTCAAAGAAAAGTGATTTTCTCTTAAACTACAGCATTCAGAAAGTGAAGCAACACTCCATTCACTTCACACAGTGAATTGAAGTGTTGGAACAGACTGCTTCTCTTTCAGAGAAACTGATGTGAGTATTTTGTGAATGCTTGTAAGTAGCTTAAGGCACTTTCAAAGGAAAATGATTTTCTCTGAAAGGACAGCATTTAGAAAGTGAAGCAACACTCCATTGACTTCGCACAGTGAATTGAAGTGTTGGAACAGACTGCTTCTCTTTCAGAGAAACGCATGTGAATTTCTGTAGAATGCTTGTAAGTAGCTTAAGGCACTTTCAAAGGAAAGTGATTTTCTCTGAAAGGACAGCATTTAGAAAGTGAAGCAACACTCCATTCACTTCGCACAGTGAATTGAAGTGTTGAAACAGACTGCTTCTCTTTCAGAGAAACACATGTGAATTTCTGTTGAATGCTTCAAAGTAGCTTAAGGCTCTTTCAAAGGAAAGTGTTTTTCTCTGAAAGGACAGCATTTAGAAAGTGAAGCAACACTCCATTCACTTCACACAGTGAATTGAAGTGTTGGAACAGACTGCTTCTCTTTCACAGAAACGCATGTGAATTTCTGTTGAATGCTTGTAAGTAGCTTAAGGCACTTTCAAAGGAAAGTGATTTTCTCTGAAAGGAGAGCATTTAGAAAGTGAAGCAACACTCCATTCACTTCGCACAGTGAATTGAAGTGTTGGAACAGACTGCTTCTCTTTCAGAGAAACGCATGTGAATTTCTGTTGAATGCTTGTAAGTAGCTCAAGGCACTTTCAAAGGAAAGTGATTTTCACTGAAAGGACAGCATTTAGAAAGTGACGCAACACTCCGTTCACTTCACACAGTGAATTGAAGTGTTGGAACAGACTGCTCCTCTTTCGAGGAAACTGATGTGAGTATTTTGTGAATGCTTGTAAGTAGCTTAAGGCACTTTCAAAGGAAAGTGATTTTCTCTGAAAGGACAGCATTTAGAAAGTGAAGCAACACTCCATTCACTTCGCACAGTGAATTGAAGTGTTGGAACAGACTGCTTCTCTTTCAGAGAAACTGATGTGAGTATTTTGTGAATGCTTGTAAGTAGCTTAAGGCACTTTCTAAGGAAAGTGATTTTCTCTAAAAATACAGCATTTAGAATGTTAAGGAACACTCCATTCACTTCGCACAGTGAATTGAAGTGTTGGAACAGACTTCTTCTTTTTCAGAGAAATGCATGTGAATTTCTGTTGAATGTTTGTAAGAGCTTAAGGCACTTTCAAAGGAACGTGATTTTCTCTGAAAGGACAGCATTTAGAAAGTGAAGCAACACTCCATTCACTTCGCACAGTGAATTGAAGTGTTGGAACAGACTGCTTCTCTTTCAGAGAAATGCATTTCAGTTTCCTGTGAATGTTTGTAAGTAGCTTAATGCACTTGCAAAAAAAAGTGATTTTCTCTGAAACTACAGCATTTAGAATGTGAAGGAACACTCCATTCACTACGCACATTGAATTGAAGTGTTGGAACAGACTGCTTCTCTTTCAGAGAAACGCATGTGATTTTTGTTGATTGCTTGTAAGTAGCTTAAGGCACTATCAAAGGAAGTGATTTTCTCTGAAAGGACAGCATTTAGAAAGTGAAGCAACACTCCATTGACTTCGCACCGTTAATTGAAGTGTTGGAACAGACTGCTTCTCTTTCAGAGAAACGCATGTGAATTTCTGTTGAATGCTTGTAAGTAGCTTAAGGCACTTTCAAAGGAAAGTGATTTTCTCTGAAAGGACAGCATTTAGAAAGTGACGCAACACTCCATTCACTTCACACAGTGAATTGAAGTGTTGGAACAGACTGCTTCTCTTTCAGAGAAACTGATGTGAGTATTTTGTGAATGCTTGTAAGTAGCTTAAGGCAATTTCAAAGGAATGTGATTTACTCTGAAAGGACAGCATTTAGAAAGTGAAGCAACACTCCATTCACTTCGCACAGTGAATTGAAGTGTTGGAACAGGCTGCTTCTCTTTCAGAGAAACTGATGTGAGTATTTTGTGAATGCTTGTAAGTAGCTTAAGGCACTTTCAAAGGAAAGTGATTTTCTCTGAAAGGACAGCATTTAGAAAGTGAAGCAACACTCCATTGACTTCCCACAGTGAATTGAAGTGTTGGAACAGACTGCTTCTCTTTCAGAGAAACTGATGTGAGTATTTTCTGAATGCTTGTAAGTAGCTTAGGGCACTTTCAAAGGAAAATGATTTTCTCTGAAAGGACAGCATTTAGAAAGAGAAGCAACACTCCATTGAATTCGCACAGTGAATTGAAGTGTTGGAACAGACTGCTTCTCTTTCAGAGAAACGCATGTGAATTTCTGTTGAATGCTTGTAAGTAGCTTAAGGCACTTTCAAAGGAAAGTGATTTTCTCTGAAAGGACAGCATTTAGAAAGTGAAGCAACACTCCATTCACTTCGCACAGTGAATTGAAGTGTTGAAACAGACTGCTTCTCTTTCAGAGAAACGCATGTGAATTTCTGTTGAATGCTTGAAAGTAGCTTAAGGCACTTTCAAAGGAAAGTGTTTTTCTCTGAAAGGACAGCATTTAGAAAGTGAAGCAACACTCCATTCACTTCACACAGTGAATTGAAGTGTTGGAACAGACTGCTTCTCTTTCAAAGAAACTGATGTGAGTATTTTGTGAATGCTTGTAAGTAGCTTAAGGCAATTTCAAAGGAAAGTGATTTACTCTGAAAGGACAGCATTTAGAAAGTGAAGCAACACTCCATTCACTTCGCACAGTGAATTGAAGTGTTGGAACAGACTGCTTCTCTTTCAGAGAAACTGATGTGAGTATTTTGTGAATGCTTGTAAGTAGCTTAAGGCACTTTCTAAGGAAAGTGATTTTCTCTGAAACTACAGCATTTAGAATGTGAAGGAACACTCCATTGACTTCGCACAGTGAATTGAAGTGTTGGAACAGACTTCTTCTTTTTCAGAGAAATGCATGTGAATTTCTGTTGAATGTTTGTAAGAGCTTAAGGCACTTTCAAAGAAAGTGATTTTCTCTGAAAGGACAGCATTTAGAAAGTGAAGCAACACTCCATTCACTTCGCACCGTGAATTGAAGTGTTGGAACAGACTGCTTGTCTTTCAGAGAAATGCATTTCAGTTTCCTGTGAATGTTTGTAAGTAGCTTAAGGCACTTGCAAAGGAAAGTGATTTTCTCTGAAACTACAGCATTTAGAATGTGAAGGAACACTCCATTCACTACGCACAGTGAATTGAAGTGTTGCAACAGAATGCTTCTCTTTCAGAGAAACGCATGTGAATTTCTGTTTATTGCTTGTAAGTAGCTTAAGGCACTTTCAAAGGAAAGTGATTTTCTCTGAAAGGACAGCATTTAGAAAGTGAAGCAACACTCCCTTGACTTCGCACAGTGAATTGAAGTGTTGGAACAGACTGCTTCTCTTTCAGAGAAACGCATGTGAATTTCTGTTGAATGCTTGTAAGTAGCTTAAGGCACTTTCAAAGGAAAGTGATTTTGTCTGAAAGGACAGCATTTAGAAAGTGACGCAACACTCCATTCACTTCGCACAGTGAATTGAAGTGTTGGAACAGACTGCTTCTCTTTCAGAGAAATGCATTTCAGTTTCCTGTGAATGTTTGTAAGTAGCTTAAGGCACTTTCAAAGGAAAGAGATTTTCTCTGAAACTACAGCATTTAGAATGTGAAGGAACACTCCATTACTTCGCACAGTGAATTGAAGTGTAGCAACAGACTGCTTCACTTTCAGAGAAACGCATGTGAATATCTGCTGAATGCTTGTATGTAGCTTAAGGCAGTTTCAAAGGTAATGATTTTCTCTGAAAGGACAGCATTTAGAAAGTGAAGCAACACTCCATTCACTTCACACAGTGAATTGAAGTGTTGGAACAGACTGCTTCTCTTTCAGAGAAATGCATTTCAGTTTCCTGTGAATGCTTGTAAGTAGCTTAAGGCACTTTCAAAGGAAAATGATTTTCTCTGAAACTACAGCATTTAGAATGTGAAAGAACACTCCACTCACTTTGCAAAGTGAATTGAAATGTTGGAACTGACTGCTTCTCTTTCAGAGAAATGCATTTCAGTTTCCTGTGAATGCTTGTAAGTAGGTTAAGGCACGTTCAAAGGAAAGTGATTTTCTCTGAAACTACAGCATTTAGAAAGTGAAGGAACACTCCATTGACTTCGCACAGTGAATTGAAGTGTTGGAACAGACTGCTTCTCTTTCAAAGAAACGCATGTGAATTTCTGTTGAATGCTTGTAAGTAGCTTAAGGCACTTTCAAAGGAAAGTGATTTTCTCTGAAAGGACAGCATTTAGAAAGTGAAGCAGCACTCCATTCACTTCGCACCGTGAATTGAAATGTTGGAACAGACTGCTTCTCTTTCAGAGAAACTGATGTGAGTATTTTGTGAATGCTTGTAAGTAGCTTAAGGCACTTTCTAAGGAAAGTGATTTTCACTGAAACTACAGCATTTAGAATGTGAAGGAACACTCCATTCACTTCGCACAGTAAATTGAAGTGTTGGAACAGACTGCTTCTCTTTCAGAGAAATGCATTTCAATTTCCTGTGAATGTTTGTAAGTAGCTTAAGGCACTTTCAAAGGAAAGTGATTTTCTTTGAAACTACAGCATTTAGAATGTGAATGAACACTCCATTCACTTCGCACAGTGAATTGAAGTGTTGGAACAGACTGCTTCTCTTTCAGAGCAACGCATGTGAATTTCTGTTGAATGCTTGTAAGTAGCTTTAAGCACTTTCAAAGGAACTTGATTTTCTCTGAAAGGACAGCATTTAAAAAGTGAAGCAAAACTCCATTCACTTCACACAGTGAATTGAAGTGTTGGAACAGATTGCTTCTCTTTCAGGGAAAATGATGTGAGTATTTTGTGAATGCTTGTAAGTAGCTTAAGGCACTTTCAAAGGAAAGTGATTTTCTCTGAAAGGACAGCATTTAGAAAGTGAAGCAACACTCCATTCACTTCACACAGTGAATTGAAGTGTTGGAACAGACTGCTTCTCTTTCAGAGAAACGCATGTGAATTTCTGTTGAATGCTTGAAAGTAGCTTAAGACACTTTCTAAGGAAAGTGATTTTCTCTGAAACTAGAGCATTTAGAATGTGAAGGAACACTCCATTCACTTCGCACAGTGAATTGAAGTGTTGGAACAGACTGCTTCTCTTTCAGAGAAATGCATTTCAGTTTCCTGTGAATGTTTGTAAGTAGCTTAAGGCACTTTCAAAGGAAAGTGATTTTCTCTGAAACTACAGCATTTAGAATGTGAAGGAACACTCCATTCACTTCGCACAGTGAATTGAAGCGTTGGAACAAACTGCTTCTCTTTCACAGAAACGCATGTGAATTTCTGCTGAATGCTTGTAAGTAGCTTAAGGCACTTTCAGAGGAAAGTGATTTTCTCTGAAAGGACAGCATTTAGAAAGTGAAGGAACACTCCATTGACTTCGCACAGTGAATTGAAGTGTTGGAACAGACTGCTTCTCTTTCAAAGAAACGCATGTGAATTTCTGTTGAATGCTTGTAAGTAGCTTAAGGCACTTTCAAAGGAAAGTGATTTCCTCTGAAAGGACAGCATTTAGAAAGTGAAGCAAAACTCCATTCACTTCGCACCGTGAATTGAAATGTTGGAACAGACTGCTTCTCTTTCAGAGAAACTGATGTGAGTATTTTGTGAATGCTTGTAAGTAGCTTAAGGCACTTTCTAAGGAAAGTGATTTTCACTGAAACTACAGCATTTAGAATGTGAAGGAACACTCCATTCACTTCGCACAGTGAATTGAAGTGTTGGAACAGACTGCTTCTCTTTCAGAGAAATGCATTTCAATTTCCTGTGAATGTTTGTAAGTAGCTTAAGGCACTTTCAAAGGAAAGTGATTTTCTTTGAAACTACAGCATTTAGAATGTGAATGAACACTCCATTCACTTCGCACAGTGAATTGAAGTGTTGGAACAGACTGCTTCTCTTTCAGAGAAACGCATGTGAATTTCTGTTGAATGCTTGTAAGTAGCTTAAGGCACTTTCAAAGGCAAGTGATTTTCTCTGAAATGACAGCATTTAGAAAGTGAAGCAACACTCCATTCACTTCGCACAGTGAATTGAAGTGTTGGAACAGACTGCATCTCTTTCAGAGAAACGCATGTGAACTTCTGTTGAATGCTTGAAAGTAGCTTAAGGCACTTTCAAAGGAAAGTGTTTTTCTCTGAAAGGACAGCATTTAGAAAGTGAAGCAACACTCCATTCACTTCGCACAGTGAATTGAAGTGTTGGAACAGACTGCTTCTCTTTCAGAGAAACGCATGTGAATTTCTGTTGAATGCTTGTAAGTAGCTTAAGGCACTTTCAAACAAAAGTGATTTTCTCTGAAAGGACAGCATTTAGAAAGTGACGCAACACTCCATTCACTTCGCACAGTGAATTGAAGTGTTGGAACAGACTGCTTCTCTTTCAGAGAAACTGATGTGAGTATTTTGTGAATGCTTGTAAGTAGCTTAAGGCACTTTCAAAGGAAAGTGATCTTCTCTGAAAGGACAGCATTTAGAAAGTGAAACACCACTTCATTCACTTTGCACAGTGAATTGAAGTGTTGGAACAGACTGCTTCTCTTTTAGAGAAATGCATTTCAGTTTCCTGTGAATTCTTGTAAGTAGCTAAAGGCACTTTCAAAGGAAAGTGATTTTCTCTGAAACTACAGCATTTAGAATGTGAAGGAACACTCCACTCACTTTGCACAGTGAATTGAAATGTTGGAACTGACTGCTTCTCTTTCAGAGAAATGCATTTCAGTTTCCTGTGAATGCTTGTAAGTAGGTTAAGGCACTTTCAAAGGAAAGTGATTTTCTCTGAAACTACAGCATTTAGAAAGTGAAGGAACACTCCATTCACTTCGCACAGTGAATTGAAGTGTTGGAACAGACTGCTTCTCTTTCACAGAAACGCATGTGAATTTCTGTTGAATCCTTGCAAGTAGCTTAAGGTACTTTCAAAGAATTGTGATTTTCTCTGAAAGGACAGCATATAGAAAGTGAAGCAAAACTCCAATGACTTCGCACAGTAAATTGAAGTGTTGGAACAGACCGCTTCTCTTTCAGAGAAACGCATGTGAATTTCTGTTGAATGCTTGAAAGTAGCTTAAGGCACTTTCAAAGGAAAGTGATTTTCTCTGAAAGGAAAGCATTCAGAAGTGAAGCAACACTCCATTGACTTCGCACAGTGAATTGAAGTGTTGGAACAGACTGCTACTCTTTCAGAGAAAAGCATGTGAATTTCTGTTGAATGCTTGTAAGTAGCTTAAGGCGCTTTCAAAGAAAAGTGATTTTCTCTGAAAGGACAGCATTTAGAAAGTGAAGCAACACTCCATTCACTTCGCACAGTGAATTGAAGTGTTAGAACAGACTGCTTCTCTTTCAGAGAAACGCATGTAAATTTCTGTTGAATGCTTGAAAGTAGCTTAAGACACTTTCTAAGAAAGTGATTTTCTCTGAAACTACAGCATTTAGAATGTGAAGGAACACTCCATTCACTTCGCACAGTGAACTGAAGTGTTGGAACAGACTGCTTCTCTTTCAGAGAAACAGATGTGATTTTCTTGTGAAAGATTGTAAGTAGCTTAAGGCAGTTTCAAAAGAGAATGATTTTCTCTAAATGGAGAGCATTTGAAAGTGAAGCAACACTTCATTCACTTCACACAGTGAATTGAAGTGTTGGAACAGACTGCTTCTCTTTCAGAGAAATGCATTTCAGTTTCCTGTGAATGTTTGTAAGTAGCTTAAGGCACTTTCAAAGGAAAGTGATTTTCTTTGAAACTACAGCATTTAGAATGTGAATGAACACTCCATTCACTTCGCACAATGAATTGAAGTGTTGCAACAGACTGCTTCTCTTTCAGAGAAATGCATGTGAATTTCTGTTGAATGCTTGTAAGTAGCTTAAGGCACTTTCAAAGGAAAGTGATTTTCTCTGAAAGGACAGCATTTAGATAGTGAAGCAACACTCCATTCACTTCGCACAGTGAATTGAAGTGTTGGAACAGACTGCTTCTCTTTCAGAGAAACGCATGTGAATTTCTGTTGAATGCTTGAAAGTAGCTTAAGGCACTTTCAAAGGAAAGTGTTTTTCTCTGAAAGGACAGCATTTAGAAAGTGAAGCAACACTCCATTCACTTCGCACAGTGAATTGAAGTGTTGGAACAGACTGCTTCTCTTTCAGAGAAACTGATGTGAGTATTTTGTGAATGCTTGTAAGTAGCTTAAGGCACTTTCAAAGGAAAGTGATTTTCCCTGAAAGGACAGCATTTAGAAAGTGAAGCAACACTCCATTCACTTTGCACAGTGAATTGAAGTGTTGGAACAGACTGCTTCTCTTTCCGAGAAATGCATTTCAGTTTCCTGTGAATGCTTGTAAGTAGCTTAAGGCACTTTCAAAGGAAAGTGATTTTCTCTGAAACTACAGCATTTAGAATATGAAGGAACACTCCACTCACTTTGCACAGTGAATTGAATTGTTGGAACTGACTGCTTCTCTTTCAGAGAAATGCATTTCAGTTTCCTGTGAATGCTTGTAAGTAGGTTAAGGCACTTTCAAAGGAAAGTGATTTTCTCTGAAAGGAAAGCATTTAGAAGTGAAGCAACACTCCATTGACTTCGCACAGTGAATTGAAGTGTTGGAACAGACTGCTTCTCTTTCAGAGCAACGCATGTGAATTTCTGTTGAATGCTTGTAAGTAGCTTTAAGCACTTTCAAAGGAACTTGATTTTCTCTGAAAGGACAGCATTTAGAAAGTGAAGCAACACTCCATTCACTTCACACAGTGAATTGAAGTGTTGGAACAGACTGCTTCTCTTTCAGAGAAACGCATGTGAATTTCTGTTGAATGCTTGAAAGTAGCTTAAGACACTTTCTAAGGAAAGTGATTTTCTCTGAAACTAGAGCATTTAGAATGTGAAGGAACACTCCATTCACTTCGCACAGTGAATTGAAGTGTTGGAACAGACTGCTTCTCTTTCAGAGAAATGCATTTCAGTTTCCTGTGAATGTTTGTAAGTAGCTTAAGGCACTTTCAAAGGAAAGTGATTTTCTCTGAAACTACAGCATTTAGAATGTGAAGGAACACTCCATTCACTTCGCACAGTGAATTGAAGCGTTGGAACAAACTGCTTCTCTTTCACAGAAACGCATGTGAATTTCTGCTGAATGCTTGTAAGTAGCTTAAGGCACTTTCAGAGGAAAGTGATTTTCTCTGAAAGGACAGCATTTAGAAAGTGAAGGAACACTCCATTGACTTCGCACAGTGAATTGAAGTGTTGGAACAGACTGCTTCTCTTTCAAAGAAACGCATGTGAATTTCTGTTGAATGCTTGTAAGTAGCTTAAGGCACTTTCAAAGGAAAGTGATTTCCTCTGAAAGGACAGCATTTAGAAAGTGAAGCAAAACTCCATTCACTTCGCACCGTGAATTGAAATGTTGGAACAGACTGCTTCTCTTTCAGAGAAACTGATGTGAGTATTTTGTGAATGCTTGTAAGTAGCTTAAGGCACTTTCTAAGGAAAGTGATTTTCACTGAAACTACAGCATTTAGAATGTGAAGGAACACTCCATTCACTTCGCACAGTGAATTGAAGTGTTGGAACAGACTGCTTCTCTTTCAGAGAAATGCATTTCAATTTCCTGTGAATGTTTGTAAGTAGCTTAAGGCACTTTCAAAGGAAAGTGATTTTCTTTGAAACTACAGCATTTAGAATGTGAATGAACACTCCATTCACTTCGCACAGTGAATTGAAGTGTTGGAACAGACTGCTTCTCTTTCAGAGAAACGCATGTGAATTTCTGTTGAATGCTTGTAAGTAGCTTAAGGCACTTTCAAAGGCAAGTGATTTTCTCTGAAATGACAGCATTTAGAAAGTGAAGCAACACTCCATTCACTTCGCACAGTGAATTGAAGTGTTGGAACAGACTGCATCTCTTTCAGAGAAACGCATGTGAACTTCTGTTGAATGCTTGAAAGTAGCTTAAGGCACTTTCAAAGGAAAGTGTTTTTCTCTGAAAGGACAGCATTTAGAAAGTGAAGCAACACTCCATTCACTTCGCACAGTGAATTGAAGTGTTGGAACAGACTGCTTCTCTTTCAGAGAAACGCATGTGAATTTCTGTTGAATGCTTGTAAGTAGCTTAAGGCACTTTCAAACAAAAGTGATTTTCTCTGAAAGGACAGCATTTAGAAAGTGACGCAACACTCCATTCACTTCGCACAGTGAATTGAAGTGTTGGAACAGACTGCTTCTCTTTCAGAGAAACTGATGTGAGTATTTTGTGAATGCTTGTAAGTAGCTTAAGGCACTTTCAAAGGAAAGTGATCTTCTCTGAAAGGACAGCATTTAGAAAGTGAAACACCACTTCATTCACTTTGCACAGTGAATTGAAGTGTTGGAACAGACTGCTTCTCTTTTAGAGAAATGCATTTCAGTTTCCTGTGAATTCTTGTAAGTAGCTAAAGGCACTTTCAAAGGAAAGTGATTTTCTCTGAAACTACAGCATTTAGAATGTGAAGGAACACTCCACTCACTTTGCACAGTGAATTGAAATGTTGGAACTGACTGCTTCTCTTTCAGAGAAATGCATTTCAGTTTCCTGTGAATGCTTGTAAGTAGGTTAAGGCACTTTCAAAGGAAAGTGATTTTCTCTGAAACTACAGCATTTAGAAAGTGAAGGAACACTCCATTCACTTCGCACAGTGAATTGAAGTGTTGGAACAGACTGCTTCTCTTTCACAGAAACGCATGTGAATTTCTGTTGAATCCTTGCAAGTAGCTTAAGGTACTTTCAAAGAATTGTGATTTTCTCTGAAAGGACAGCATATAGAAAGTGAAGCAAAACTCCAATGACTTCGCACAGTAAATTGAAGTGTTGGAACAGACCGCTTCTCTTTCAGAGAAACGCATGTGAATTTCTGTTGAATGCTTGAAAGTAGCTTAAGGCACTTTCAAAGGAAAGTGATTTTCTCTGAAAGGAAAGCATTCAGAAGTGAAGCAACACTCCATTGACTTCGCACAGTGAATTGAAGTGTTGGAACAGACTGCTACTCTTTCAGAGAAAAGCATGTGAATTTCTGTTGAATGCTTGTAAGTAGCTTAAGGCGCTTTCAAAGAAAAGTGATTTTCTCTGAAAGGACAGCATTTAGAAAGTGAAGCAACACTCCATTCACTTCGCACAGTGAATTGAAGTGTTAGAACAGACTGCTTCTCTTTCAGAGAAACGCATGTAAATTTCTGTTGAATGCTTGAAAGTAGCTTAAGACACTTTCTAAGAAAGTGATTTTCTCTGAAACTACAGCATTTAGAATGTGAAGGAACACTCCATTCACTTCGCACAGTGAACTGAAGTGTTGGAACAGACTGCTTCTCTTTCAGAGAAACAGATGTGATTTTCTTGTGAAAGATTGTAAGTAGCTTAAGGCAGTTTCAAAAGAGAATGATTTTCTCTAAATGGAGAGCATTTGAAAGTGAAGCAACACTTCATTCACTTCACACAGTGAATTGAAGTGTTGGAACAGACTGCTTCTCTTTCAGAGAAATGCATTTCAGTTTCCTGTGAATGTTTGTAAGTAGCTTAAGGCACTTTCAAAGGAAAGTGATTTTCTTTGAAACTACAGCATTTAGAATGTGAATGAACACTCCATTCACTTCGCACAATGAATTGAAGTGTTGCAACAGACTGCTTCTCTTTCAGAGAAATGCATGTGAATTTCTGTTGAATGCTTGTAAGTAGCTTAAGGCACTTTCAAAGGAAAGTGATTTTCTCTGAAAGGACAGCATTTAGATAGTGAAGCAACACTCCATTCACTTCGCACAGTGAATTGAAGTGTTGGAACAGACTGCTTCTCTTTCAGAGAAACGCATGTGAATTTCTGTTGAATGCTTGAAAGTAGCTTAAGGCACTTTCAAAGGAAAGTGTTTTTCTCTGAAAGGACAGCATTTAGAAAGTGAAGCAACACTCCATTCACTTCGCACAGTGAATTGAAGTGTTGGAACAGACTGCTTCTCTTTCAGAGAAACTGATGTGAGTATTTTGTGAATGCTTGTAAGTAGCTTAAGGCACTTTCAAAGGAAAGTGATTTTCCCTGAAAGGACAGCATTTAGAAAGTGAAGCAACACTCCATTCACTTTGCACAGTGAATTGAAGTGTTGGAACAGACTGCTTCTCTTTCCGAGAAATGCATTTCAGTTTCCTGTGAATGCTTGTAAGTAGCTTAAGGCACTTTCAAAGGAAAGTGATTTTCTCTGAAACTACAGCATTTAGAATATGAAGGAACACTCCACTCACTTTGCACAGTGAATTGAATTGTTGGAACTGACTGCTTCTCTTTCAGAGAAATGCATTTCAGTTTCCTGTGAATGCTTGTAAGTAGGTTAAGGCACTTTCAAAGGAAAGTGATTTTCTCTGAAAGGAAAGCATTTAGAAGTGAAGCAACACTCCATTGACTTCGCACAGTGAATTGAAGTGTTGGAACAGACTGCTTCTCTTTCAGAGAAAAGCATGTGAATTTCTGTTGAATGCTTGTAAGTAGCTTTAAGCACTTTCAAAGGAACTTGATTTTCTCTGAAAGGACAGCATTTAGAAAGTGAAGCAAAACTCCATTCACTTCACACAGTGAATTGAAGTGTTGGAACAGACTGCTTCTCTTTCAGAGAAATGCATTTCAATTTCCTGTGAATGTTTGTAAGTAGCTTAAGGCACTTTCAAAGGAAAGTGATTTTCTTTGAAACTACAGCATTTAGAATGTGAATGAACACTCCATTCACTTCGCACAGTGAATTGAAGTGTTGGAACAGACTGCTTCTCTTTCAGAGAAACGCATGTGAATTTCTGTTGAATGCTTGTAAGTAGCTTAAGGCACTTTCAAAGGAAAGTGATTTTCTCTGAAAGGACAGCATTTAGAAAGTGAAGCAACACTCCATTCACTTCGCACAGTGAATTGAAGTGTTGGAACAGACTGCATCTCTTTCAGAGAAACGCATGTGAACTTCTGTTGAATGCTTGAAAGTAGCTTAAGGCACTTTCAAAGGAAAGTGTTTTTCTCTGAAAGGACAGCATTTAGAAAGTGAAGCAACACTCCATTCACTTCGCACAGTGAATTGAAGTGTTGGAACAGACTGCTTCTCTTTCAGAGAAACGCATGTGAATTTCTGTTGAATGCTTGTAAGTAGCTTAAGGCACTTTCAAAGAAAAGTGATTTTCTCTGAAAGGACAGCATTTAGAAAGTGACGCAACACTCCATTCACTTCGCACAGTGAATTGAAGTGTTGGAACAGACTGCTTCTCTTTCAGAGAAACTGATGTGAGTATTTTGTGAATGCTTGTAAGTAGCTTAAGGCACTTTCAAAGGAAAGTGATTTTCTCTGAAAGGACAGCATTTAGAAAGTGAAACACCACTTCATTCACTTTGCACAGTGAATTGAAGTGTTGGAACAGACTGCTTCTCTTTTAGAGAAATGCATTTCAGTTTCCTGTGAATTCTTGTAAGTAGCTAAAGGCACTTTCAAAGGAAAGTGATTTTCTCTGAAACTACAGCATTTAGAATGTGAAGGAACACTCCACTCACTTTGCACAGTGAATTGAAATGTTGGAACTGACTGCTTCTCTTTCAGAGAAATGCATTTCAGTTTCCTGTGAATGCTTGTAAGTAGGTTAAGGCACTTTCAAAGGAAAGTGATTTTCTCTGAAACTACAGCATTTAGAAAGTGAAGGAACACTCCATTCACTTCGCACAGTGAATTGAAGTGTTGGAACAGACTGCTTCTCTTTCACAGAAACGCATGTGAATTTCTGTTGAATCCTTGCAAGTAGCTTAAGGTACTTTCAAAGAATTGTGATTTTCTCTGAAAGGACAGCATATAGAAAGTGAAGCAAAACTCCAATGACTTCGCACAGTAAATTGAAGTGTTGGAACAGACCGCTTCTCTTTCAGAGAAACGCATGTGAATTTCTGTTGAATGCTTGAAAGTAGCTTAAGGCACTTTCAAAGGAAAGTGATTTTCTCTGAAAGGAAAGCATTTAGAAGTGAAGCAACACTCCATTGACTTCGCACAGTGAATTGAAGTGTTGGAACAGACTGCTTCTCTTTCAGAGAAAAGCATGTGAATTCCTGTTGAATGCTTGTAAGTAGCTTAAGGCGCTTTCAAAGAAAAGTGATTTTCTCTGAAAGGACAGCATTTAGAAAGTGAAGCAACACTCCATTCACTTCGCACAGTGAATTGAAGTGTTAGAACAGACTGCTTCTCTTTCAGAGAAACGCATGTAAATTTCTGTTTAATGCTTGAAAGTAGCTTAAGACACTTTCTAAGAAAGTGATTTTCTCTGAAACTACAGCATTTAGAATGTGAAGGAACACTCCATTCACTTCGCACAGTGAACTGAAGTGTTGGAACAGACTGCTTCTCTTTCAGAGAAACAGATGTGATTTTCTTGTGAAAGATTGTAAGTAGCTTAAGGCAGTTTCAAAAGAGAATGATTTTCTCTAAATGGAGAGCATTTGAAAGTGAAGCAACACTTCATTCACTTCACACAGTGAATTGAAGTGTTGGAACAGACTGCTTCTCTTTCAGAGAAATGCATTTCAGTTTCCTGTGAATGTTTGTAAGTAGCTTAAGGCACTTTCAAAGGAAAGTGATTTTCTTTGAAACTACAGCATTTAGAATGTGAATGAACACTCCATTCACTTCGCACAATGAATTGAAGTGTTGCAACAGACTGCTTCTCTTTCAGAGAAACGCATGTGAATTTCTGTTGAATGCTTGTAAGTAGCTTAAGGCACTTTCAAAGGAAAGTGATTTTCTCTGAAAGGACAGCATTTAGATAGTGAAGCAACACTCCATTCACTTCGCACAGTGAATTGAAGTGTTGGAACAGACTGCTTCTCTTTCAGAGAAACGCATGTGAATTTCTGTTGAATGCTTGAAAGTAGCTTAAGGCACTTTCAAAGGAAAGTGTTTTTCTCTGAAAGGACAGCATTTAGAAAGTGAAGCAACACTCCATTCACTTCGCACAGTGAATTGAAGTGTTGGAACAGACTGCTTCTCTTTCAGAGAAACTGATGTGAGTATTTTGTGAATGCTTGTAAGTAGCTTAAGGCACTTTCAAAGGAAAGTGATTTTCCCTGAAAGGACAGCATTTAGAAAGTGAAGCAACACTCCATTCACTTTGCACAGTGAATTGAAGTGTTGGAACAGACTGCTTCTCTTTCCGAGAAATGCATTTCAGTTTCCTGTGAATGCTTGTAAGTAGCTTAAGGCACTTTCAAAGGAAAGTGATTTTCTCTGAAACTACAGCATTTAGAATATGAAGGAACACTCCACTCACTTTGCACAGTGAATTAAATTGTTGGAACTGACTGCTTCTCTTTCAGAGAAATGCATTTCAGTTTCCTGTGAATGCTTGTAAGTAGGTTAAGGCACTTTCAAAGGAAAGTGATTTTCCCTGAAAGGACAGCATTTAGAAAGTGAAGCAACACTCCATTGACTTCGCACAGTGAATTGAAGTGTTGGAACAGACTGCTTCTCTTTCAGAGAAAAGCATGTGAATTTCTGTTGAATGCTTGTAAGTAGCTTTAAGCACTTTCAAAGGAACTTGATTTTCTCTGAAAGGACAGCATTTAGAAAGTGAAGCAAAACTCCATTCACTTCACACAGTGAATTGAAGTGTTGGAACAGACTGCTTCTCTTTCAGAGAAATGCATTTCAATTTCCTGTGAATGTTTGTAAGTAGCTTAAGGCACTTTCAAAGGAAAGTGATTTTCTTTGAAACTACAGCATTTAGAATGTGAATGAACACTCCATTCACTTCGCACAGTGAATTGAAGTGTTGGAACAGACTGCTTCTCTTTCAGAGAAACGCATGTGAATTTCTGTTGAATGCTTGTAAGTAGCTTAAGGCACTTTCAAAGGAAAGTGATTTTCTCTGAAAGGACAGCATTTAGAAAGTGAAGCAACACTCCATTCACTTCGCACAGTGAATTGAAGTGTTGGAACAGACTGCATCTCTTTCAGAGAAACGCATGTGAACTTCTGTTGAATGCTTGAAAGTAGCTTAAGGCACTTTCAAAGGAAAGTGTTTTTCTCTGAAAGGACAGCATTTAGAAAGTGAAGCAACACTCCATTCACTTCGCACAGTGAATTGAAGTGTTGGAACAGACTGCTTCTCTTTCAGAGAAACGCATGTGAATTTCTGTTGAATGCTTGTAAGTAGCTTAAGGCACTTTCAAAGAAAAGTGATTTTCTCTGAAAGGACAGCATTTAGAAAGTGACGCAACACTCCATTCACTTCGCACAGTGAATTGAAGTGTTGGAACAGACTGCTTCTCTTTCAGAGAAACTGATGTGAGTATTTTGTGAATGCTTGTAAGTAGCTTAAGGCACTTTCAAAGGAAAGTGATTTTCTCTGAAAGGACAGCATTTAGAAAGTGAAACACCACTTCATTCACTTTGCACAGTGAATTGAAGTGTTGGAACAGACTGCTTCTCTTTTAGAGAAATGCATTTCAGTTTCCTGTGAATTCTTGTAAGTAGCTAAAGGCACTTTCAAAGGAAAGTGATTTTCTCTGAAACTACAGCATTTAGAATGTGAAGGAACACTCCACTCACTTTGCACAGTGAATTGAAATGTTGGAACTGACTGCTTCTCTTTCAGAGAAATGCATTTCAGTTTCCTGTGAATGCTTGTAAGTAGGTTAAGGCACTTTCAAAGGAAAGTGATTTTCTCTGAAACTACAGCATTTAGAAAGTGAAGGAACACTCCATTCACTTCGCACAGTGAATTGAAGTGTTGGAACAGACTGCTTCTCTTTCACAGAAACGCATGTGAATTTCTGTTGAATCCTTGCAAGTAGCTTAAGGTACTTTCAAAGAATTGTGATTTTCTCTGAAAGGACAGCATATAGAAAGTGAAGCAAAACTCCAATGACTTCGCACAGTAAATTGAAGTGTTGGAACAGACCGCTTCTCTTTCAGAGAAACGCATGTGAATTTCTGTTGAATGCTTGAAAGTAGCTTAAGGCACTTTCAAAGGAAAGTGATTTTCTCTGAAAGGAAAGCATTTAGAAGTGAAGCAACACTCCATTGACTTCGCACAGTGAATTGAAGTGTTGGAACAGACTGCTTCTCTTTCAGAGAAAAGCATGTGAATTCCTGTTGAATGCTTGTAAGTAGCTTAAGGCGCTTTCAAAGAAAAGTGATTTTCTCTGAAAGGACAGCATTTAGAAAGTGAAGCAACACTCCATTCACTTCGCACAGTGAATTGAAGTGTTAGAACAGACTGCTTCTCTTTCAGAGAAACGCATGTAAATTTCTGTTTAATGCTTGAAAGTAGCTTAAGACACTTTCTAAGAAAGTGATTTTCTCTGAAACTACAGCATTTAGAATGTGAAGGAACACTCCATTCACTTCGCACAGTGAACTGAAGTGTTGGAACAGACTGCTTCTCTTTCAGAGAAACAGATGTGATTTTCTTGTGAAAGATTGTAAGTAGCTTAAGGCAGTTTCAAAAGAGAATGATTTTCTCTAAATGGAGAGCATTTGAAAGTGAAGCAACACTTCATTCACTTCACACAGTGAATTGAAGTGTTGGAACAGACTGCTTCTCTTTCAGAGAAATGCATTTCAGTTTCCTGTGAATGTTTGTAAGTAGCTTAAGGCACTTTCAAAGGAAAGTGATTTTCTTTGAAACTACAGCATTTAGAATGTGAATGAACACTCCATTCACTTCGCACAATGAATTGAAGTGTTGCAACAGACTGCTTCTCTTTCAGAGAAACGCATGTGAATTTCTGTTGAATGCTTGTAAGTAGCTTAAGGCACTTTCAAAGGAAAGTGATTTTCTCTGAAAGGACAGCATTTAGATAGTGAAGCAACACTCCATTCACTTCGCACAGTGAATTGAAGTGTTGGAACAGACTGCTTCTCTTTCAGAGAAACGCATGTGAATTTCTGTTGAATGCTTGAAAGTAGCTTAAGGCACTTTCAAAGGAAAGTGTTTTTCTCTGAAAGGACAGCATTTAGAAAGTGAAGCAACACTCCATTCACTTCGCACAGTGAATTGAAGTGTTGGAACAGACTGCTTCTCTTTCAGAGAAACTGATGTGAGTATTTTGTGAATGCTTGTAAGTAGCTTAAGGCACTTTCAAAGGAAAGTGATTTTCCCTGAAAGGACAGCATTTAGAAAGTGAAGCAACACTCCATTCACTTTGCACAGTGAATTGAAGTGTTGGAACAGACTGCTTCTCTTTCCGAGAAATGCATTTCAGTTTCCTGTGAATGCTTGTAAGTAGCTTAAGGCACTTTCAAAGGAAAGTGATTTTCTCTGAAACTACAGCATTTAGAATATGAAGGAACACTCCACTCACTTTGCACAGTGAATTAAATTGTTGGAACTGACTGCTTCTCTTTCAGAGAAATGCATTTCAGTTTCCTGTGAATGCTTGTAAGTAGGTTAAGGCACTTTCAAAGGAAAGTGATTTTCTCTGAAAGGAAAGCATTTAGAAGTGAAGCAACACTCCATTGACTTCGCACAGTGAATTGAAGTGTTGGAACAGACTGCTTCTCTTTCAGAGAAAAGCATGTGAATTTCTTTTGAATGCTTGTAAGTAGCTTTAAGCACTTTCAAAGGAACTTGATTTTCTCTGAAAGGACAGCATTTAGAAAGTGAAGCAAAACTCCATTCACTTCACACAGTGAATTGAAGTGTTGGAACAGACTGCTTCTCTTTCAGAGAAACTGATGTGAGTATTTTGTGAATGCTTGTAAGTAGCTTAAGGCACTCTCAAAGGAAAGTGATTTTCTCTGAAAGGACAGCATTTAGAAAGTGAAGCAACACTCCATTCACTTCACACAGTGAATTGAAGTGTTGGAACAGACTGCTTCTCTTTCAGAGAAACGCATGTGAATTTCTGTTGAATGCTTGAAAGTAGCTTAAGGCACTTTCAAAGGAAAGTGTTTTTCTCTGAAAGGACAGCATTTAGAAAGTGAAGCAACACTCCATTCACTTCGCACAGTGAATTGAAGTGTTGGAACAGACTGCTTCTCTTTCAGAGAAACTGATGTGAGTATTTTGTGAATTCTTGTAAGTAGCTTAAGGCACTTTCAAAGGAAAGTGATTTTCCCTGAAAGGACAGCATTTAGAAAGTGAAGCAACACTCCATTCACTTTGCACAGTGAATTGAAGTGTTGGAACAGACTGCTTCTCTTTCCGAGAAATGCATTTCAGTTTCCTGTGAATGCTTGTAAGTAGCTTAAGGCACTTTAAAAGGAAAGTGATTTTCTCTGAAACTACAGCATTTAGAATATGAAGGAACACATCACTCACTTTGCACAGTGAATTGAATTGTTGGAACTGACTGCTTCTCTTTCAGAGAAATGCATTTCAGTTTCCTGTGAATGCTTGTAAGTAGGTTAAGGCACTTTCAAAGGAAAGTGATTTTCTCTGAAAGGAAAGCATTTAGAAGTGAAGCAACACTCCATTGACTTCGCACAGTAAATTGAAGTGTTGGAACAGACTGCTTCTCTTTCAGAGAAAAGCATGTGAATTTCTGTTGAATGCTTGTAAGTAGCTTTAAGCACTTTCAAAGGAACTTGATTTTCTCTGAAAGGACAGCATTTAGAAAGTGAAGCAAAACTCCATTCACTTCACACAGTGAATTGAAGTGTTGGAACAGACTGCTTCTCTTTCAGAGAAACTGATGTGAGTATTTTGTGAATGCTTGTAAGTAGCTTAAGGCACTCTCAAAGGAAAGTGATTTTCTCTGAAAGGACAGCATTTAGAAAGTGAAGCAACACTCCATTCACTTCACACAGTGAATTGAAGTGTTGGAACAGACTGCTTCTCTTTCAGAGAAACGCATGTGAATTTCTGTTGAATGCTTGAAAGTAGCTTAAGACACTTTCTAAGGAAAGTGATTTTCTCTGAAACTAGAGCATTTAGAATGTGAAGGAACACTCCATTCACTTCGGACAGTGAATTGAAGTGTTGGAACAGACTGCTTCTCTTTCAGAGAAATGCATTTCAGTTTCCTATGAATGTTTGTAAGTAGCTTAAGGCACTTTCAAAGGAAAGTGATTTTCTCTGAAACTACAGCATTTAGAATGTGAAGGAACACTCCATTCACTTCGCACAGTGAATTGAAGCGTTGGAACAAACTGCTTCTCTTTCACAGAAACGCATGTGAATTTCTGCTGAATGCTTGTAAGTAGCTTAAGGCACTTTCAAAGGAAAGTGATTTTCTCTGAAAGGACAGCATTTAGAAAGTGAAGCAACACTCCATTCACTTCGCACAGTGAATTGAAGTGTTGGAACAGACTTTTTCTCTTTCAGAGAAACGCATGTGAATTTCTGTTGAATGCTTCTAAGTAGCTTAAAGCACTTTCAAAGGAAAGTGATTTTCTCTGAAAGGACAGCATTTAGAAAGTGAAGCAACACTCCATTCACTTCGCACAGTGAATTGAAGTGTTGGAACAGACTGCTTCTCTTTCAGAGAAACCCATGTGAATTTCTGTTGAATGCTTGTAAGTAGCTCAAGGCACTTTCAAAGGAAAGTGATTTTCTCTGAAAGGACAGCATTTAGAAAGTGAAGCAACACTCCATTCACTTCACACAGTGAATTGAAGTGTTGGAACAGACTGCTTCTCTTTCAGAGAAATGCATTTCAGTTTCCTGTGAATGCTTGTAAGTATCTTAAGGCACTTTCAAAGGAAAGTGATTTTCTTGAAACTACAGCATTTAGAATGTGAAGGAACACTCCATTCACTTCTCACAGTGAATTGAAGTGTTGGAAATGACTGCTCTCTTTCAGAGAAATGCATTTCAGTGTCCTGTGAATGCTTATAAGTAGCTTAAGGCACTTTCAAAGGAAAGTGATTTTCTCTGAAACTACATCATTTAGAATGTGAAGGAACACTCCATTCACTTCGCACAGTGAATTGAAGTGTTGGAACAGACTGCTTCTCTTTCACAGAAACGTATGTGAATTTCTGCTGAATGCTTGTAAGTAGCTTAAGGCACTTTCAAAGGAAAGTGATTTTCTCTGAAAGGACAGCATTTAGAAAGTGAAGCAACACTCCATTCACTTCACACAGTGAATTGAAGTGTTGGAACAGACTGCTTCTCTTTCACAGAAACGTATGTGAATTTCTGCTGAATGCTTGTAAGTAGCTTAAGGCACTTTCAAAGGAAAGTGATTTTCTCTGAAAGGACAGCATTTAGAAAGTAAAGCAACACTCCATTCACTTCGCACAGTGAATTGAAGTGTTGGAACAGACTGCTTCTCTTTCAGAGAAATGCAAGTGAATTTCTGTTGAATGCTTGTAAGTAGCTTAAGGCACTTTCAAAGGAAAGTGATTTTCTCTGAAACTACAGCATTTAGAATGTGAAGGAACACTCCATTCATTTCGCACAGTGAATTGAAGTGTTGGAACTGACTGCTTCTCTTTCAGAGAAATGCATTTCAGTTTCCTGTGAATGCTTGTAAGTAGCTTAAGGCACTTTTAAAGGAAAGTGATTTTCTCTGAAACTACAGCATTTAGAATGTGAAGCAACACTCCATTCACTTCGCACAGTGAATTGAAGTGTTGGAAATGACTGCTCTCTTTCAGAGAAATGCATTTCAGTGTCCTGTGAATGCTTATAAGTAGCTTAAGGCACTTTCAAAGGAAAGTGATTTTCTCTGAAACTACATCATTTAGAATGTGAAGGAACACTCCATTCACTTCGCACAGTGAATTGAAGTATTGGAACAGACTGCTTCTCTTTCACAGAAACGTATGTGAATTTCTGCTGAATGCTTGTAAGTAGCTTAAGGCACTTTCAAAGGAAAGTGATTTTCTCTGAAAGGACAGCATTTAGAAAGTGAAGCAACACTCCATTCACTTCACACAGTGAATTGAAGTGTTGGAACAGACTGCTTCTCTTTCACAGAAACGTATGTGAATTTCTGCTGAATGCTTGTAAGTAGCTTAAGGCACTTTCAAAGGAAAGTGATTTTCTCTGAAAGGACAGCATTTAGAAAGTAAAGCAACACTCCATTCACTTCGCACAGTGAATTGA
Source organism: Myodes glareolus (assembly GCF_982192425.1). Taxonomy (NCBI): domain Eukaryota; kingdom Metazoa; phylum Chordata; class Mammalia; order Rodentia; family Cricetidae; genus Myodes; species Myodes glareolus. The sequence continues at coordinate 442,134 of NC_142051.1, forward strand.
AGTGTTGGAACAGACTGCTTCTCTTTCAGAGAAATGCAAGTGAATTTCTGTTGAATGCTTGTAAGTAGCTTAAGGCACTTTCAAAGGAAAGTGATTTTCTCTGAAACTACAGCATTTAGAATGTGAAGGAACACTCCATTCATTTCGCACAGTGAATTGAAGTGTTGGAACTGACTGCTTCTCTTTCAGAGAAATGCATTTCAGTTTCCTGTGAATGCTTGTAAGTAGCTTAAGGCACTTTTAAAGGAAAGTGATTTTCTCTGAAACTACAGCATTTAGAATGTGAAGCAACACTCCATTCACTTCGCACAGTGAATTGAAGTGTTGGAACAGACTGCTTCTCTTTCAGAGAAACGCATGGGAATTTCTGTTGAATGCTTGAAAGTAGCTTAAGGTACTTTCAAAGGAAAATGATTTTCTCTGAAAGGAAAGCATTTAGAAAGTGAAGCAACACTCCATTGACTTCGCACAGTGAATTGAAGTGTTGGAACAGACTGCTTCTCTTTCTGATAAACGCATGTGTATTTCTGTGGAATGCTTGTAAGTAGCTTAAGGCACTTTCAAAGGAAAGTGATTTTCTCAGAAAGGACAGCATTTAGAAAGTGAAGCAACACTCCATTCACTTCACACAGTGAATTGAAGTGTTGCAACAGACTGCTTCTCTTTCAGAGAAACTGATGTGAGTATTTTGTGAATGCTTGTAAGAAGCTTAAGGCAATTTCAAAGGAAAGTGATTTTCTCTGAAAGGACAGCATTTAGAAAGTGAAGCAACACTCCATTCACTTCGCACAGTGAATTGAAGTGTTGGAACAGACTGCTTTTCTTTCAAAGAAATGCATTTCAGTTTCCTGTGAATGTTTGTAAGTAGCTTAAGGCACTTTCAAAGGAAAGAGATTTTCTCTGAAACTACAGCATTAAGAATGTGAAGGAACACTCCATTCACTTCGCACAGTGAATTGAAGTGTTGCAACAGACTGCTTCTCTTTCAGAGAAACGCATGTGAATATCTGCTGAATGCTTGTAAGTAGCTTAAGGCAGTTTCAAAGGTAATGATTTTCTCTGAAAGGACAGCATTTAGAAAGTGAAGCAACACTCCATTCACTTCACACAGTGAATTGAAGTGTTGGAACAGACTGCTTCTCTTTCACAGAAACGCATGTGAATTTCTGTTGAATGTTTGAAAGTAGCTTAAGACACTTTCAAAGGAAAGTGATTTTCTCTGAAAGGACAGCATTTAGAAAGTGAAGCAACACTCCATTCACTTCCCACAGTGAATTGAAGTGTTGGAACAGACTGCTTCTCTTTCAGAGAAACCCATGTGAATTTCTGTTGAATGCTTGTAAGTAGCTCAAGGTACTTTCAAAGGAAAGTGATTTTCTCTGATAGGACAGCATTTAGAATACGAAGCAAAACTCCATTCACTTCACACAGTGAATTGAAGTGTTGGAACAGACTGCTTCTCTTTCAGAGAAACTGATGTGAGTATTTTGTGAATGCTTGTAAGTAGCTTAAGGCACTTTCTAAGGAAAGTGATTTTCTCTGAAACTACAGCATTTAGAAAGTGATGTAACACTCCATTGACTTCGCACAGTGAATTGAAGTGTTGGAACAGACTGCTTCTCTTTCACAGAAACGCATGTGAATTTCTGTTGAATGCTTGTAAGTAGCTTAAGACACTTTCAAAGAATAGTGATTTTCTCTGAAAGGACAGCATTTAGAAAGTGAAGCAACACTCCATTCACTTCGCACAGTGAATTGAAGGGTTGGAACAGACTGCTTCTCTTTCAGAGAAACAGATGTGAGTTTCTTGTGAATGCTTGTAAGTAGCTTAAGGCACTTTCAAAGGAAAGTGATTTTCTCTGAAAGGACAGCATTTAGAAAGTGAAGCAACACTCCATTGACTTCGCACAGTGAATTGAAGTGTTGGAACCGACTGCTTCTCTCTCAGAGAAACTGATGTGAGTATTTTGTGAATGCTTGTAAGAAGCTTAAGGCAATTTCAAAGGAAATTGATTTTCTCTGAAAGGACAGCATTTAGAAAGTGAAGCAACAATCCATTCACTTCGCACAGTGAATTGAAGTGTTGGAACAGACTGCTTCTCTTTCAGAGAAAAGCATGTGAATTTCTGTTGAATGCTTCTAAGTAGCTTAAAGCACTTTCAAAGGAAAGTGATTTTCTCTGAAAGGACAGCATTTAGAAAGTGAAGCAAAAGTCCATTCACTTCACACAGTGAATTGAAGTGTTGGAACAGACTGCTTCTCTTTCAGAGAAACTGATGTGAGTATTTTGTGAATGCTTGTAAGTAGCTTAAGGCACTTTCAAAGGAAAGTGATTTTCTTTGAAAGGACAGCATTTAGAAAGTGAAGCAACACTCCATTGACTTTGCACAGTGAACTGAAGTGTTGGAACAGACTGCTTCTCTCTCAGAGAAATGCATTTCAGTTTCCTGTGAATGTTTGTAAGTAGCTTAAGGCACTTTCAAAGGAAAGTGATTGTCTCTGAAAGGACAGCATTTAGAAAGTGAAGCAACACTCCATTCACTTCCCACAATGAATTGAAGTGTTGGAACAGACTGCTTTTCTTTCAGAGAAACGCATGTGAATTTCTGTTGAATGCTTGAAAGTAGCTTAAGGCACTTTCAAAGGAAAGTGATTTTCTTTGAAAGGACAGCATTTAGAAAGTGAAGAAACACTCCATTGACTTCGCACAGTGAACTGAAGTGTTGGAACAGACTGCTTCTCTTTCAGAGAAATGCATGTGAATTTCTGTTGAATGCTTGTAAGTAGCTTAAGGCACTTTCAAAAGGAAGTGATTTTCTCTGAAAGGACAGCATTTAGAAAGTGAAGCAACACTCCATTCACTTCACACAGTGAATTGAAGTGTTGGAACAGACTGCTTCTCTTCTAGAGAAACGCATGTGAATTTCTGTTGAATGCTTGAAAGAAGCTTAAGGCACTTTCAAAGGAAAGTGATTTTCTCTGAAAGGACAGCATTTAGAAAATGAAGCAAAACTCCATTCACTTCACACAGTGAATTGAAGTGTTGCAACAGACTGCTTCTCTTTCAGAGAAACTGATGTGAGTATTTTGTGAATGCTTGTAAGTAGCTTAAGGCACTTTCAAAGAAAAGTGATTTTCTCTGAAAGGACAGCATTTAGAAAGTGAAGCAACACTCCATTCACTTCGCACAGTGAATTGAAGTGTTGGAACAGACTGCTTCTCTTTCAGAGAAACTGATGTGAGTATTTTGTGAATGCTTGTAAGAAGCTTAAGGCAATTTCAAAGGAAAGTGATTTTCTCTGAAAGGACAGCATTTAGAAAGTGAAGCAACACTCCATTCACTTCGCACAGTGAATTGAAGTGTTGGAACAGACTATTTCTCTTTCAGAGAAACGCATGTGAATTTCTGTTGAATGTTTGAAAGTAGCTTAAGGCACTTTCAAAGGAAAGTGATTTTCTCTGAAAGGACAGCATTTAGAAAGTGAAGCAACACTCCATTCACTTCGCACAGTGAATTGAAGTGTTGGAACAGACTGCTTCTCTTTCAGAGAAACCCATGTGAATTTCTGTTGAATGCTTGTAAGTAGCTCAAGGCACTTTCAAAGGAAAGTGATTTTCTCTGAAAGGACAGCATTTAGAAAGTGAAGCAACACTCCATTCACTTCACACAGTGAATTGAAGTGTTGGAACAGACTGCTTCTCTTTCAGAGAAATGCATTTCAGTTTCCTGTGAATGCTTGTAAGTATCTTAAGGCACTTTCAAAGGAAAGTGATTTTCTTGAAACTACAGCATTTAGAATGTGAAGGAACACTCCATTCACTTCTCACAGTGAATTGAAGTGTTGGAAATGACTGCTCTCTTTCAGAGAAATGCATTTCAGTGTCCTGTGAATGCTTATAAGTAGCTTAAGGCACTTTCAAAGGAAAGTGATTTTCTCTGAAACTACATCATTTAGAATGTGAAGGAACACTCCATTCACTTCGCACAGTGAATTGAAGTGTTGGAACAGACTGCTTCTCTTTCACAGAAACGTATGTGAATTTCTGCTGAATGCTTGTAAGTAGCTTAAGGCACTTTCAAAGGAAAGTGATTTTCTCTGAAAGGACAGCATTTAGAAAGTGAAGCAACACTCCATTCACTTCACACAGTGAATTGAAGTGTTGGAACAGACTGCTTCTCTTTCACAGAAACGTATGTGAATTTCTGCTGAATGCTTGTAAGTAGCTTAAGGCACTTTCAAAGGAAAGTGATTTTCTCTGAAAGGACAGCATTTAGAAAGTAAAGCAACACTCCATTCACTTCGCACAGTGAATTGAAGTGTTGGAACAGACTGCTTCTCTTTCAGAGAAATGCAAGTGAATTTCTGTTGAATGCTTGTAAGTAGCTTAAGGCACTTTCAAAGGAAAGTGATTTTCTCTGAAACTACAGCATTTAGAATGTGAAGGAACACTCCATTCATTTCGCACAGTGAATTGAAGTGTTGGAACTGACTGCTTCTCTTTCAGAGAAATGCATTTCAGTTTCCTGTGAATGCTTGTAAGTAGCTTAAGGCACTTTTAAAGGAAAGTGATTTTCTCTGAAACTACAGCATTTAGAATGTGAAGCAACACTCCATTCACTTCGCACAGTGAATTGAAGTGTTGGAAATGACTGCTCTCTTTCAGAGAAATGCATTTCAGTGTCCTGTGAATGCTTATAAGTAGCTTAAGGCACTTTCAAAGGAAAGTGATTTTCTCTGAAACTACATCATTTAGAATGTGAAGGAACACTCCATTCACTTCGCACAGTGAATTGAAGTATTGGAACAGACTGCTTCTCTTTCACAGAAACGTATGTGAATTTCTGCTGAATGCTTGTAAGTAGCTTAAGGCACTTTCAAAGGAAAGTGATTTTCTCTGAAAGGACAGCATTTAGAAAGTGAAGCAACACTCCATTCACTTCACACAGTGAATTGAAGTGTTGGAACAGACTGCTTCTCTTTCACAGAAACGTATGTGAATTTCTGCTGAATGCTTGTAAGTAGCTTAAGGCACTTTCAAAGGAAAGTGATTTTCTCTGAAAGGACAGCATTTAGAAAGTAAAGCAACACTCCATTCACTTCGCACAGTGAATTGAAGTGTTGGAACAGACTGCTTCTCTTTCAGAGAAATGCAAGTGAATTTCTGTTGAATGCTTGTAAGTAGCTTAAGGCACTTTCAAAGGAAAGTGATTTTCTCTGAAACTACAGCATTTAGAATGTGAAGGAACACTCCATTCATTTCGCACAGTGAATTGAAGTGTTGGAACTGACTGCTTCTCTTTCAGAGAAATGCATTTCAGTTTCCTGTGAATGCTTGTAAGTAGCTTAAGGCACTTTTAAAGGAAAGTGATTTTCTCTGAAACTACAGCATTTAGAATGTGAAGCAACACTCCATTCACTTCGCACAGTGAATTGAAGTGTTGGAACAGACTGCTTCTCTTTCAGAGAAACGCATGGGAATTTCTGTTGAATGCTTGAAAGTAGCTTAAGGTACTTTCAAAGGAAAATGATTTTCTCTGAAAGGAAAGCATTTAGAAAGTGAAGCAACACTCCATTGACTTCGCACAGTGAATTGAAGTGTTGGAACAGACTGCTTCTCTTTCTGATAAACGCATGTGTATTTCTGTGGAATGCTTGTAAGTAGCTTAAGGCACTTTCAAAGGAAAGTGATTTTCTCAGAAAGGACAGCATTTAGAAAGTGAAGCAACACTCCATTCACTTCACACAGTGAATTGAAGTGTTGCAACAGACTGCTTCTCTTTCAGAGAAACTGATGTGAGTATTTTGTGAATGCTTGTAAGAAGCTTAAGGCAATTTCAAAGGAAAGTGATTTTCTCTGAAAGGACAGCATTTAGAAAGTGAAGCAACACTCCATTCACTTCGCACAGTGAATTGAAGTGTTGGAACAGACTGCTTTTCTTTCAAAGAAATGCATTTCAGTTTCCTGTGAATGTTTGTAAGTAGCTTAAGGCACTTTCAAAGGAAAGAGATTTTCTCTGAAACTACAGCATTAAGAATGTGAAGGAACACTCCATTCACTTCGCACAGTGAATTGAAGTGTTGCAACAGACTGCTTCTCTTTCAGAGAAACGCATGTGAATATCTGCTGAATGCTTGTAAGTAGCTTAAGGCAGTTTCAAAGGTAATGATTTTCTCTGAAAGGACAGCATTTAGAAAGTGAAGCAACACTCCATTCACTTCACACAGTGAATTGAAGTGTTGGAACAGACTGCTTCTCTTTCACAGAAACGCATGTGAATTTCTGTTGAATGTTTGAAAGTAGCTTAAGACACTTTCAAAGGAAAGTGATTTTCTCTGAAAGGACAGCATTTAGAAAGTGAAGCAACACTCCATTCACTTCCCACAGTGAATTGAAGTGTTGGAACAGACTGCTTCTCTTTCAGAGAAACCCATGTGAATTTCTGTTGAATGCTTGTAAGTAGCTCAAGGCACTTTCAAAGGAAAGTGATTTTCTCTGATAGGACAGCATTTAGAATATGAAGCAAAACTCCATTCACTTCACACAGTGAATTGAAGTGTTGGAACAGACTGCTTCTCTTTCAGAGAAACTGATGTGAGTATTTTGTGAATGCTTGTAAGTAGCTTAAGGCACTTTCTAAGGAAAGTGATTTTCTCTGAAACTACAGCATTTAGAAAGTGAAGTAACACTCCATTGACTTCGCACAGTGAATTGAAGTGTTGGAACAGACTGCTTCTCTTTCACAGAAACGCATGTGAATTTCTGTTGAATGCTTGTAAGTAGCTTAAGACACTTTCAAAGAATAGTGATTTTCTCTGAAAGGACAGCATTTAGAAAGTGAAGCAACACTCCATTCACTTCGCACAGTGAATTGAAGTGTTGGAACAGACTGCTTCTCTTTCAGAGAAACAGATGTGAGTTTCTTGTGAATGCTTGTAAGTAGCTTAAGGCACTTTCAAAGGAAAGTGATTTTCTCTGAAAGGACAGCATTTAGAAAGTGAAGCAACACTCCATTGACTTCGCACAGTGAATTGAAGTGTTGGAACCGACTGCTTCTCTTTCAGAGAAACTGATGTGAGTATTTTGTGAATGCTTGTAAGAAGCTTAAGGCAATTTCAAAGGAAATTGATTTTCTCTGAAAGGACAGCATTTAGAAAGTGAAGCAACACTCCATTGACTTTGCACAGTGAACTGAAGTGTTGGAACAGACTGCTTCTCTCTCAGAGAAATGCATTTCAGTTTCCTGTGAATGTTTGTAAGTAGCTTAAGGCACTTTCAAAGGAAAGTGATTTTCTCTGAAAGGACAGCATTTAGAAAGTGAAGCAACACTCCATTCACTTCCCACAATGAATTGAAGTGTTGGAACAGACTGCTTTTCTTTCAGAGAAACGCATGTGAATTTCTGTTGAATGCTTGAAAGTAGCTTAAGGCACTTTCAAAGGAAAGTGATTTTCTCTGAAAGGACAGCATTTAGAAAGTGAAGAAACACTCCATTGACTTCGCACAGTGAACTGAAGTGTTGGAACAGACTGCTTCTCTTTCAGAGAAATGCATGTGAATTTCTGTTGAATGCTTGTAAGTAGCTTAAGGCACTTTCAAAAGGAAGTGATTTTCTCTGAAAGGACAGCATTTAGAAAGTGAAGCAACACTCCATTCACTTCACACAGTGAATTGAAGTGTTGGAACAGACTGCTTCTCTTCTAGAGAAACGCATGTGAATTTCTGTTGAATGCTTGAAAGAAGCTTAAGGCACTTTCAAAGGAAAGTGATTTTCTCTGAAAGGACAGCATTTAGAAAATGCAGCAAAACTCCATTCACTTCACACAGTGAATTGAAGTGTTGCAACAGACTGCTTCTCTTTCAGAGAAACTGATGTGAGTATTTTGTGAATGCTTGTAAGTAGCTTAAGGCACTTTCAAAGAAAAGTGATTTTCTCTGAAAGGACAGCATTTAGAAAGTGAAGCAACACTCCATTCACTTCGCACAGTGAATTGAAGTGTTGGAACAGACTGCTTCTCTTTCAGAGAAACTGATGTGAGTATTTTGTGAATGCTTGTAAGTAGCTTAAGGCACTTTCTAAGTAAAATGATTTTCTGTGAAACTACAGCATTTAGAATGTGAAGGAACACTCCATTCACTTCGCACAGTGAAATGAAGTGTTGGAACAGACTGCTTCTCTTTCAGAGAAACAGATGTGAGTTTCTTGTGAATGATTGTAAGTAGCTGAAGGCAGTTTCAAAAGAGAATGATTTTCTCTAAAAGGAGAGAATTTAGAAAGTGAAGCAACACTCCATTCACTTCGCACAGTGAATTGAAGTGTTGGAACAGACGTCTTTTTCAGAGAAATGCATGTGAATTTCTGTTGAATGCTTGTAAGAGCTTAAGGCACTTTCAAAGGAAAGTGATTTTCTCTGAAAGGACAGCATTTAGAAAGTGAAGCAAAACTCCATTCACTTCGCAGAGTGAATTGAAGTGTTGGAACAGACTGCTTCTCTTTCACAGAAACACATGTGAATTTCTGTTGAATGCTTGTAAGTAGCTTAAGGCACTTTCAAAGGAAAGTGATTTTCTCTGAAAGGACAGCATTTAGAAAGTGAAGCAACACTCCATTCACTTCGCACAGTGAATTGAAGTGTTGGAACAGACTGCTTCTCTTTCAGAGAAACGCATGTGAATTTCTGTTGAATGCTTGTAAGTATCTTAAGGCACTTTCAAAGGAAAGTGATTTTCTCTGAAACTACAGCATTTGGAATGTGAAGGAACACTCCATTCACTTCGCACAGTGAATTGAAGTGTTGGAACTGACTGGTTCTCTTTCAGAGAAACGCATTTCAGTTTCCTGTGAATGCTTGTAAGTAGCTTAAGGCACTTTCAAAGGAAAGTGATTTTCTCTGAAACTACAGCATTTAAATGTGAAGGAACACTCCATTCACTTCGCACAGTGAATTGAAGTGTTGGAACAGACTGCTTCTCTTTCAGAGAAATGCATGTGAATTTCTGTTGAATCCTTGTAAGTAGCTTAAGGCACTTTCAAAGAAAGTTATTTTCTCTGAAAGGACAGCATTTTGAACGTGAAGCAACACTCCATTTACTTCACACAGTGAATTGAAGTGCTGGAACAGACTGCTTCTCTTTCAGAGAAATGCATTTCAGTTTCCTGTGAATGCTTGTAAGAAGGTTAAGGCACTTTCAAAGGAAAGTGATTTTCTCTGAAACTACAGCATTTAGAAAGTGAAGTAACACTCCATTGACATCGCACAGTGAATTGAAGTGTTGGAACAGACTGCTTCTCTTTCACAGAAACGCATGTGAATTTCTGTTGAATGCTTGTAAGTAGCATAAGGCACTTTCAAAGAATAGTGATTTTCTCTGAAAGGAGAGCATTTAGATAATCAAGCAACACTCCATTCTCTTCGCACAGTGAATTGAAGTGTTGGAACAGACTGCTTCTCTTTCAGAGAAACGCATGTGAATTTCTGTTGAATGCTTGAAAGTAGCTTAAGGCACTTTCAAAGGAAAGTGATTTTCTCTGAAAGGAAAGCATTTAGAAAGTGAAGCAACACTCCATTGACTTTGCACAGTGAATTGAAGTGTTGGAACAGACTGCTTCTCTTTCAGAGAAATGCATTTCAGTTTCCTGTGAATGCTTGTAAGTAGCTTAAGGCACTTTCAAAGGAAAGTGATTTTCTCTGAAACTACAGAATTTAGAATGTGAAGGAACACTCCATTCACTTCGCACAGTGAATTGAAGTGTTGGAACAGACTGCTTCTCTTTCAGAGAAATGCATGTGAATTTCTGTTTAATGCTTGTAAGTAGCTTAAGGCAATTTCAAAGGAAAGTGATTTTCTCTGAAAGGACAGCATTTAGAAAGTGAAGCAACACTCCATTCACTTCACACAGTTAATTGAAGTGTTGGAACAGACTGCTTCTCTTTCAGAGAAACTGATGTGAGTATTTTGTGAATGCTTGTAAGTAGCTTAAGGCAATTTCAAAGGAAAGTGATTTTCTCTGAAAGGACAGCATTTAGAAAGTGAAGCAACACTCCATTCACTTCGCACAGTGAATTGAAGTGTTGGAACAGACTGCTTCTCTTTCAGAGAAATGCATGTGAATTTCTGTTGAATGCTTGTAAGTAGCTTAAGGCACTTTCAAAGGAAAGTGATTTTCTCTGAAAGGACAGCATTTAGAAAGTGAAGCAACACTCCATTCACTTCACACAGTGAATTGAAGTGTTGGAACAGACTGCTTCTCTTTCAGAGAAACTGATGTGAGTATTTTGTGAATGCTTGTAAGTAGCTTAAGGCACTTTCAAAGGAAAGTGATTTTCTTTGAAAGGACAGCATTTAGAAAGTGAAGCAACACTCCATTGACTTTGCACAGTGAACTGAAGTGTTGGAACAGACTGCTTCTCTCTCAGAGAAATGCATTTCAGTTTCCTGTGAATGTTTGTAAGTAGCTTAAGGCACTTTCAAAGGAAAGTGATTTTCTCTGAAAGGACAGCATTTAGAAAGTGAAGAAACACTCCATTCACTTCCCACAGTGAATTGAAGTGTTGGAACAGACTGCTTTTCTTTCAGAGAAACGCATGTGAATTTCTGTTGAATGCTTGAAAGTAGCTTAAGGCACTTTCAAAGGAAAGTGATTTTCTCTGAAAGGACAGCATTTAGAAAGTGAAGAAACACTCCATTGACTTCGCACAGTGAACTGAAGTGTTGGAACAGACTGCTTCTCTTTCAGAGAAACGCATGTGAATTTCTGTTGAATGCTTGAAAGAAGCTTAAGGCACTTTCAAACGAAAGTTATTTTCTCTGAAAGGACAGCATTTAGAAAATGAAACAAAACTCCATTCACTTCACACAGTGAATTGAAGTGTTGCAACAGACTGCTTCTCTTTCAGAGAAACTGATGTGAGTATTTTGTGAATGCTTGTAAGTAGCTTAAGGCACTTTCAAAGGAAAGTGATTTTCTCTGAAAGGACAGCATTTAGAGAGTGAAGCAACACTCCATTCACTTCGCACAGTGAATTGAAGTGTTGGAACAGACTGCTTCTCTTTCAGAGAAACTGATGTGAGTATTTTGTGAATGCTTGTAAGTAGCTTAAGGCACTTTCTAAGTAAAATGATTTTCTGTGAAACTACAGCATTTAGAATGTGAAGGAACACTCCATTCACTTCGCACAGTGAAATGAAGTGTTGGAACAGACTGCTTCTCTTTCAGAGAAACAGATGTGAGTTTCTTGTGAATGATTGTAAGTAGCTGAAGGCAGTTTCAAAAGAGAATGATTTTCTCTAAAAGGAGAGCATTTAGAAAGTGAAGCAACACTCCATTCACTTCGCACAGTGAATTGAAGTGTTGGAATAGACGTCTTTTTCAGAGAAATGCATGTGAATTTCTGTTGAATGCTTGTAAGAGCTTAAGGCACTTTCAAAGGAAAGTGATTTTCTCTGAAAGGACAGCATTTAGAAAGTGAAGCAAAACTCCATTCACTTCTCAGAGTGAATTGAAGTGTTGGAACAGACTGCTTCTCTTTCACAGAAACACATGTGAATTTCTGTTGAATGCTTGTAAGTAGCTTAAGGCACTTTCAAAGGAAAGTGATTTTCTCTGAAAGGACAGCATTTAGAAAGTGAAGCAAAACTCCATTCACTTCGCACAGTGAATTGAAGTGTTGGAACAGACTGCTCTCTTTCAGAGAAACGCATGTGAATTTCTGTTGAATGCTTGTAAGTATCTTAAGACACTTTCAAAGGAAAGTGATTTTCTCTGAAACTACAGCATTTAGAATGTGAAGGAATACTCCATTCACTTCGCACAGTGAATTGAAGTGTTGGAACTGACTGGTTCTCTTTCAGAGAAACGCATTTCAGTTTCCTGTGAATGCTTGAAAGTAGCTTAAGGCACTTTCAAAGGAAAGTGATTTTCTCTGAAAGGAAAGCATTTAGAAAGTGAAGCAACACTCCATTGACTTCGCACAGTGACTTGAAGTGTTGGAACAGACTGCTTTTCTTTCAGATAAACGCATGTGAATTTCTGTTGAATGTTTGTAAGTAGCTTAAGGCACTTTCAAAGGAAAGTGATTTTCTCTGAAAGGACAGCATTTAGAAAGTGAAGCAACACTACATTCACTTCACACAGTGAATTGAAGTGTTGGAACAGACTGCTTCTCTTTCAGAGAAACTGATGTGAGTATTTTGTGAATGCTTGTAAGTAGCTTAAGGCAATTTCAAAGGAAAGTGATTTTCTTTGAAAGGACAGCATTTAGAAAGTGAAGCAACACTCCATTCACTTCGCACAGTGAATTGAAATGTTGGAACAGACTGCTTCTCTTTCAGAGAAAAGCATGTGAATTTCTGTTGAATGCTTGTAAGTAGCTTAAAGCAATTTCAAAGGAAAGTGATTTTCTCTGAAAGGACAGCATTTAGAAAGTGAAGCAAAACTCCATTCACTTCACACAGTGAATTGAAGTGTTGGAACAGACTGCTTCTCTTTCAGAGAAAGGCATGTGAATTTCTGTTGAATGCTTGAAAGTAGCTTAATGTACTTTCAAAGGAAAGTGATTTTCTCTGAAACTAAAGCACTTAGAATGTAAAGTAACACTCCATTCACTTCACACAGTGAATTGAAGTATTGAAACAGACTTCTCTTTCAGAGAAACAGATGTGAGTTTCTTGTGAATGCTTGTAAGTAACTTAAGGCAGTTTCAAAAGAGATAGATTTTCTCAAAAAGGAGAGCATTTAGAAACTGAAGCAACACTCCATTCACTTCGCACAGTGAATTGAAGTGTTGGAACAAACTTCTTTTTCAGAGCAATGCATGTGAATTTCTGTTGAATGCTTGTAAGAGCTTAAGGCACTTTCAAAGGAAAGTGATTTTCTCTGAAACTACAGCATTTAGAAAGTGAAGCAACACTCCATTCACTTCCCACAGTGAATTTTAGTGTTGGAACAGACTGCTTCTCTTTCAGAGAAACGCATGTGAATTTCTGTTGAATGCATGAAAGTAGCTTAAGGCACTTTCAAAGGAAAGTGATTTTCTCTGAAAGGACAGCATTTAGAAAGTGAAGCAACACTCCATTCACATCGCATAGTGAATTGAAGTGTTGGAACAGACTGCTTCTCTTTCAGAGAAACGCATGTGAATTTCTGTTGAATGGTTGTAAGTAGCTTAAGGCACTTTCAAAGGAAAGTGATTTTCTCTGAAAGGACAGCATTTAGAAAGTGAAGCAACACTCCATTCACTTCACACAGTGAATTAAAGTGTTGGAACAGACTGCTTCTTTTTCAGAGAAACGCATGTGAATTTCTGTTGAATGCTTGTAAGTAGCTTAAGGCACTTTCAAAGGAAAGTGATTTTCTCTGAAAGGACAGTATTTAGAAAGTGAAGCAACACTCCATTCACTTCGCACAGTGAATTGAAGTGTTGGAACAGACTGCTTCTCTTTCAGAGAAACGCATGTGAATATCTGTTGAATGCTTGAAAGTAGCTTAAGGCACTTTCAAAGGAAAGTGATTTTCTCTGAAAGGACAGCATTTAGAATGTGAAGCAACACTCCATTCACTTCGCACAGTGAATTGAAGTGTTGGAACAGACTGCTTCTCTTTCAGAGAAACCCATGTGAATTTCTGTTGAATGCTTGTACGTAGCTCAAGGCACTTTCAAAGGAAAGTGATTTTCTCTGAAAGGACAGCATTTAGAAAGTGAAGCAACACTCCATTCACTTCACACAGTGAATTGAAGTGGTGGAACAGACTGCTTCCCTTTCAGAGAAACGCATGTGAATTTCTGTTGAATGCTTGAAAGTAGCTTAAGGCACTTTCAAAGGAAAGTGATTTTCTCTGAAAGGACAGCATTTAGAAAGTGAAGCAACACTCCATTCACTTCGCACAGTGAATTGATGTGTTGGAACAGACTGCTTCTCTTTCAGAGAAATGCATTTCAGTTTCCTGTGAATGCTTGTAAGTATCTTAAGGCACTTTCAAAGGAAAGTGATTTTTTCTGAATCTACAGCGTTTAGAATGTGAAGGAACACTGCATTCACTTCTCACAGTGAATTGAAGTGTTGGAAATGACTGCTCTCTTTCAGAGAAATGCATTTCAGTGTCCTGTGAATGCTTATAAGTAGCTTAAGGCACATTCAAAGGAAAGTGATTTTCTCTGAAACTACATCATTTAGAATGTGAAGGAACACTCCATTCACTTCGCACAGTGAATTGAAATGTTGGAACAGACTGCTTCTCTTTCAGAGAATTGCATGTAAATTTCTGTTGAATACTTGTAAGTAGCTTAAGGCACTTTCAAAGGAAAGTGATTTTCTCTGAAAGGACAGCATTTAGAAAGTAAAGCAACACTCCATTGACTTCACACAGTGAATTGAAGTGTTGGAACAGACTGCTTCTCTTTCAGAGAAATGCATTTCAGTTTCCTGTGAATGCTTGTAAGTAGCTTAAGGCACTGTCAAAGGAAACTGATTTTCTCTGAAAGGACAGCATTTAGAATGTGAAGCAACACTCCATTCACTTCGCACAGTGAATTGAAGTGTTGGAACAGACTGCTTCTCTTTCAGAGAAACGCATGTGAATTTCTGTTGAATGGTTGTAAGTAGCTTAAGGCACTTTCAAAGGAAAGTGATTTTCTCAGAAAGGACAGCATTTAGAAAGTGAAGCAACATTCCATTCACTTCACACAGTGAATTGAAGTGTTGGAACAGACTGCTTCTCTTTCACAGAAACGCATGTGAATTTCTGTTGAATGCTTGTAAGTAGCTTAAGGCACTTTCAAAGGAAAGTGATTTTCTCTGAAAGGACAGCATTTAGAAAGTGAAGCAACACTCCATTCACTTCGCACAGTGAATTGAAGTGTTGGAACAGACTGCTTCTCTTTCAGAGAAACGCATGTGAATTTCTGTTGAATGCTTGAAAGTAGCTTAAGGCACTTTCAAAGGAAAGTGATTTTCTCTGAAAGGACAGCATTTAGAATGTGAAGCAACACTCCATTCACTTCGCACAGTGAATTGAAGTGTTGGAACAGACTGCTTCTCTTTCAGAGAAACCCATGTGAATTTCTGTTGAATGCTTGTAAGTAGCTCAAGGCACTGTCAAAGGAAAGTGATTTTCTCTGAAAGGACAGCATTTAGAAAGTGAGGCAACACTCCATTCACTTCACACAGTGAATTGAAGTGTTGGAACAGACTGCTTCTCTTTCAGAGAAATGCATTTCAGTTTCCTTTGAATGCTTGAAAGTAGCTTAAGGCACTTTCAAAGGAAAGTGATTTTCTCCGAAAGGACAGCATTTAGAAAGTGAAGCAACACTCCATTCACTTCGCACAGTGAATTGAAGTGTTGGAACAGATTGCTTCTCTTTCAGAGAGACTGATGTGAGTATTTTGTGAATGCTTGTAAGTAGCTTAAGGTACTTTCTAAGGAATGTGATTTTCTCTGAAACTACAGCATTTAGAAAGTGAAGCAACACTCCATTCACTTCGCACAGTGAATTGAAGTGTTGGAACAGACTGCTTCTCTTTTAGAGAAACGCATGTGAATTTCTTTTGAATGCTTGAAAGTAGCTTAAGGCACTTTCAAAGGAAAGTGATTTTCTCTGAAAGGACAGCATTTAGAAAGTGAAGCAACACTCCATTCACTTCACACAGTGAATTGAAGTGTTGGAACAGACTGCTTCTCTTTCAGAGAAACTGATGTGAGTATTTTGTGAATGCTTGTAAGTAGCTTATGGCACTTTCTAAGGAATGTGGTTTTGTCTGAAACTACAGCTATTAGAAAGTGAAGTAACACTCCATTCACTTCGCACAGTGAATTGAAGTGTTGGAACAGACAGCTTCACTTTCTGAGAAATGCATTTCAGTTTCCTGTGAATGCTTGTAAGTAGGTTAAGGAACTTTCAAAGGAAAGTGATTTTCTCTGAAACTACAGCTTTTAGAAAGTGAAGGAACACTCCATTGACTTCGCACAGTGAATTGAAGTGTTGGAACAGACTGCTTCTCTTTCAGAGAAACGCATGTGAATTTCTGTTGAATGCTTGCAAGTAGCTTAAGGCACTTTCAAAGAAAAGTGATTTTCTCTGAAAGGACAGCATTTAGAAAGTGAAGCAACACTCCATTCACTTCGCACAGTGAATTGAAGTGTTGAAACAGATTGCTTCTCTTTCACAGAAACGCATGTGAATTTCTGTTGAATGCTTGAAAGGAGCTTAAGGCACTTTCAAAGGAAAGTGATTTTCTCTGAAAGGACAGCATTTAGAAAGTGAAGCAACACTCCATTGACTTCGCACAGTGAATTGAAGTGTTGGAACAGACTGCTTCTCTTTCAGAGAAACGCATGTGAATTTCTGTTGAATGGTTGAAAGTAGCTTAAGGCAGTTTCAAAAGAGAATGATTTTCTCTAAAAGGAAAGCATTTATAAAGTGAAGCAACACTCCATTCACTTCGCAAAGTGAATTGAAGTGTTGAAACAGACTTCTTCTTTTTCAGAGAAATGCATGTGAATTTCTGTTGAATGCTTGCAAGAGCTTAAGGCACTTTCAAAGGAAAGTGATTTTCTCTGAAAGGAGAGCATTTAGAAAGTGAAGCAACACTCCATTCACTTCGCACAGTGAATTGAAGTGTTGGAACAGACAGCTTCTCTTTCACAGAAACGCATGTGAATTTCTGTTGAATGCTTGTAAGTAGCTTAAGGCACTTTCAAAGAAAAGTGACTTTCTCTGAAAGGACAGCATTTAGAAAGTGAAGCAACACTCCATTCACTTCACACAGTGAATTGAAGTGTTGGAACAGACTGCTTCTCTTTCAGAGAAACTGATGTGAGTATTTTGTGAATGCTTGAATGTAGCTTAAGGCACTTTCAAAGGAAAGTGATTTTCTATGAAAGGACAGCATTTAGAAAGTGAAGCAACACTCCATTCACTTCGCACAGTGAATTGAAGTGTTGGAACAGACTGCTTCTCTTTTAGAGAAACGCATGTGAATTTCTTTTGAATGCTTGTAAGTAGCTTAAGGCACTTTCAAAGGAAAGTGATTTTCTCTGAAACTACAGCATTTAGAAAGTGAAGCAAGACTCCATTCACTTCACACAGTGAATTTAAGAGTTGGAACAGACTGCTTCTCTTTCAGAGAATCTGATGTGAGTATTTTGTGAATGCTTGTAAGTAGCTTAAGGCACTTTCAAAGGAAAGTGATTTTCTCTGAAAGGATAGCATTTAGAAAGTGAAGCAACACTCCATTCACTTCACACAGTGAATTGAAGTGTTTTAACAGACTGCTTCTCTTTCAGAGAAACTGATGTGAGTATTTTGTGAATGCTTGTAAGTATCTTAAGGCACTTTCTAAGGAATGTGATTTTCTCTGAAACTACAGCATTTAGAAAGTGAAGTAACACTCCATTCACTTCGCACAGTGAATTGAAGTGTTGGAACAGACTGCTTCTCTTTCAGAGAAATGCATGTCAGTTTTCTGTGAAGGCTTGTAAGTAGGTTAAGGCACTTTCAAAGGAAAGTGATTTTCTCTGAAACTACAGCATTTTGAAAGTGAAGGAACACTCCATTGACTTCGCACAATGAATTGAATTGTTGGAACAGACTGCTTCTCTTTCAGAGAAACGCATGTGAATTTCTGTTGAATGCTTGTAAGTAGCTTAAGGCACTTTCAAAGAAAAGTGATTTTCTCTGAAAGGACAGCATTTAGAAAGTGAAGCAACACTCCATTCGCTTCGCACAGTGAATTGAAGTGTTGGAACAGACTGCTTCTCTTTCACAGAAACGCATGTGAATTTCTGTTGATTGCTTGAAAGTAGCTTAAGGCACTTTCGAAGGAAAGTGATTTTCTCTGAAAGGACAGCATTTAGAAAGTGAAGCAACACTCCATTGACTTCGCACAGTGAATTGAAGTGTTGGAACAGACTGCTTCTCTTTCAGAGAAAAGCATGTGAATTTCTGTTGAATGGTTGAAAGTAGCTTAAGGCAGTTTCAAAAGAGAATGATTTTCTCTTAAAGGAAAGAATTTATAAAGTGAAGCAACACTCCATTCACTTCGCAAAGTGAATTGAAGTGTTGAAACAGACTTCTTCTTTTTCAGAGAAATGCATGTGAATTTCGGTTGAATGCTTGTAAGAGCTTAAGGCACTTTCAAAGGAAAGTGATTTTCTCTGAAAGGACAGCATTTAGAAAGTGAAGCAACACTCCATTCACTTCGCACAGTGAATTGAAGTGTTGGAACAGACTGCTTCTCTTTCAGAGAAACTGATGTGAGTATTTTGTGAATGCTTGTAAGTAGCTTAAGGCACTTACAAAGGAAAGTGATTTTCTCTGAAAGGAGAGCATTTAGAAAGTGAAGCAACACTCCATTCACTTCGGACAGTGAATTGAAGAGTTGGAACAGACTGCTTCTCTTTCAGAGAAATGCATTTCAGTTTCCTGTGAATGTTTGTTAGTAGCTTAAGGCACTTTCAAAGGAAAGTGATTTTCTCTGAAACTACAGCATTTAGAATGTGAAGGAACACTCCATTCACTTTGCACAGTAAATTGAAGTGTTGGAACAGACTGCTTCCCTTTCAGAGAAACGCATGTGAATTTCTGTTGAATGCTTGTAAGTATCTTAAGGCACTTTCAAAGGAAAGTGATTTTCTCTGAAAGGACAGCATTTAGAAAGTGAAGCAACACTCCATTCACTTCGCACAGTGAATTGAAGTGTTGGAACAGACTGCTTCTCTTTCAGAGAAACGCATGTGAATTTCTGTTGAATGCTTGTAAGTAGCTTAAGGCACTTTCAAAGGAAAGTGATTTTCTCTGAAAGGACAGCATTTAGAAAGTGAAGCAACACTCCATTCACTTCGCACAGTGAATTGAAGTGTTGTAACAGACTGCTTCTCTTTCAGAGAAACTGATGTGAGTATTTTGTGAATGCTTGTAAGTAGCTTAAGACACTTTCAAAGGAAAGTGATTTTCTCTGAAACTACAGCATTTAGAAAGTGAAGCAACACTCCATTCACTTCACACAGTGAACTGAAGTGTTGGAACAGACTGCTTCTCTTTCAAAGAAACTGATGTGAGTATTTTCTGAATGCTTATTAGTAGCTTAAGGCACTTTCAAAGGAAAGTGATTTTCTCTGAAACAACAGCATTTAGAAAGTGAAGCAACACTCCATTCACTTCTCAGAGTGTATTGAAGTGGTGGAATAGACTGCTTCTCTTTCAGAGAAACGCATGTGAATTTCTGATGAATGCTTGTAAGTAGCTTAAGGCACTTTCAAAGGAAAGTGATTTACTCTGAAAGGACAGCATTTAGAAAGTGAAGCAACACTCCATTTACTTCGCACAGTGAATTGAAGTGTTGGAACAGACTGCTTCTCTTTCAGAGGAATGCATTTCAGTTTCCTGTGAATGCCTGTTAGTAGGTTAAGGCACTTTCTAAGGAAAGTGATTTTCTCTGAAACTACAGCATTTAGAATGTGAAGGAACACTCCATTCACTTCGCACAGTGAATTGAAGTGTTGGAACAGACTGCTTCTCTTTCAGAGAAATGCATTTCAGGTTCCTGTGAATGTTTGTAAGTAGCTTAAGGCACTTTCAAAGGAAAGTGATTTTCTCTAAAACTACAGCATTTTGAATGTGAAGGAACACTCCATTCACTTCGCACAGTGAATTGAAGTGTTGGAACAGACTGCTTCTCTTTTAGAGAAACGCATGTGAATTTCTTTTGAATGCTTGTAAGTAGCTTAAGGCACTTTCAAAGGAAAGTGATTTTCTATGAAAGGACAGCATTTAGAAAGTGAAGCAACACTCCATTTACTTCGCACAGTGAATTGAAGTGTTGGAACAGACTGCTTCTCTTTCAGAGAAATGCATTTCAGGTTCCTGTGAATGTTTGTAAGTAGCTTAAGGCACTTTCAAAGGAAAGTGATTTTCTCTAAAACTACAGCATTTTGAATGTGAAGGAACACTCCATTCACTTCGCACAGTGAATTGAAGTGTTGCAGCAGACGGCTTCTCTTTCAGAGAAACGCATGTGAATTTCTGTTGAAAGCTTGTAAGTAGCTTAAGGCACTTTCAAAGGAAAGTGATTTTCTATGAAAGGACAGCCTTTAGAAAGTGAAGCAACACTCCATTCACTTCGCACAGTGAATTGAAGTGTTGGAACAGACTGCTTCTCTTTTAGAGAAACGCATGTGAATTTCTTTTGAATGCTTGTAAGTAGCTTAAGGCACTTTCAAAGGAAAGTGATTTTCTCTGAAACTACAGCATTTAGAAAGTGAAGCAACACTCCATTCACTTCACACAGTGAATTGCAGTGTTGGAACAGACTGCTTCTCTTTCACAGAAACTGATGTGAGTATTTTGTGAATGCTTGTAAGTAGCCTAAGGCACTTTCAAAGGAAAGTGATTTTCTCTGAAAGGACAGCATTTAGAAAGTGAAGCAACACTCCATTCAGTTCGCAAAGTGAATTGAAGTGTTGGAACAGACTTCTTCTTTCTCAGAGAAATGCATGTGAATTTCTGTTGAATGCTTTTAAGAGCTTAAGGCACTTTCAATGGAAAGTGATTTTCTCTGAAAGGAGAGCATTTAGAAAGTGAAGCAACACTCCATTCACTTCGGACAGTGAATTTAAGTGTTGGAACAGACTGCTTCTCTTTCAGAGAAATGCATTTCAGTTTCCTGTGAATGTTTGTTAGTAGCTTAAGGCACTTTCAAAGGAAAGTGATTTTCTCTGAAACTACAGCATTTAGAATGTGAAGGAACACTCCATTCACTCTGCACAGTGAATTGAAGTGTTGGAAGAGACTGCTTCCCTTTCAGAGAAACACATGTGAATTTCTGTTGAATGCTTGTAAGTAGCTTAAGGCACTTTCAAAGGAAAGTGATTTTCTCTGAAAGGACAGCATTTAGAAAGTGAAGCAACACTCCATTCACTTCGCACAGTGAATTGAAGTGTTGGAACAGACTGCTTCTCTTTCAGAGAAACGCATGTGAATTTCTGTTGAATGCTTGTAAGTAGCTTAAGGCACGTTCAAAGGAAAGTGATTTTCTCTGAAAGGACAGCATTTAGAAAGTGAAGCAACACTCCATTCACTTCGCACAGTGAATTGAAGTGTTGGAACAGACTGCTTCCCTTTCACAGAAACGCATGTGAATTTCTGTTGAATGCTTGAAAGTAGCTTAAGGCAATTTCAAAGGAAAGTGATTTTCTCTGAAAGGACAGCATTTAGAAAGTGAAGCAACACTCCGTTCACTTCGCACAGTGAATTGAAGTGTTGTAACAGACTGCTTCTCTTTCAGAGAAACTGATGTGAGTATTTTGTGAATGCTTGTAAGTAGCTTAAGGCACTTTCAAAGGAAAGTGATTTTCTCTGAAACTACAGCATTTAGAAAGTGAAGCAACACTCCATTCACTTCACACAGTGAACTGAAGTGTTGGAACAGACTGCTTCTCTTTCAAAGAAACTGATGTGAGTATTTTCTGAATGCTTATAAGTAGCTTAAGGCACTTTCAAAGGAAAGTGATTTTCTCTGAAAGGACAGCATTTAGAAAGTGAAGCAACACTCCATTCACTTCTCACAGTGTATTGAAGTGGTGGAATAGACTGCTTCTCTTTCAGAGAAACGCATTTCAGTTTCCTGTGAATGCCTGTTAGTAGGTTAAGGCACTTTCTAAGGAAAGTGATTTTCTCTGAAACTACAGCATTTAGAATGTGAAGGAACACTCCATTCACTTCGCACAGTGAATTGAAGTGTTGGAACAGACTGCTTCTCTTTCTCAGAAACAGATGTGAGTTTCTGTTGAATGCTTGTAAGTAGCTTAAGGCAGATTCAAAAGAGAATGATTTTGTCTAAAAGGAGAGCATTTAGAAAGTGAAGCAACACTCCATTCACTTCGCACAGTGAATTGAAGTGTTGGAACAGACTTCTTCTTTTTCAGAAATGCATGTGAATTTCTGTTGAATGCTTGCAAGAGCTTAAGGCACTTTCAAAGGAAAGTGATTTTCTCTGAAAGGACAGCATTTAGAAAGTGAAGCAACACTCCATTCACTTTGCAGAGTGAATTGAAGTGTTGGAACAGACTGCTTCTCTTTCAGAGAAATTCATTTCAGGTTCCTGCGAATGTTTGTAAGTAGTAAGGCACTTTCAAAGGAAAGTGATTTTCTCTAAAACTACAGCATTTTGAATGTGAAGGAACACTCCACTCACTTCGCACAGTGAATTGAAGTGTTGCAGCAGACGGCTTCTCTTTCAGAGAAACGCATGTGAATTTCTGTTGAATGCTTGTAAGTAGCTTAAGGCTCTTTCAAAGGAAAGTGATTTTCTCTGAAAGGACAGCATTTAGAAAGTGAAGCAACACTCCATTGACTTCGCACAGTGAATTGAAGTGTTGGAACAGACTGCTTCTCTTTCACAGAATCGCATGTGAATTTCTGTTGAATGCTTGAAAGTAGCTTAAGGCACTTTCAAAGGAAAGTGATTTTCTCTGAAAGGTCAGGATTTAGAAAGTGAAGCAACACTCCATTCACTTCGCACAGTGAATTGAAGTGTTGGAACAGACTGCTTCTCTTTCAGAGAAACTGATGTGAGTATTTTGTGAATGCTTGTAAGTAGCTTTAGGCACTTTCAAAGGAAAGTGATTTTCTCTGAAAGGACAGCATTTAGAAAGTGAAGCAACACTCCATTCACTTCACACAGTGAATTGAAGTGTTGGAACAGACTGCTTCTCTTTCAGAGAAACTGATGTGAGTATTTTGTGAATGCGTGTAAGTAGCTTAAGGCACTTTCAAAGGAAAGTGATTTTCTCTGAAAGGACAGCATTTAGAAAGTGAAGCAACACTCCATTCACTTCTCACAGTGAATTGACGTGTTGGAACAGACTGCTTCTCTTTCAGAGAAACGCATGTGAATTTCTGATGAATACTTGTAAGTACCTTAAGGCACTTTCAAAGGAAAGTGATTTTCTCTGAAAGGACAGCATTTAGAAAGTGAAGCAACACTCCATTGACTTCGCACAGTGAATTGAAGTGTTGGAACAGACTGCTTCTCTTTCACAGAAACGCATGTGAATTTCTGTTGAATGCTGGAAAGTAGCTTAAGGCACTTTCAAAGGAAAGTGATTTTCTATGAAAGGACAGCATTTAGAAAGTGAAGCAACACTCCATTCACTTCGCACAGTGAATTGAAGTGTTGGAACAGACTGCTTCTCTTTCAGAGAAACGCATGTGAATTTCTGTTGAATGCTTATAAGTAGCTTAAGTCACTTTCAAAGGAAAGTGATTTTCTCTGAAAGGACAGCATTTAGAAAGTGAAGCAACACTCCATTCTCTTCTCACAGTGTATTGAAGTGGTGGAATAGACTGCTTCTCTTTCAGAGAAACGCATGTGAATTTCTGATGAATACTTGTAAGTACCTTAAGGCACTTCCAAAGGAAAGTGATTTTCTCTGAAAGGACAGCATTTAGAAAGTGAAGCAACACTCCATTGACTTCGCACAGTGAATTGAAGTGTTGGAACAGACTGCTTCTCTTTCAGAGGAATGCATTTCAGTTTCCTGTGAAGGTTTGTAAGTAGGTTAAGGCACTTTCAAAGGAAAGTGATTTTCTCTGAAACTACAGCATTTAGAAAGTAAAGCAACACTCCATTGACTTCGCACAGTGAATTGAAGTGTTGGAACAGACTGCTTATCTTTCACAGAAACGCATGTGAATTTCTGTTGAATGCTGGAAAGTAGCTTAAGGCACTTTCAAAGGAAAGTGATTTTCTATGAAAGGACAGCATTTAGAAAGTGAAGCAACACTCCATTCACTTCGCACAGTGAATTGAAGTGTTGGAACAGACTGCTTCTCTTTCAGAGAAACGCATGTGAATTTCTGTTGAATGCTTATAAGTAGCTTAAGGCACTTTCAAAGGAAAGTGATTTTCTCTGAAAGGACAGCATTTAGAAAGTGAAGCAACACTCCATTCACTTCTCACAGTGTATTGAAGTGGTGGAATAGACTGCTTCTCTTTCAGAGAAACGCATGTGAATTTCTGATGAATGCTTGTAAGTAGCTTAAGGCACTTTCAAAGGAAAGTGATTTTCTTTGAAAGGACAGCATTTAGAAAGTGAAGCAACACTCCATTTACTTCGCACAGTGAATTGAAGTGTTGGAACAGACTGCTTCTCTTTCAGAGGAATGCATTTCAGTTTCCTGTGAATGCCTGTTAGTAGGTTAAGGCACTTTCTAAGGAAAGTGATTTTCTCTGAAACTACAGCATTTAGAATGTGAAGGAACACTCCATTCACTTCGCACAGTGAATTGAAGTGTTGGAACAGACTGCTTCTCTTTCTCAGAAACAAATGTGAGTTTCTGTTGAATGCTTGTAAGTAGCTTAAGGCAGATTCAGAAGAGAATGATTTTGTCTAAAAGAGAGCATTTAGAAAGTGAAGCAACACTCCATTCACTTCGCACAGTGAATTGAAGTGTTGGAACAGACTTCTTCTTTTTCAGAAATGCATGTGAATTTCTGTTGAATGCTTGCAAGAGCTTAAGGCACTTTCAAAGGAAAGTGATTTTCTCTGAAAGGACAGCATTTAGAAAGTGAAGCAACACTCCATTCACTTTGCAGAGTGAATTGAAGTGTTGGAACAGACTGCTTCTCTTTCAGAGAAATGCATTTCAGGTTCCTGTGAATGTTTGTAAGTAGCTTAAGGCACTTTCAAAGGAAAGTGATTTTCTCTAAAACTACAGCATTTTGAATGTGAAGGAACACTCCACTCACTTCGCACAGTGAATTGAAGTGTTGCAGCAGACGGCTTCTCTTTCAGAGAAACGCATGTGAATTTCTGTTGAATGCTTGTAAGTAGCTTAAGGCTCTTTCAAAGGAAAGTGATTTTCTCTGAAAGGACAGCATTTAGAAAGTGAAGCAACACTCCATTGACTTCGCACAGTGAATTGAAGTGTTGGAACAGACTGCTTCTCTTTCACAGAATCGCATGTGAATTTCTGTTGAATGCTTGAAAGTAGCTTAAGGCACTTTCAAAGGAAAGTGATTTTCTCTGAAAGGTCAGGATTTAGAAAGTGAAGCAACACTCCATTCACTTCGCACAGTGAATTGAAGTTTTGGAACAGACTGCTTCTCTTTCAGAGAAACTGATGTGAGTATTTTGTGAAAGCTTGTAAGTAGCTTAAGGCACTTTCAAAGGAAAGTGATTTTCTCTGAAAGGACAGCATTTAGAAAGTGAAGCAACACTCCATTCACTTCACACAGTGAATTGAAGTGTTGGAACAGACTGCTTCTCTTTCAAAGAAACTGATGTGAGTATTTTCTGAATGCTTATAAGTAGCTTAAGGCACTTTCAAAGGAAAGTGATTTTCTCTGAAAGGACAGCATTTAGAAAGTGAAGCAACACTCCATTCACTTCTCACAGTGTATTGAAGTGGTGGAATAGACTGCTTCTCTTTTAGAGATACGCATGTGAATTTCTGATGAATGCTTGTAAGTAGCTTAAGGCACTTTCAAAGGAAAGTGATTTTCTCTGAAAGGACAGCATTTAGAAAGTGAAGCAACACTCCATTTACTTCGCACAGTGAATTGGAGTGTTGGAACAGACTGCTTCTCTTTCAGAGGAATGCATTTCAGTTTCCTGTGAATGCCTGTTAGTAGGTTAAGGCACTTTCTAAGGAAAGTGATTTTCTCTGAAACTACAGCATTTAGAATGTGAAGGAACACTCCATTCACTTCGCACAGTGAATTGAAGTGTTGGAACAGACTGCTTCTCTTTCTCAGAAACAGATGTGAGTTTCTGTTGAATGCTTGTAAGTAGATTAAGGCTGATTCAGAAGAGAATGATTTTGTCTAAAAGGAGAGCATTTAGAAAGTGAAGCAACACTCCATTCACTTCGCACAGTGAATTGAAGTGTTGGAACAGACTTCTTCTTTTTCAGAAATGCATGTGAATTTCTGTTGAATGCTTGCAAGAGCTTAAGGCACTTTCAAAGGAAAGTGATTTTCTCTGAAAGGAGAGCATTTAGAAAGTGAAGCAACACTCCATTCACTTTGCAGAGTGAATTGAAGTGTTGGAACAGACTGCTTCTCTTTCAGAGAAATTCATTTCAGGTTCCTGCGAATGTTTGTAAGTAGTAAGGCACTTTCAAAGGAAAGTGATTTTCTCTAAAACTACAGCATTTTGAATGTGAAGGAACACTCCACTCACTTCGCACAGTGAATTGAAGTGTTGCAGCAGACGGCTTCTCTTTCAGAGAAACGCATGTGAATTTCTGTTGAATGCTTGTAAGTAGCTTAAGGCTCTTTCAAAGGAAAGTGATTTTCTCTGAAAGGACAGCATTTAGAAAGTGAAGCAACACTCCATTGACTTCGCACAGTGTATTGAAGTGGTGGAATAGACTGCTTCTCTTTCAGAGAAACGCATGTGAATTTCTGATGAATACTTGTAAGTACCTTAAGGCACTTTCAAAGGAAAGTGATTTTCTCTGAAAGGACAGCATTTAGAAAGTGAAGCAACACTCCATTGACTTCGCACAGTGAATTGAAGTGTTGGAACAGACTGCTTCTCTTTCAGAGGAATGCATTTCAGTTTCCTGTGAAGGTTTGTAAGTAGGTTAAGGCACTTTCAAAGGAAAGTGATTTTCTCTGAAACTACAGCATTTAGAAAGTGAAGCAACACTCCATTGACTTCGCACAGTGAATTGAAGTGTTGGAACAGACTGCTTATCTTTCACAGAAACGCATGTGAATTTCTGTTGAATGCTGGAAAGTAGCTTAAGGCACTTTCAAAGGAAAGTGATTTTCTATGAAAGGACAGCATTTAGAAAGTGAAGCAACACTCCATTCACTTCGCACAGTGAATTGAAGTGTTGGAACAGACTGCTTCTCTTTCAGAGAAACGCATGTGAATTTCTGTTGAATGCTTATAAGTAGCTTAAGGCACTTTCAAAGGAAAGTGATTTTCTCTGAAAGGACAGCATTTAGAAAGTGAAGCAACACTCCATTCACTTCTCACAGTGTATTGAAGTGGTGGAATAGACTGCTTCTCTTTCAGAGAAATGCATGTGAATTTCTGATGAATGCTTGTAAGTAGCTTAAGGCACTTTCAAAGGAAGGTGATTTTCTCTGAAAGGACAGCATTTAGAAAGTGAAGCAACACTCCATTCACTTCACACAGTGAATTGAAGTGTTGGAACAGACTGCTTCTCTTTCAAAGAAACTGATGTGAGTATTTTGTGAATGCTTGTAAGTAGCTTAAGGCACTTTCAAAGGAAAGTGATTTTCTCTGAAAGGACAGCATTTAGAAAGTGAAGCAACACTCCATTCACTTCTCACAGTGAATTGAAGTGTTGGAACAGACTGCTTCTCTTTCAGAGAAACGCATGTGAATTTCTGATGAATAATTGTAAGTACCTTAAGGCACTTTCAAAGGAAAGTGATTTTCTCTGAAAGGACAGCATTTAGAAAGTGAAGCAACACTCCATTGACTTCGCACAGTGAATTGAAGTGTTGGAACAGACTGCTTCTCTTTCAGAGGAATGCATTTCAGTTTCCTGTGAAGGTTTGTAAGTAGGTTAAGGAACTTTCAAAGGAAAGTGATTTTCTCTGAAACTACAGCATTTAGAAAGTGAAGCAACACTCCATTGACTTCGCACAGTGAATTGAAGTGTTGGAACAGACTGCTTCTCTTTCACAGAAACGCATGTGAATTTCTGTTGAATGCTGGAAAGTAGCTTAAGGCACTTTCAAAGGAAAGTGATTTTCTATGAAAGGACAGCATTTAGAAAGTGAAGCAACACTCCATTCACTTCGCACAGTGAATTGAAGTGTTGGAACAGACTGCTTTTCTTTCAGAGAAACTGATGTGAGTATTTTGTGAATGCTTGTAAGTAGCTTAAGGCATTTTAAGGAAAGTGATTTTCTCTGAAAGGACAGCATTTAGAATGTGAAGGAACACTCCATTCACTTCGTACAGTGAATTGAAGTGTTGGAACAGACTGCTTCGCTTTCAGAGAAACAGATGTGAGTTTCTTGTGAATGCTTGTAAGTTGCTTAAGGCAGTTTCAAAAGAGAATGATTTTCTCTAAAAGGAGAGCATTTAGAAAGTGAAGCAACACTCCATTCACTTCGCACAGTGAATTGAAGTGTTGGAACAGACTTCTTCTTTTTCAGAGAAATGCATGTGAATTTCTGTTGAATGCTTGTAAGAGCTTAAGGCACTTTCAAAGAAAAGTGATTTTCTCTGAAAGGACAGCATTTTGAAAGTGAAGCAACACTCCATTGACTTCGCACAGTGAATTGAAGTGTTGGAACAGACTGCTTCTCTTTCAGAGAAATGCATGTGAATTTCTGTTGAATGCTTGTAAGTAGCTTAAGGCACTTTCAACGGAAAATGATTTTCTCTGAAAGGACAGCATTAAGAAAGTGAAGCAACACTCCATTCACTTCCCACACTGAACTGAAGTGTTGGAACAGACTGCTTCTCTTTCAGAGAAACGCATGTTAATTTCTGTTGAATGCTTGTAAGTAGCTTAAGGCACTTTCA
Organism: Myodes glareolus; assembly: GCF_982192425.1. Lineage (NCBI taxonomy): Eukaryota > Metazoa > Chordata > Mammalia > Rodentia > Cricetidae > Myodes > Myodes glareolus. Next base: position 470,653 of record NC_142051.1, read on the forward strand.
AAAGGAAGTGATTTTCTCTGAAACTACAGCATTTAGAAAGTGAAGCAACACTCCATTCACTTCGCACAGTGAATTGAATTGCTGGAACAGACTGTTTCTCTTTCAGAGAAACTGATGTGAGTATTTTGTGAATGCTTGTAAGTAGCTTAAGGCACTTTCAAAGGAAAGTGATTTTCTCTGAAAGGACAGCATTTAGAAAGTGAAGCAACACTCCATTCACTTCGCACAGTGAATTAAAGTGTTGGAACAGACTGCTTCTCTTTCAGAGAAACGCATGTGAATTTCTATTGAATGCTTGTAAGTAGCTTAAGGCACTTTCAAAGGAAAGTGATTTTCTCTGAAAGGAGAGCATTTAGAAAGTGAAACAACACTCCATTCACTTCACACAGTGAATTGAAGTGTTGGAACAGACTGCTTCTCTTTCAGAGAAACGCATGTGAATTTCTGTTGAATGCTTGTAAGTAGCTTAAGGCAATTTCAAAGGAAAGTGATTTTCTCTGAAAGGACAGCATTTAGAAAGTGAAGCAACACTCGATTCACTTCCCACAGTGAATTGAAGTGTTGGAACAGACTGCTTCTCTTTCAGAGAAACGCATGTTAATTTCTGTTGAATGCTTGTAAGTAGCTTAAGGCACTTTCAAAAGGAAGTGATTTTCTCTGAAACTACAGCATTTAGAAAGTGAAGCAACACTCCATTCACTTCGCACAGTGAATTGAAGTGTTGGAACAGACTTCTTCTTTTTCAGAGAAATGCATGTGAATTTCTGTTAAATGCTTGTAAGAGCTTAAGGCACTTACAAAGAAAAGTGATTTTCTCTGAAAGGACAGCATTTAGAAAGTGAAGCAACACTCCATTGACTTCGCACAGTGAATGGAAGTGTTGGAACAGACTGCTTCTCTTTCACAGAAACGCATGTGAATTTCTGTTGAATGCTTGAAAGTAGCTTAAGGCACTTTCAAAGGAAAGTGATTTTCTCTGAAAGGACAGCATTTAGAAAGTGAAGCAACACTCCATTCACTTCGCACAGTGAATTAAAGTGTTGGAACAGACTGCTTCTCTTTCAGAAAAACGCATGTGAATTTCTGTTGAATGCTTGTAAGTAGCTTAAGGCACTTTCAAAGGAAAGTGATTTTCTCTGAAAGGACAGCATTTAGAATGTGAAGGAACACTCCATTCACTTCACATAGTGAATTGAAGTGTTGGAACAGACTGCTTCTCTTTCAGAGAAACGCATGTGAATTTCTGTTGAATGCTTGTAAGTAGCTGAAGGCACTTTCAAAGAAAGTGATTTTCTCTGAAAGGACAGCATTTAGAAAGTGAAGCAACACTCCATTCACTTCACACAGTGAATTGAAGTGTTGGAACATATTGCTTCTCTTTCACAGAAACAGATGTGAGTTTCTTGTGAATGCTTGTAAGTAGCTTAAGGCAGTTTCAAAAGAGAATGATTTTCTCTAAAAGGAGAGCATTTAGAAAGTGAAGCAACACTCCATTCACTTCGCAACGTGAATTGAAGTGTTGGAACAGACTTCTTCTTTTTCGGAGAAATGCATGTGAATTTCTGTTGAATGCTTGTAAGAGCTTAAGGCACTTTCAAAGGATAGTGATTTTCTCTGAAAGGAAAGCATTTAGAAAGTGAAGCAACACTCCATTGACTTCGCACAGTGAATTGAAGTGTTGGAACAGACTGCTTCTCTTTCAGAGAAATGCATGTGAATTTCTGTTGAATGCTTGTAAGTAGCTTAAGGCACTTTCAACGGAAAATGATTTTCTCTGAAAGGACAGCATTAAGAAAGTGAAGCAACACTCCATTCACTTCCCACACTGAACTGAAGTGTTGGAACAGACTGCTTCTCTTTCAGAGAAACGCATGTTAATTTCTGTTGAATGCTTGTAAGTAGCTTAAGGCACTTTCAAAAGGAAGTGATTTTCTCTGAAACTACAGCATTTAGAAAGTGAAGCAACACTCCATTCACTTCGCACAGTGAATTGAATTGCTGGAACAGACTGTTTCTCTTTCAGAGAAACTGATGTGAGTATTTTGTGAATGCTTGTAAGTAGCTTAAGGCACTTTCAAAGGAAAGTGATTTTCTCTGAAAGGACAGCATTTAGAAAGTGAAGCAACACTCCATTCACTTCGCACAGTGAATTAAAGTGTTGGAACAGACTGCTTCTCTTTCAGAGAAACGCATGTGAATTTCTATTGAATGCTTGTAAGTAGCTTAAGGCACTTTCAAAGGAAAGTGATTTTCTCTGAAAGGAGAGCATTTAGAAAGTGAAACAACACTCCATTCACTTCACACAGTGAATTGAAGTGTTGGAACAGACTGCTTCTCTTTCAGAGAAACGCATGTGAATTTCTGTTGAATGCTTGTAAGTAGCTTAAGGCAATTTCAAAGGAAAGTGATTTTCTCTGAAAGGACAGCATTTAGAAAGTGAAGCAACACTCGATTCACTTCGCACAGTGAATTGAAGTGTTGGAACAGACTGCTTCTCTTTCAGAGAAACGCATGTTAATTTCTGTTGAATGCTTGTAAGTAGCTTAAGGCACTTTCAAAAGGAAGTGATTTTCTCTGAAACTACAGCATTTAGAAAGTGAAGCAACACTCCATTCACTTCGCACAGTGAATTGAAGTGTTGGAACAGACTTCTTCTTTTTCAGAGAAATGCATGTGAATTTCTGTTAAATGCTTGTAAGAGCTTAAGGCACTTACAAAGAAAAGTGATTTTCTCTGAAAGGACAGCATTTAGAAAGTGAAGCAACACTCCATTGACTTCGCACAGTGAATGGAAGTGTTGGAACAGACTGCTTCTCTTTCACAGAAACGCATGTGAATTTCTGTTGAATGCTTGAAAGTAGCTTAAGGCACTTTCAAAGGAAAGTGATTTTCTCTGAAAGGACAGCATTTAGAAAGTGAAGCAGCACTCCATTCACTTCGCACAGTGAATTGAAGTGTTGGAACAGACTGCTTCTCTTTCAGAAAAACGCATGTGAATTTCTGTTGAATGCTTGTAAGTAGCTTAAGGCACTTTCAAAGGAAAGTGATTTTCTCTGAAAGGACATCATTTAGAATGTGAAGGAACACTCCATTCACTTCACATAGTGAATTGAAGTGTTGGAACAGACTGCTTCTCTTTCAGAGAAACGCATGTGAATTTCTGTTGAATGCTTGTAAGTAGCTGAAGGCACTTTCAAAGAAAGTGATTTTCTCTGAAAGGACAGCATTTAGAAAGTGAAGCAACACTCCATTCACTTCACACAGTGAATTGAAGTGTTGGAACAGATTGCTTCTCTTTCACAGAAACAGATGTGAGTTTCTTGTGAATGCTTGTAAGTAGCTTAAGGCAGTTTCAAAAGAGAATGATTTTCTCTAAAAGGACCGCATTTAGAAAGTGAAGCAACACTCTATTCACTTCACACAGTGAATTGAAGTGTTGGAACAGACTGCTTGTCTTTCAGAGAAATGCATGTGAATTTCTGTTTAATGCTTGTAAGTATCTTAAGGCACTTTAAAAGGAAAGTGATTTTCTCTGAAAGGACAGCATTTAGAAAGTGAAGCAACACTCCATTCACTTCGCACAGTGAATTGAAGTGTTGGAACACAGACTGCTTCTCTTTCAGAGAAACGCATGTGAATTTTTGTTGAATGCTTGTAAGTAACTTAAGGCACTTTCAAAGGAAAGTGATTTTCTCTGAAAGGACAGCATTTAGAAAGTGAAGCAACACTCCATTAACTTCACACAGTGAATTGAAGTGTTGGAACAGACTGCTTCTCTTTCAGAGAAACGCATGTGAATTTCTATTGAATGCTTGTAAGTAGCTTAAGGTACTTTTAAAGGAAAGTGATTTTCTCTGAAAGGACAGCATTTAGAAAGTAAAGCAACACTCCATTCACTTTACACAGTGAATTGAAGTGTTGGAACAGACTGCTTCTCTTTCAGAGAAACAGATGTGAGTTTCTTGTGAATGCTTGTAAGTAGCTTAAGGCACTTTAAGGAAAGTGATTTTCTCTGAAACTACAGCATTTAGAATGTGAAGGAACACTCCATTCACTTCGTACAGTAAATTGAAGTGTTGGAACAGACTGCTTCTCTTTCAGAGAAACAGATGTGAGCTTCCTGTGAATGTTTGTCAGTAGCTTAAGGCAGTTTCAAAAGAGAATGATTTTCTCTAAAAGGAGAGCATTTAGAAAGTGAAGCAACACTTCATTCACTTCGCACAGTGAATTGAAGTGTTGGAACAGACTTCTTCTTTTTCAGAGAAATGCATGTGAATTTCTGTTGAATGCTTGTAAGAGCTTAAGGCACTTAAAAAGAAAAGTGATTTTCTCTGAAAGGACAGCATTTAGAAAGTGAAGCAACACTCCATTGACTTCGCACAGTGAATTGAAGTGTTGGAACAGACTGCTTCTCTTTCACAGAAACGCATGTGAATTTGTGTTGAATGCTTGAAAGTAGCTTAAGGCACTTTCAAAGAAAGTGATTTTCTCTGAAAGGACAGCATTTAGAAAGTGAAGCAACACTCCATTCACTTCACACAGTGAATTAAAGTGTTGGAACAGACTGCTTCTCTTTCAGAGAAACTGATGCGAGTATTTTGTGAATGCTTGTAAGTAGCTTAAGGCACTTTCAAAGAAAGTGATTTTCTCTGAAAGGACAGCATTTAGAAAGTGAAGCAACACTCCATTCACTTCGCACAGTGAATTGAAGTGTTGGAACAGACTGCTTCTCTTTCAGAAAAACGCATGTGAATTTCTGTTGAATGCTTGTAAGTAGCTTAAGGCACTTTCAAAGGAAAGTGATTTTCTCTGAAAGGACAGCATTTAGAAAGTGAAGGAACACTCCATTCACTTCACATAGTGAATTGAAGTGTTGGAACAGACTGCTTCTCTTTCAGAGAAACGCATGTGAATTTCTGTTGAATGCTTGTAAGTAGCTTAAGGCACTTTCAAAGAAAGTGATTTTCTCTGAAAGGACAGCATTTAGAAAGTGAAGCAACACTCCATTCACTTCACACAGTGAATTGAAGTGTTGAAACAGATTGCTTCTCTTTCAGAGAAACAGATGTGAGTTTCTTGTGAATGCTTGTAAGTAGCTTAAGGCAGTTTCAAAAGAGAATGATTTTCTCTAAAAGGAGAGCATTTAGAAAGTGAAGCAACACTCCATTCACTTCGCACAGTGAATTGAAGTGTTGGAAGAGACTGCTTCTCTTTCAGAGAAATGCATTTCAGTTTCCTGTGAATGTTTGTAAGTAGCTTAAGGCACTTTCAAAGGAAAGTGATTTTCTCTGAAACTACAGCATTTAGAAAGTGAAGCAACACTCCATTGACTTCGCACAGTGAATTGAAGTGTTGGAACAGACTGCTTCACTTTCAGAGTAACGCATGTGAATTTCTGTTGAATGCTTGAAAGTAGCTTAAGGCACTTTCAAAGGAAAGTGTTTTTCTCTGAAAGGACAGCATTTAGAATGTGAAGCAAAACTCCATTGACTTCGCACAGTGAATTGAAGTGTTGGAACAGACTGCTTCTCTTTCAGAGAAACGCATGTGAATTTCTGTTGAATGCTCGTAAGTAGGTTAAGGCACTTTCAAAGAAAAGTGATTTTCTCTGAAAGGACAGCAATTAGAAAGTGAAGCAACACTCTATTCACTTCACACAGTGAATTGAAGTGTTGGAACACACTGCTTCTCTTTCAGAGAGACGCATGTGAATTTATGTTGAATGCTTGTAAGTATCTTAAGGCACTTTAAAAGGAAAGTGATTTTCTCTGAAAGAACAGCATTTAGAAAGTGAAGCAACACTCCATTCACTTCGCACAGTGAATTGAAGTGTTGGAACAGACTGCTTCTCTTTCAGAGAAACGCATGTGAATTTTTGTTGAATGCTTGTAAGTAGCTTAAGGCACTTTAAAAGGAAAGTGATTTTCTCTGAAAGGACAGCATTTAGAAAGTGAAGCAACACTCCATTCACTTCGCACAGTGAATTGAAGTGTTGGAACAGACTGCTTCTCTTTCAGAGAAATGCATTTCAGTTTCCTGTGAATGCTTGTAAGTAGCTTAAGGCACTTTCAAAGGAAAGTGATTTTCTCTGAAACTACAGCATTTAGAATGTGAAGGTACACTCCATTCACTTCGCACAGTGAATTGAAGTGTTGGAACTGACTACTTCTCTTTCAGAGAAATGCATTTCAGTTTCCTGTGAATGCTTGTAAGTAGCTTAACTCACTTTCAAAGGAAAGTGATTTTCTCTGAAACTACAGCATTTAGAATGTGAAGGAACACTCCATTCACTTCGCACAGTGAATTGAAGTGTTGGAACAGACTGCTTCTTTTTCAGAGAAATGCATGTGAATTTCTGTTGAATGCTTGTAAGTAGCTTAAGGCACTTTCAAAGGAAAGTGATTTTCTCTGAAAGGACAGCATTTAGAAATTGAAGCAACACTCCATTTACTTCACACAGTGAATTGAAGTGTTGGAACAGACTGCTTCTCTATCAGAGAAATGCATTTCAGTTTCCTGTGAATGTGTGTAAGTAGGTTAAGGCACTTTCAAAGGAAAGTGATTTTCTCTGAAACTACAGCATTTAGAAAGTGAAGCAACACTCCATTGACTTCGCACAGTGAATTGAAGTGTTGGAACAGACTGCTTCTCTTTCACAGAAACGCATGTGAATTTCTGTTGAATGTTTGTAAGTAGCTTAAGGCACTTTCAATGGAAAGTGATTTTCTCTGAAAGGACAGCATTTAGAAAGTGAAGCAACACTCCATTCACTTCACACAGTGAACTGAAGTGTTGGAACAGACTGCTTCTCTTTCAGAGAAACTGATGTGAGTATTTTGTGAATGCTTGTAAGTAGCTTAAGGCACTTTAAGGAAAGTGATTTTCTCTGAAACTACAGCATTTAGAATGTGAAGGAACACTCCATTCACTTCGCACAGTGAATTGAAGTGTTGGAACAGACTGCTTCTCTTTAAGAGAAACAGATGTGAGTTTCCTGTGAATGCTTGAAAGTAGCTTAAGGCAGTTTCAAAAAAGAATGATTTTCTCTAAAAGGAGAGCATTTAGAAAGTGAAGCAACACTCCATTCACTTCGCACAGTGAATTGAAGTGTTGGAACAGTCTTCTTCTTTTTCAGAGAAATGCATGTGAATTTCTGTTGAATGCTTGTAAGACCTTAAGGCACTTTCAAAGACAAGTGATTTTCTCTGAAAGGACAGCATTTAGAAAGTGAAGCAACACTCCATTCACTTCGCACAGTGAATTGAAGTGTTGGAACAGACTGCTTCTCTTTCACAGAAACGCATGTGAATTTCTGTTGAATGCTTGAAAGTAGCTTAAGGCACTTTCAAAGGAAAGTGATTTTCTCTGAAAGGACAGCATTTAGAAAGTGAAGCAACACTCCATTGACTTCGCACAGTGAATTGAAGTGTTGGAACAGACTGCTTCTCTTTCAGAGAAACGCATGTGAATTTCTGTTGAATGCTTGTAAGTAGCTTAAGGCACTTTCAAAGGAAAGTGATTTTCTCTGAACCTACAGCATTTAGAATGTGAAGGAACACTCCATTCACTTCGCACAGTGAATTGAAGTGTTGCAACAGACTGCTTCTCTTTCAGAGAAACGCATGTGAATTTCTGTTGAATGCTTGTAAGTAGCTTAAGGCACTTTCAAAGGAAAGTGATTTTCTCTGAAAGGACAGCATTTAGAAAGTGAAGCAACACTCCATTCACTTCGCACATTGAATTGAAGTGTTGAACAGACTGCTTCTCTATCAGAGAAATGCATTTCAGTTTCCTGTGAATTTTTGTAAGTAGGTTAAGGCACTTTCAAAGGAAAGTGATTTTCTCTGAAAGGACAGCATTTAGAAAGTGAAGCAACACTCCATTCACTTCGCACATTGAATTGAAGTGTTGGAACAGACTGCTTCTCTTTCACAGAAACGCATGTGAATTTCTGTTGAATGCTTGTAAGTAGCTTAAGGCACTTTCAAAGGAAAGTGTATTTCTCTGAAAGGACAGCATTTACAAAGTGAAGCAACACTCCATTCACTTCACACAGTGAATTGAAGTGTTGGAACAGACTGCTTCTCTTTCAGAGAAACTGATGTGAGTATTTTGTGAATGCTTGTAAGTAGCTTAAGGCACTTTCAAAGGAAAGTAATTTCCTCTGAAAGGACAGCATTTAGAAAGTGAAGCAACACTCCATTCACTTCACACAGTGAATTGAAGTGTTGGAACAGACTGCTTCTCTTTCAGAGAAACGCATGTGAATTTCTGTTGAATGCTTGTAAGTAGCTTAAGGCACTTTCAAAGGAAAGTGATTTTCTCTGAAAGGACAGCATTTAGAATGTGAAGGAACACTCCATTCACTTCACACAGTGAATTGAAGTGTTGGAACAGACTGCTTCTCTTTCAGAGAAACAGATGTGAGTTTCTTGTGAATGCTTGTAAGTAGCTTAAGGCAGTTTCAAAAGAGAATGATTTTCTCTAAAAGGAGAGCATTTAGAAAGTGAAGCAACACTCCATTCACTTCGCAAAGTGAATTGAAGTGTTGGAACAGACTTCTTCTTTTTCAGAGAAATGCATGTGAATTTCTGTTGAATGCTTGTAAGAGCTTAAGGCACTTTCAAAGGAAAGTGATTTTCTCTGAAAGGACAGCATTTAGAAAGTGAAGCAACACTGCATTCACTTCGCACAGTGAATTGAAATGTTGGAAGAGACTGCTTCTCTTTCAGAGAAATGCATTTCAGTTTCCTGTGAATGTTTGTAAGTAGCTTAATGAACTTTCAAAGGAAAGTGATTTTCTCTGAATGGACAGCATTTAGAAAGTGAAGCAACACTCCATTCACTTCGCACAGTGAATTGAAGTGTTGGAAGAGACTGCTTCTCTTTCAGAGTAACGCATGTGAATTTCTGTTGAATGCTTGAAAGTAGCTTAAGGCACTTTCAAAGGAAAGTGTTTTTCTCTGAAAGGACAGCATTTAGAAAGTGAAGCAACACTCCATTGACTTCGCACAGTGAATTGAAGTGTTGGAACAGACTGCTTCTCTTTCACAGAAACGCATGTGAATTTCTGTTGAATGCTTGTAAGTAGCTTAAGGCACTTTCAAAGAAAAGTGATTTTCTCTGAAAGGACAGCATTTAGAAAGTGAAGCAACACTCCATTCACTTGGCACAGTGAATTGATGTGTTGGAACAGACTGCTTCTCTTTCAGAGAAACGCATGTGAATTTCTGATGAATGCTTGTAAGTAGCTTAAGGCACTTTTAAAGGAAAGTGATTTTCTCTGAAAGGACAGCATTTAGAAAGTGAAGCAACACTCCATTCACTTTACACAGTGAATTGAAGTGTTGGAACAGACTGCTTCTCTTTCAGAGAAACTGATGTGAGTATTTTGTGAATGCTTGTAAGTAGCTTAAGGCACTTTAAGGAAAGTGATTTTCTCTGAAAGGACAGCATTTAGAATGTGAAGCAACACTCCATTGACTTCGCACAGTGAATTGAAGTGTTGGAACAGACTGCTTCTCTTTCAGAGAAACGCATGTGAATTTTTGTTGAATGCTTGTAAGTAGCTTAAGGCACTTTCAAAGGAAAGTGATTTTCTCTGAAAGGACAGCATTTAGAAAGTGAAGCAACACTCCATTGACTTCGCACAGTGAATTGAAGTGTTGGAACAGACTGCTTCTCTTTCAGAGAAATGCATTTCAGTTTCCTGTTAATGCTTCTAAGTAGCTTAAGGCACTATCAAAGGAAAGTGATTTCTCTGAAACTACAGCTTTTAGAATGTGAAGGAACACTCCATTCACTTCGCACAGTGAATTGAAGTGTTGGAACAGACTGCTTCTCTTTCAGAGAAACAGATGTGAGTTTCCTGTGAATGTTTGTCAGTAGCTTAAGGCAGTTTCAAAAGAGAATGATTTTCTCTAAAAGGAGAGTATTTAGAAAGTGAAGCAACACTCCATTCACTTCACACAGTGAATTGAAGTGTTAGAACAGACTGCTTCTTTTTCAGAGAAATGCATGTGAATTTCTGTTGAATGCTTGTAAAAGCTTAAGGCACTTTCAAAGGAAATTGATTTTCTCTGAAAGGACAGCATTCAGAAAGTGAAGCAACACTCCATTCACTTCGCACAGTGAATTGAAGTGTTGGAACAGAATGCTTCTGTTTCAGAGAAATGCATTTCAGTTTCCTGTGAATGTTTGTAAGTAGCTTAAGGCACTTTCAAAGGAAAGTGATTTTCTCTGAAACTACAGCATTTAGAAAGTGAAGCAACGCTCCTTTCACTTCGCACAGTGAATTGAAGTTTTGAAACAGACTGCTTCTCTTTCAGAGGAACGCATGTGAATTTCTGTTGAATGCTTGAAAGTAGCTTAAGGCACTTTCAAAGGAAAGTGTTTTTCTCTGAAAGGACAGCATTTAGAATGTGAAGCAACACTCCATTGACTTCGCACAGTGAATTGAAGTGTTGGAACAGACTGCTTCTCTTTCAGAGAAACGCATGTGAATTTTTGTTGAATGCTTGTAAGTAGCTTAAGGCACTTTCAAAGGAAAGTGATTTTCTCTGAAAGGACAGCATTTAGAAAGTGAAGCAACACTCCATTGACTTCGCACAGTGAATTGAAGTGTTGGAACAGACTGCTTCTCTTTCAGAGAAATGCATTTCAGTTTCCTGTTAATGCTTCTAAGTAGCTTAAGGCACTATCAAAGGAAAGTGATTTCTCTGAAACTACAGCTTTTAGAATGTGAAGGAACACTCCATTCACTTCGCACAGTGAATTGAAGTGTTGGAACTGACTGCTTCTCTTTCAGAGAAATGCATTTCAGTTTCCTGTGAATGCTTGTAAGTAGCTTAACTCACTTTCAAAGGAAAGTGATTTTCTCTGAAACTACAGCATTTAGAATGTGAAGGAACACTCCATTCACTTCGCACAGTGAATTGAAGTTTTGGAACCGACTGCTTCTCTATCAGAGAAATGCATTTCAGTTTCCTGTGAATGTTTGTAAGTAGGTTAAGGCACTTTCAAAGGAAAGTGATTTTCTCTGAAACTACTGCATTTAGAAAGTGAAGCAACACTCCATTGACTTCGCACAGTGAATTGAAGTGTTGGAACAGACTGCTTCTCTTTCAGAGAAACGCATGTGAATTTCTGTTGAATGCTTGAAATTAGCTTAAGGCACTTTCAAAGGAAAGTGATTTTCTCTGAAAGGACAGCATTTAGAAAGTGAAGCAACACTCCATTCACTTCGCACAGTGAATTGAAGTGTTGGAACAGACTGCTTCTCTTGCAGAGAAACTGATGTGAGTATTTTGTGAATGCTTGTAAGTAGCTTAAGGCACTTTCTAAGGAAAGTGATTTTCTCTGAAACTACAGCATTTAGAATGTGAAGGAACACTCCATTCACTTCGCACAGTGAATTGAAGTGTTGGCACAGACTGCTTCTCTTTCAGAGAAACAGATGTGAGTTTCTTGTGAATTCTTGTAAGTAGCTTAAGGCAGTTTCAAAAGAAAATGATTTTCTCTAAAAGGAGAGCATTTAGAAAGTGAAGCAACACTCCATTCACTTCCCACAGTGAATTGAAGTGTTGGAACAGACTGCTTCTCTTTCAGAGAAACAGATGTGAGTTTCTTGTGAATGCTTGTATATAGCTTAAGGCAGTTTCAAAAGAGAATGATTTTCTCTAAAAGGAGAGCATTTAGAAAGTGAAGCAACACAACATTCACTTCGCAAAGTGAATTGAAGTGTTGGAACAGACTTCTTCTTTTTCAGAGAAATGCATGTGAATTTCTGTTGAATGCTTGTAAGAGCTTAAGGCACTTTCAAAGGAAAGTGATTTTCTCTGAAAGGAGAGCATTTAGAAATTGAAGCAACACTCCATTCACTTCGCACAGTGAATTGAAGTGTTAAAACAGACTGCTTCTCTTTCAGAGAAATGCATTTCAGTTTCCTGTGAATGTTTGTAAGTAGCTTAAGGCACATTCAAAGGAAAGTGATTCTCTCTGAAACTACAGCATTTAGAAAGTGAAGCATCACTCCTTTCACTTCGCACAGTGAATTGAAGTTTTGGAACAGACTGCTTCGCTTTCAGAGAAACGCATGTGAATTTCTGTTGAATGCTTGAAAGTAGCTTAAGGCACTTTCAAAGGAAAGTGTTTTTCTCTGAAAGGACAGCATTTAGAATGTGAAGCAACACTCCATTGACTTCGCACAGTGAATTGAAGTGTTGGAACAGACTGCTTCTCTTTCAGAGAACCGCATGTGAATTTTTGTTGAATGCTTGTAAGTAGCTTAAGGCACTTTCAAAGGAAAGTGATTTTCTCTGAAAGGACAGCATTTAGAAAGTGAAGCAACACTCCATTAACTTCGCACAGTGAATTGAAGTGTTGGAACAGACTGCTTCTCTTTCAGAGAAATGCAAATCGGTTTCCTGTGAATGTTTGTAAGTAGCTTAACTCACTTTCAAAGGAAAGTGATTTTCTCTGAAACTACAGCATTTAGAATGTGAAGGAACACTCCATTCACTTCGCACAGTGAATTGAAGTGTTGGAACAGACTGCTTCTCTTTCAGAGAAATGCATGTGAATTTCTGTTGAATGCTTGTAAGTAGCTTAAGGCACTTTCAAAGGAAAGTGATTTTCTCTGAAAGGACAGAATTTAGAAAGTGAAGCAACACTCCATTGACTTCGCACAGTGAATTGAAGTTTTGGAACAGACTGCTTCTCTTTCAGAGAAACTGATGTGAGTATTTTGTGAATGCTTGTAAGTAGCTTAAGGCACTTTCTAAGGAAAGTGATTTTCTCTGAAACTACAGCATTTAGAAAGTGAAGTAACACTCCATTGACTTCGCACAGTGAATTGAAGTGTTGGAACAGACTGCTTCTCTTTCACAGAAATGCATGTGAATTTCTGTTGAATGCTTGAAAGTAGCTTAAGGCACTTTCAAAGGAAAGTGTTTTTCTCTGAAAGGACAGCATTTAGAATGTGAAGCAACACTCCATTGACTTCGCACAGTGAATTGAAATGTTGGAACAGACTGCTTCTCTTTCAGAGAACCGCATGTGAATTTTTGTTGAATGCTTGTAAGTAGCTTAAGGCACTTCCAAAGGAAAGTGATTTTCTCTGAAAGGACAGCATTTAGAAAGTGAAGCAACACTCCATTAACTTCGCACAGTGAATTGAAGTGTTGGAACAGACTGCTTCTCTTTCAGAGAAATGCAAATCGGTTTCCTGTGAATGTTTGTAAGTAGCTTAACTCACTTTCAAAGGAAAGTGATTTTCTCTGAAACTACAGCATTTAGAATGTGAAGGAACACTCCATTCACTTCGCACAGTGAATTGAAGTGTTGGAACAGACTGCTTCTCTTTCAGAGAAATGCATGTGAATTTCTGTTGAATGCTTGTAAGTAGCTTAAGGCACTTTCAAAGGAAAGTGATTTTCTCTGAAAGGACAGAATTTAGAAAGTGAAGCAACACTCCATTGACTTCGCACAGTGAATTGAAGTTTTGGAACAGACTGCTTCTCTTTCAGAGAAACTGATGTGAGTATTTTGTGAATGCTTGTAAGTAGCTTAAGGCACTTTCTAAGGAAAGTGATTTTCTCTGAAACTACAGCATTTAGAAAGTGAAGTAACACTCCATTGACTTCGCACAGTGAATTGAAGTGTTGGAACAGACTGCTTCTCTTTCACAGAAATGCATGTGAATTTCTGTTGAATGCTTGAAAGTAGCTTAAGGCACTTTCAAAGGAAAGTGTTTTTCTCTGAAAGGACAGCATTTAGAATGTGAAGCAACACTCCATTGACTTCGCACAGTGAATTGAAATGTTGGAACAGACTGCTTCTCTTTCAGAGAACCGCATGTGAATTTTTGTTGAATGCTTGTAAGTAGCTTAAGGCACTTCCAAAGGAAAGTGATTTTCTCTGAAAGGACAGCATTTAGAAAGTGAAGCAACACTCCATTGACTTCGCACAGTGAATTGAAGTTTTGGAACAGACTGCTTCTCTTTCAGAGAAATGCATTTCAGTTTCCTGTTAATGCTTGTAAGTAGCTTAAGGCACTATCAAAGAAAAGTGATTTTCTCTGAAACTACAGCATTTAGAATGTGAAGGAACACTCCATTCACTTCGCACAGTGAATTGAAGTGTTGGAACTGACTGCTTCTCTTTCAGAGAAATGCATTTCAGTTTCCTGTGAATGCTTGTAAGTAGTTTAACTCACTTTCAAAGGAAAGTGATTTTCTCTGAAACTACAGCATTTAGAATGTGAAGGAACACTCCATTCACTTCACACAGTGAATTGAAGTGTTGGAACAGACTGCTTCTCTTTCAGAGAAATGCATGTGAATTTCTGTTGAATGCTTGTAAGTAGCTTAAGGCACTTTCAAAGGAAAGTGATTTTCTCTGAAAGGACAGTATTTAGAAAGTGAAGCAACACTCCATTTACTTCACACAGTGAATTGAAGTGTTGGAACAGACTGCTTCTCTATCAGAGAAATGCATTTCAGTTTCCTGTGAATGTTTGTAAGTAGGTTAAGGCACTTTCAATGGAAAGTGATTTTCTCTGAAACTACTGCATTTAGAAAGTGAAGCAACACTCCATTGACTTCGCACAGTGAATTGAAGTTTTGGAACAGAATGCTTCTCTTTCACAGAAACGCATGTGAATTTCTGTTGAATGCTTGTAAGTAGCTTAAGGCACTTTCAAAGACAAGTGATTTTCTCTGAAAGGACAGCATTTAGAAAGTGAAGCAACACTCCATTCACTTCGCACAGTGAATTGAAGTGTTGGAACAGACTGCTTCTCTTTCACAGAAACGCATGTGAATTTCTGTTGAATGCTTGAAATTAGCTTAAGGCACGTTCAAAGGAAAGTGATTTTCTCTGAAAGGACAGCATTTAGAAAGTGAAGCAACACTCCATTGACTTCGCACAGTGAATTGAAGTTTTGGAACAGACTGCTTCTCTTTCAGAGAAACTGATGTGAGTATTTTGTGAATGCTTGTAAGTAGCTTAAGGCACTTTCTAAGGAAAGTGATTTTCTCTGAAACTACAGCATTTAGAATGTGAAGGAACACTCCATTCACTTCGCACAGTGAATTGAAGTGTTGGCACAGACTGCTTCTCTTTCAGAGAAACAGATGTGAGTTTCTTGTGAATTCTTGTAAGTAGCTTGAGGCAGTTTCAAAAGAGAATGATTTTCTCTAAAAGGAGAGCATTTAGAAAGTGAAGCAACACTCCATTAACTTCGCACAGTAAATTGAAGTGTTGGAACAGACTGCTTCTCTTTCAGAGAAACGCATGTGAATTTCTGTTGAATGCTTGTAAGTAGCTTAAGGCACTTTCAAAAGAAAGTGATTTTCTCTGAAAGGACAGTATTTAGAAAGTGAAGCAACACTCCATTCACTTCGCACAGTGAATTGAAGTTTTGGAACAGACTGCTTCTCTTTCAGAGAAACTGATTTGAGTATTTTGTGAATGCTTGTAAGTAGCTTAAGGCACTGTCAAAGGAAAGTGATTTTCTCTGAAAGGACAGCATTTAGAAAGTGAAGCAACACTCCATTCACTTCGCACAGTGAATTGAAGTGTTGCAACAGACTGCTTCTCTTTCAGAGAAATGCATTTCAGTTTCCTGAGAATGCTTGTAAGTAGGTTAAGGCACTTTCAAAGGAAAGTGATTTTCTCTGAAACTACAGCATTTAGAAAGAGAAGTAACACTCCATTGACTTCGCACAGTGAATTGAAGTGTTGGAACAGACTGCTTCTCTTTCACAGAAATGCATGTGAATTTCTGTTGAATGCTTGAAAGTAGCTTAAGGCACTTTCAAAGGAAAGTGTTTTTCTCTGAAAGGACAGCATTTAGAATGTGAAGCAACACTCCATTGACTTCGCACAGTGAATTGAAATGTTGGAACAGACTGCTTCTCTTTCAGAGAACCGCATGTGAATTTTTGTTGAATGTTGTAAGTAGCTTAAGGCACTTCCAAAGGAAAGTGATTTTCTCTGAAAGGACAGCATTTAGAAAGTGAAGCAACACTCCATTGACTTCGCACAGTGAATTGAAGTTTTGGAACAGACTGCTTCTCTTTCAGAGAAATGCATTTCAGTTTCCTGTTAATGCTTGTAAGTAGCTTAAGGCACTATCAAAGAAAAGTGATTTTCTCTGAAACTACAGCATTTAGAATGTGAAGGAACACTCCATTCACTTCGCACAGTGAATTGAAGTGTTGGAACTGACTGCTTCTCTTTTAGAGAAATGCATTTCAGTTTCCTGTGAATGCTTGTAAGTAGCTTAACTCACTTTCAAAGGAAAGTGATTTTCTCTGAAACTACAGCATTTAGAATGTGAAGGAACACTCCATTCACTTCGCACAGTGAATTGAAGTGTTGGAACAGACTGCTTCTCTTTCAGTGAAATGCATGTGAATTTCTGTTGAATGCTTGTAAGTAGCTTAAGGCACTTTCAAAGGAAAGTGATTTTCTCTGAAAGGACAGTATTTAGAAAGTGAAGCAACACTCCATTTACTTCACACAGTGAATTGAAGTGTTGGAACAGACTGCTTCTCTATCAGAGAAATGCATTTCAGTTTCCTGTGAATGTTTGTAAGTAGGTTAAGGCACTTTCAAAGGAAAGTGATTTTCTCTGAAACTACTGCATTTAGAAAGTGAAGCAACACTCCATTGACTTCGCACAGTGAATTGAAGTTTTGGAACAGAATGCTTCTCTTTCACAGAAACGCATGTGAATTTCTGTTGAATGCTTGTAAGTAGCTTAAGGCACTTTCAAAGACAAGTGATTTTCTCTGAAAGGACAGCATTTAGAAAGTGAAGCAACACTCCATTCACTTCGCACAGTGAATTGAAGTGTTGGAACAGACTGCTTCTCTTTCACAGAAACGCATGTGAATTTCTGTTGAATGCTTGAAATTAGCTTAAGGCACGTTCAAAGGAAAGTGATTTTCTCTGAAAGGACAGCATTTAGAAAGTGAAGCAACACTCCATTGACTTTGCACAGTGAATTGAAGTGTTGTAACAGACTGCTTCTCTTTCAGAGAAACGCATGTGAATTTCTGTTGAATGCTTGTAAGTAGCTTAAGGCACTTTCAAAGGAAAGTGATTTTCTCTGAAAGGACAACATTTAGAAAGTGAAGCAACACTCCATTCACTTCACACAGTGAAATGAAGTTTTGGAACAGACTGCTTCTCTTTCAGAGAAACTGATGTGAGTTTTTGTGAATGCTTGTAAGTAGCTTAAGGCACTTTCAAAGGAAAGTGATTTTCTCTGAAAGGACAGCATTTAGAAAGTGAAGCAACATTCCATTCACTTCGCACAGTGAATTGAAGTGTTGGAACAGACTGCTTCACTTTCAGAGAAACTGATGTGAGTATTTTGTGAATGCTTGTAAGTAGCTTAAGGCACTTTCTAAGGAAAGTGATTTTCTCTGAAACTACAGCATTTAGAATGTGAAGGAACACTCCATTCACTTCGCACAGTGAATTGAAGTGTTGGCACAGACTGCTTCTCTTTCAGAGAAACAGATGTGAGTTTCTTGTGAATTCTTGTAAGTAGCTTAAGGCAGTTTCAAAAGAGAATGATTTTCTCTAAAAGGAGAGCATTTAGAAAGTGAAGCAACACTCCATTCACTTCGCACAGTGAATTGAAGTGTTGGAACAGACTGCTTCTCTTTCAGAGAAACTGATGTGAGTATTTTGTGAATGCTTGTAAGTAGCTTAAGGCACTTTCAAAGTAACGTGATTTTCTCTGAAAGGACAGCATTTAGAATGTGAAGCAACACTCCATTCACTTCGCACAGTGAATTGAAGTGTTGGAACAGACTGCTTCTCTTTCAGAGAAACGCATGTGAATTTCTGTTGAATGCTTGTAAGTAGCATAAGGCACTATCAAAAGAAAGTGATTTTCTCTGAAAGGACAGTATTTAGAAAGTGAAGCAACACTCCATTCACTTCGCACAGTGAATTGAAGTTTTGGAACAGACTGCTTCTCTTTCAGAGAAACTGATGTGAGTATTTTGTGAATGCTTGTAAGTAGCTTAAGGCACTTTCAAAGGAAAGTGATTTTCTCTGAAAGGACAGCATTTAGAAAGTGAAGCAACACTCCATTCACTTCGCACAGTGAATTGAAGTGTTGCAACAGACTGCTTCTCTTTCAGAGAAATGCATTTCAGTTTCCTGAGAATGCTTGTAAGTAGGTTAAGGCACTTTCAAAGGAAAGTGATTTTCTCTGAAACTACAGCATTTAGAAAGTGTAGTAACACTCCATTGACTTCGCACAGTGAATTGAAGTGTTGGAACAGATTGCTTCTCTTTCACAGAAATGCATGTGAATTTCTGTTGAATGCATGTAAGTAGCTTAAGGCACTTTCAAAGAATAGTGATTTTCTCTGAAAGGACAGCATTTAGAAAGTGAAGCAACACTCCATTGACTTCGCACAGTGAATTGAAGTGTTGGAACAGACTGCTTCTCTTTCAGATAAACGCATGTGAATTTCTGTTGAATGCTTGTAAGTAGCTTAAGGCACTTTCAAAGGAAAGTGATTTTCTCTGAAAGGACAACCTTTAGAAAGTGAAGCAACACTCCATTCACTTCACACAGTGAATTGAAGTGTTGGAACAGACTGCTTCTCTATCAGAGAAATGCATTTCAGTTTCCTGTGAATGTTCGTAAGTTGCTTAAGGCACTTTCAAAGGAAAGTGATTTTATCTGAAACTACAGCATTTAGAATGTGAAGGAACACTCCATTCACTTCGCACAGTGAATTGAAGTGTTGCAACAGACTGCTTCTCTTTCAGAGAAACGCATGTGAATTTCTGTTGAATGCTTGTAAGTAGCTTAAGGCACTTTCAAAGGAAAGTGATATTCTCTGAAAGGACAGCATTTAGAAAGTGAAGCAACACTCCATTCACTTCGCACAGTGAATTGAAGTGTTGGAACAGACTGCTTCTCTTTCAGAGAAACGCATGTGAATTCCTTTTGAATGCTTGAAATAGCTTAAGGCATTTTCAAAGGAAAGTGTTTTTCTCTGAAAGGACAGCACTTAGAAAGTGAAGCAACACTCCATTGACTTCACACAGTGAATTAAAGTGTTGGAACAGGCTGCTTTTCTTTCAGAGAAACGCATGTGAATTTCTGTTGAATGCTTGTAAGTAGCTTAAGGCACTTTCAAAGGAAAGTGATTTTCTCTGAAAGGACAGCATTTAGAAAGTGAAGGAACACTCCATTCACTTCAAACAGTGAATTGAAGTGTTGGAACAGACTGCTTCTCTTTCAGAGAAACAGATATGAGTTTCTTGTGAATGCTTGTAAGAAGCTTAAGGCACTTTCATAGGAAAGTGATTTTCTCTGAAAGGACAGCATTTAGAAAGTGAAGCAACACTCCATTCACTTCACACAGTGAATTGAACCGTTGGAACACACTTCTTCTCTTTCAGAGAAAAGCATGTGAATTTCTGTTGAATGCTTGTAAGAAGCGTAAAGCACTTTCAAAGGAAACTTATTTTCTCTGAAAGGACAGCATTTAGAAAGTGAAGCAAAACTCCATTCACTTCCCATATTGAATTGAAGTGTTGGAACAGACTGCTTCTCTTTCAGAGAAACTGATGTGAGTATTTTGTGAATGCTTGTAAGTAGCTTAATGCACTTTCTAAGGAAATTGATTTTCTCTGAAAGGACAGCATTTAGAAAGTGAAGCAACACTCCATTCACTTCGCACAGTGAATTGAAGTGTTGGAACAGACTGCTTCTCTTTCAGAGAAACGCATGTGAATTTCTGTTGAATGCTTGTAAGTAGCTTAAGGCACTTTAAAAGGAAAGTGATTTTCTCTGAAAGAACAGCATTTAGAAAGTGAAGCAACACTCCATTCACTTCACACAGTGAATCGAAGTGTTGGAACAGACTGCTTCTCTTTCAGAGAAACTGATGTGAGTATTTTGTGAATGCTTGTAAGTAGCTTAAGGCACTTTAAGGAAAGTGATTTTCTCTGAAACTACAGCATTTAGAATGTGAAGGAACACTTCATTCACTTCGCACAGTGAATAGAAGTTTGGAACAGACTGCTTCTCTTTCAGAGAAACAGATGTGAGTTTCTTGTGAATGCTTGTAAGTAGCTTAAGGCACTTTCAAAGGAAAGTGATTTTCTCTGAAAGGACAGCATTTGGAAAGTGAAGCAACACTCCATTCACTTCGCACAGTGAATTGAAGTGTTGGATCAGTTGCTTCTCTTTCAGAGAAACAGATGGGAGTTTCTTGTGAATGCTTGTAAGTAGCTTAAGGCAGTTTCAAAAGAGAAAGATTTTCTCTAAAAGTAGAGCATTTAGAAAGTGAAGCAACACTCCATTCACTTCGCAATGTGAATTGAAATGTTGGAACAGACTTCTTCTTTTTCAGAGAAATGCATTTCAGTTTCCTGTGAATGTTCGTAAGTTGCTTAAGGCACTTTCAAAGGAAAGTGATTTTCTCTGAAACTACAGCATTTAGAATGTGAAGGAACACTCCATTCACTTCGCACAGTGAATTGAAGTGTTGCAACAGACTGCTTCTCTTTCAGAGAATCGCATGTGAATTTCTGTTGAATGCTTGTAAGTAGCTTAAGGCACTTTCAATGGAAAGTGATTTTCTTTGAAAGGACAGCATTTAGAAAGTGAAGCAACACTCCATTCACTTCGCACAGTGAATTGAAGTGTTGGAACAGACTGCTTCTCTTTCAGAGAAACGCATGTGAATTTCTGTTGAATGCTTGAAATAGCTTAAGGCACTTTCAAAGGAAAGTGTTTTTCTCTGAAAGGACAGCATTTAGAAAGTGAAGCAACACTCCATTGACTTCGCACAGTGAATTGAAGTGTTGGAACAGGCTGCTTCTTTTTCAGAGAAACGCATGTGAATTTCTGTTGAATGCTTGTAAGTAGCTAAGGCACTTTCAAAGGAAAGTGATTTTCTCTGAAAGGACAGCATTTAGAAAGTGAAGCAACACTCCATTCACTTCAAACAGTGAATTGAAGTGTTGGAACAGACTGCTTCACTTTCAGAGAAACAGATGTGAGTTTCTTGTGAATGCTTGTAAGTAGCTTAAGGCACTTTCATAGGAAAGTGATTTTCTCTGAAAGGACAGCATTTAGAAAGTGAAGCAACACTCCATTCACTTCGCACAGTGAATTGAAGTGTTGGAACAGACTGCTTCTCTTTCAAAGAAACGCATGTGAATTTCTGTTAAATGCTTGTAAGTAGCTTAAGGCACTTTCAAAGGAAAGTGATTTTCTCTGAAAGGACAGCATTTAGAAAGTGAAGCAACACTCCATTCACTTCGCACAGTGAATTGAAGTGTTGGAACAGACTGTTTCTCTTTCAGAGAAACTGATGTGCGTATTTTGTGAATGCTTGTAAGTAGCTTAATGCACTTTCTAAGGAAATTGATTTTCTCTGAAAGGACAGCATTTAGAAAGTGAAGCAACACTCCATTCACTTCGCACAGTGAATTGAAGTGTTGGAACAGACTGCTTCTCTTTCAGAGAAACGCATGTGAATTTCTGTTGAATGCTTGTAAGTAGCTTAAGGCACTTTCAAAGGAAAGTGATTTTCTCTGAAAGAACAGCATTTAGAAAGTGAAGCAACACTCCATTCACTTCACACAGTGAATCGAAGTGCTGGAACAGACTGCTTCTCTTTCAGAGAAACTGATGTGAGTATTTTGTGAATGCTTGTAAGTAGCTTAAGGCACTTTCAAAGGAAAGTGATTTTCTCTGAAAGCACAGCATTTAGAAAGTGAAGCAACACTCCATTCACTTCGCCCAGTGAATTGAAGTGTTGGAACAGACTGCTTCTCTTTCAGAGAAACGCATGTGAATTTCTGTTGAATGCTTGTAAGTAGCTTAAGGCACTTTCAAAGGAAAGTGATTTTCTCTGAAAGGACAGCATTTAGAAAGTGAAGCAACACTCCATTCACTTCGCACAGTGAATTGAAGTGTTGGAACAGACTGCTTCTCTTTCAGAGAAACTGATGTGAGTATTTTGTGAATGCTTGTAAGTAGCTTAAGGCACTTTAAGGAAAGTGATTTTCTCTGAAACTACAGCATTTAGAATGTGAAGGAACACTTCATTCACTTCGCACAGTGAATAGAAGTTTGGAACAGACTGCTTCTCTTTCAGAGAAACAGATGTGAGTTTCTTGTGAATGCTTGTAAGTAGCTTAAGGCACTTTCAAAGGAAAGTGATTTTCTCTGAAAGGACAGCATTTGGAAAGTGAAGCAACACTCCATTCACTTCGCACAGTGAATTGAAGTGTTGGATCAGTTGCTTCTCTTTCAGAGAAACAGATGGGAGTTTCTTGTGAATGCTTGTAAGTAGCTTAAGGCAGTTTCAAAAGAGAAAGATTTTCTCTAAAAGTAGAGCATTTAGAAAGTGAAGCAACACTCCATTCACTTTGCAATGTGAATTGAAATGTTGGAACAGACTTCTTCTTTTTCAGAGAAATGCATTTCAGTTTCCTGTGAATGTTCGTAAGTTGCTTAAGGCACTTTCAAAGGAAAGTGATTTTCTTTGAAACTACAGCATTTAGAATGTGAAGGAACACCCCATTCACTTCGCACAGTGAATTGAAGTGTTGCAACAGACTGCTTCTCTTTCAGAGAATCGCATGTGAATTTCTGTTGAATGCTTGTAAGTAGCTTAAGGCACTTTCAATGGAAAGTGATTTTCTTTGAAAGGACAGCATTTAGAAAGTGAAGCAACACTCCATTCACTTCGCACAGTGAATTGAAGTGTTGGAACAGACTGCTTCTCTTTCAGAGAAACGCATGTGAATTTCTGTTGAATGCTTGAAATAGCTTAAGGCACTTTCAAAGGAAAGTGTTTTTCTCTGAAAGGACAGCATTTAGAAAGTGAAGCAACACTCCATTGACTTCGCACAGTGAATTGAAGTGTTGGAACAGGCTGCTTCTTTTTCAGAGAAACGCATGTGAATTTCTGTTGAATGCTTGTAAGTAGCTAAGGCACTTTCAAAGGAAAGTGATTTTCTCTGAAAGGACAGCATTTAGAAAGTGAAGCAACACTCCATTCACTTCAAACAGTGAATTGAAGTGTTGGAACAGACTGCTTCACTTTCAGAGAAACAGATGTGAGTTTCTTGTGAATGCTTGTAAGTAGCTTAAGGCACTTTCATAGGAAAGTGATTTTCTCTGAAAGGACAGCATTTAGAAAGTGAAGCAACACTCCATTCACTTCGCACAGTGAATTGAAGTGTTGGAACAGACTGCTTCTCTTTCAGAGAAACTGATGTGAGTATTTTGTGAATGCTTGTAAGTATCGTAAGGCAATTTCAAAGGAAAGTGATTTTCTCTGAAAGGACAGCATTTAGAAAGGGAAGCAACACTCCATTCACTTCGCACATTGAATTGAACTGTTGGAACAGACTTCTTCTCTTTCAGAGAAAAGCATGTGAATTTCTGTTGAATGCTTGTAAGAAACTTCAAGCACTTTCAAAGGAAACTGATTTTCTCTGAAAGGACAGCATTTAGAAAGTGAAGCAAAACTCCATTCACTTCACATATTGAATTGAAGTGTTGGAACACACTGCTTCTCTTTCAGAGAAACTGATGTGAGTATTTTGTGAATGCTTGTAAGTAGCTTAAGGCACTTTCAAAGGAAAGTGATTTTCTCTGAAAGGACAGCATTTAGAAAGTGAAGCAAAACTCCATTCACTTCGCACAGTGAATTGAAGTGTTGGAACAGACTGCTTCTCTTTCAGAGAAACTGATGTGAGTATTTTCTGAATGCTTGTAAGTAACTTAAGGCACTTTCTAAGGAAAGTGATTTTCTCTGAAACTACAGCATTTAGAATGTGAAGGAACACTCCATTCACTACGCAGAGTGAATTGAAGTGTTGCAACAGACTGCTTCTCTTTCAGAGAAACGCATGTGAATTTCTGTTGAATGCTTGAAAGTAGCTTAAGGCACTTTCAAAGGAAAGTTATTTTCTCTGAAAGGACAGCATTTAGAAAGTGAAGCAACACTCCATTGACTTCGCACAGAGAACTGAAGTGTTGGAACAGACTGCTTCTCTTTCAGAGAAACGCATGTGAATTTCTGTTGAATGCTTGTAAGTAGCTTAAGGCACTTTCAAAGGAAAGTGATTTTCTCTGAAAGAACAGCATTTAGAAAGTGAAGCAACACTCCATTCATTTCACACAGTGAATTGAAGTGTTGGAACAGACTGCTTCTCTTTCAGAGAAACTGATGTGAGTATTTTGTGAATGCTTGTAAGTAGGTTAAGGCACTTTCAAAGGAAAGTGATTTTCTCTGAAAGGACAGCATTTAGAAAGTGAAGGAACACTCCATTCACTTCGCACAGTGAATTGAAGTGTTGGAACAGACTGCTTCTCTTTCAGAGAAACGCATTTGAATTTCTGTTGAATGCTTGAAATAGCTTAAGGCACTTTCAAAGGAAAGGGTTTTTCTCTGAAAGGACAGTATTTAGAAAGTGAAGCAACACTCCATTGACTTCGCACAGTGAATTGAAGTGTTGGAACAGGCTGCTTTTCTTTCAGAGAAACGCATGTGAATTTCTGTTGAATGCTTGTAGGTAGCTTAAGGCACTTTCAAAGGAAAGTGATTTTCTCTGAAAGGACAGCATTTAGAAAGTGAAGCAACACTCCATTCACTTCGCACAGTGAATTGAAGTGTTGGAACAGACTGCTTCTCTTTCAGAGAAACAGATGTGAGTTTCTTGTGAATGCTTGTAAGTAGCTTAAGGCACTTTCATAGGAAAGTGATTTTCTCTGAAAGGACAGCATTTAGAAAGTGAAGCAACACTCCATTCACTTCGCCCAGTGAATTGAAGTGTTGGAACAGACTGCTTCTCTTTCAGAGAAACTGATGTGAGTATTTAGTGAATGCTTGTAAGTAGCTTAAGGCACTTTAAGGAAAGTGATTTTCTCTGAAACTACAGCATTTAGAATGTGAAGGAACACTTCATTCACTTCGCACAGTGAATTGAAGTTTGGAACAGACTGCTTCTCTTTCAGAGAAACAGATGTGAGTTTCTTGTGAATGCTTGTAAGTAGCTTAAGGCACTTTCAAAGGAAAGTGATTTTCTCTGAAAGGACAGCATTTAGAAAGTGAAGAAACACTCCATTCACTTCGCACAGTGAATTGAAGTGTTGGATCAGTTGCTTCTCTTTCAGAGAAACAGATGGGAGTTTCTTGTGAATGCTTGTAAGTAGCTTAAGGCAGTTTCAAAAGAGAAAGATTTTCTCTAAAAGTAGAGCATTTAGAAAGTGAAGCAACACTCCATTCACTTCGCAAAGTGAATTGAAATGTTGGAACAGACTTCTTCTTTTTCAGAGAAATGCATTTCAGTTTCCTGTGAATGATCGTAAGTTGCTTAAGGCACTTTCAAAGGAAAGTGATTTTCTCTGAAACTACAGCATTTAGAATGTGAAGGAACACTCCATTCACTTCGCACAGTGAATTGAAGTGTTGCAACAGACTGCTTCTCTTTCAGAGAATCGCATGTGAATTTCTGTTGAATGCTTGTAAGTAGCTTAAGGCACTTTCAATGGAAAGTGATTTTCTTTGAAAGGACAGCATTTAGAAAGTGAAGCAACACTCCATTCACTTCGCACAGTGAATTGAAGTGTTGGAACAGACTGCTTCTCTTTCAGAGAAACGCATGTGAATTTCTGTTGAATGCTTGAAATAGCTTAAGGCACTTTCAAAGGAAAGTGTTTTTCTCTGAAAGGACAGCATTTAGAAAGTGAAGCAACACTCCATTGACTTCGCACAGTGAATTGAAGTGTTGGAACAGGCTGCTTCTCTTTCAGAGAAACGCATGTGAATTTCTGTTGAATGCTTGTAAGTAGCTAAGGCACTTTCAAAGGAAAGTGATTTTCTCTGAAAGGACAGCATTTAGAAAGTGAAGCAACACTCCATTCACTTCAAACAGTGAATTGAAGTGTTGGAACAGACTGCTTCACTTTCAGAGAAACAGATGTGAGTTTCTTGTGAATGCTTGTAAGTAGCTTAAGGCACTTTCATTGGAAAGTGATTTTCTCTGAAAGGACAGCATTTAGAAAGTGAAGCAACACTCCATTCACTTCGCACAGTGAATTGAAGTGTTGGAACAGACTGCTTCTCTTTCAGAGAAACTGATGTGAGTATTTTGTGAATGCTTGTAAGTATCGTAAGGCAATTTCAAAGGAAAGTGATTTTCTCTGAAAGGACAGCATTTAGAAAGTGAAGCAACACTCCATTCACTTCGCACATTGAATTGAACTGTTGGAACAGACTTCTTCCCTTTCAGAGAAAAGCATGTGAATTTCTGTTGAATGCTTGTAAGAAGCTTCAAGCACTTTCAAAGGAAACTGATTTTCTCTGAAAGGACAGCATTTAGAAAGTGAAGCAAAACTCCATTCACTTCACATATTGAATTGAAGTGTTGGAACACACTGCTTCTCTTTCAGAGAAACTGATGTGAGTATTTTGTGAATGCTTGTAAGTAGCTTAAGGCACTTTCAAAGGAAAGTGATTTTCTCTGAAAGGACAGCATTTAGAAAGTGAAGCAAAACTCCATTCACTTCGCACAGTGAATTGAAGTGTTGGAACAGACTGCTTCTCTTTCAGAGAAACTGATGTGAGTATTTTGTGAATGCTTGTAAGTAACTTAACGCACTTTCTAAGGAAAGTGATTTTCTCTGAAACTACAGCATTTAGAATGTGAAGCAACACTCCATTGACTTCGCACAGAGAACTGAAGTGTTGGAACAGACTGCTTCTCTTTCAGAGAAACGCATGTGAATTTCTGTTGAATGCTTGTAAGTAGCTTAAGGCACTTTCAAAGGAAAGTGATTTTCTCTGAAAGAACAGCATTTAGAAAGTGAAGCAACACTCCATTCATTTCACACAGTGAATTGAAGTGTTGGAACAGACTGCTTCTCTTTCAGAGAAACTGATGTGAGTATTTTGTGAATGCTTGTAAGTAGCTTAAGGCACTTTCAAAGGAAAGTGGTTTTCTCTGAAAGGACAGCATTTAGAAAGTGAAGGGACACTCCATTCACTTCGCACAGTGAATTGAAGTGTTGGAACAGACTGCTTCTCTTTCAGAGAAACGCATGTGAATTTCTGTTGAATGCTTGAAATAGCTTAAGGCACTTTCACAGTAAAGTGTTTTTCTCTGAAAGGACAGTATTTAGAAAGTGAAGCAACACTCCATTGACTTCGCACAGTGAATTGAAGTGTTGGAACAGGCTGCTTTTCTTTCAGAGAAACGCATGTGAATTTCTGTTGAATGCTTGTATGTAGCTTAAGGCACTTTCAAAGGAAAGTGATTTTCTCTGAAAGGACAGCATTTAGAAAGTGAAGCAACACTCCATTCACTTCTCACAGTGAATTGAAGTGTTGGAACAGACTGCTTCTCTTTCAGAGAAACAGATGTGAGTTTCTTGTGAATGCTTGTAAGTAGCTTAAGGCACTTTCATAGGAAAGTGATTTTCTCTGAAAGGACAGCATTTAGAAAGTGAAGCAACACTCCATTCACTTCACACAGTGAATTGAAGTGTTGGAACAGACTGCTTCAATTTCAGAGAAACTGATGTGAGTATTTTGCGAATGCTTGTAAGTATCGTAAGGCAATTTCAAAGGAAAGTGATTTTCTCTGAAAGGACAGCATTTAGAAAGTGAAGCAACACTCCATTCACTTCGCACAGTGAATTGAACTGTTGAAACAGACTTTTCTTTCAGAGAAAAGCATGTGAATTTCTGTTGAATGCTTGTAAGAAGCTTAAAGCACTTTCAAAGGAAACTGATTTTCTCTGAAAGGACAGCATTTAGAAAGTGAAGCAAAACTCCATTCACTTTACATATTCAATTGAAGTGTTGGAACAGACTGCTTCTCTTTCAGAGAAACTGATGTGAGTATTTTGTGAATGCTTGTAAGTAGTTTAAGGCACTTTCAAAGGAAAGTGATTTTCTCTGAAAGGACAGCATTTAGAAAGTGAAGCAAAACTCCATTCACTTCACACAGTGAATTGAAGTGTTGGAACAGACTGCTTCTCTTTCAGAGACACTGATGTGAGTATTTTGTGAATGCTTGTAAGTAACTTAAGGCACTTTCTAAGGAAAGTGATTTTCTCTGAAACTACAGCATTTAGAATGTGAAGGAACACTCCATTCACTTTGCACAGTGAATGGAAGTGTTGGAACAGACTTCTTCTTTTTCAGAGAAATGCATGTGAATTTCTGTTGAATGCTTGGAAGAGCTTAAGGCACTTTCAAAGGAAAGTGATTTTCTCTGAAAGGACAGCATTTAGAAAGTGAAGCAACACTCCATTGACTTTGCACCGTGAATTGAAGTGTTGGAACAGACTGCTTCTCTTTCAGAGAAATGCATTTCAGTTTCCTGTGATTGTTTGTAAGTAGCTTAAGACACTTTCAAAGGAAAGTGATTTTCTCTGAAAGGACAGCATTTAGAAAGTGAAGCAACACTCCATTCACTTCGCACAGTAAATTGAAGTGTTGGAACAGACTGCTCTCTTTCAGAGAAATGCATGTGAATTTCAGTTGAATGCTTGTAAGTAGCTTAAGGCACTTTCAAAGGAAAGTGATTTTCTCTGAAAGGACAGCATTTAGAAAGTGAAGGAACACTCCATTGACTTCGCACAGTGTATTGAATTCTTGGAACAGACTGCTTCTCTTTCAGAGAAACGCATGTCAATTTCTGTTGAATGCTTGTAAGTAGCTTAAGGCACTTTCAAAGGAAAGTGATTTTCTCTGAAAGGACAGCACTTAGAAAGTGAAGCAACACTCCATTCACTTCGCACAGTGAATTGAACTGTTGGAACAGACTGCTTCTCTTTCAGAGAAACGCATGTGAATTTCTGTTGAATGCTTGTAAGTAGCTTAAGGCACTTTCAAAGGAAAGTGATTTTCTCTGAAAGGACAGCATTTAGAAAGTGAAGCAACACTCCATTCACTTCGCACAGTGAATTGAAGTGTTGGAACAGACTGCTTCTCTTTCAGTGAAACTGATGTGAGTATTTTGTGAATGCCTTTAAGTAGCTTAAGGCACTTTCAAAGAAAGTGATTTTCTCTGAAAGGACAGCATTTAGAAAGTGAAGCAACACTCCATTCACTTCGCACAGTGAATTGAAGTGTTGGAACAGACTGCTTTTCTTTCAGAGAAACTGATGTGAGTATTTTGTGAATGCTTGTAAGTAGCTTAAGGCACTTTAAGGAAAGTGATTTTCTCTGAAACTACAGCTTTTAGAATTTGAAGGAACACTCCATTCACTTCGCACAGTGAATTGAAGTGCTGGTACAGACTGCTTCTCTTTCAGAGAAACAGATGTGAGTTTCTTGTGAATGCTTGTAAGAAACTTAAGGCAGTTTCAAAAGAGAATGATTTTCTCTAAAAGGAGAGCATTTAGAAAGTGAAGCAACACTCCATTCACTTTGCACAGTGAATTGAAGTGTTGGAACAGACTTCTTCTTTTTCAGAGAAATGCATGTGAATTTCTGTTGAATGCTTGTAAGAGCTTAAGGCACTTTCAAAGGAAAGTGATTTTCTCTGAAAGGACAGCATTTAGAAAGTAAAGCAACACTCCATTCACTTCGCACAGTAAATTGAAGTGTTGGAACAGACTGCTTCTCTTTCAGAGAAATGCATTTCAGTTTCCTGTGAATGTTTGTAAGTAGCTTAAGACACTTTCAAAGGAAAGTGATTTTCTCTGAAAGGACAGCATTTAGAAAGTGAAGCAACACTCCATTCACTTCGCACAGTGAATTGAAGTGTTGGAACAGTCTGCTTCTCTTTCAGAGAAACACATGTGAATTTCTGTTGAATGCTTGTAAGTAGCTTAAGGCACTTTCAAAGGAAAGTGATTTTCTCTGAAAGGACAGCATTTAGAAAGTGAAGCAACACTCCATTCACTTCGCACAGTGAATTGAAGTGTTGGAACAGACTGCTTCTCTTTCAGAGAAACAGATGTGAGTTTCTTGTGAATGCTTGTAAGTAGCTTAAGGCACTTTCATAGGAAAGTGATTTTCTCTGAAAGGACAGCATTTAGAAAGTGAAGCAACACTCCATTCACTTCACACAGTGAATTGAAGTGTTGGAACAGACTGCTTCAATTTCAGAGAAACTGATGTGAGTATTTTGCGAATGCTTGTAAGTATCGTAAGGCAATTTCAAAGGAAAGTGATTTTCTCTGAAAGGACAGCATTTAGAAAGTGAAGCAACACTCCATTCACTTCGCACAGTGAATTGAACTGTTGAAACAGACTTTTCTTTCA
Organism: Myodes glareolus; assembly: GCF_982192425.1. Classification (NCBI taxonomy): domain Eukaryota; kingdom Metazoa; phylum Chordata; class Mammalia; order Rodentia; family Cricetidae; genus Myodes; species Myodes glareolus. The sequence goes on from NC_142051.1 coordinate 500,943, forward strand.
GAGAAAAGCATGTGAATTTCTGTTGAATGCTTGTAAGAAGCTTAAAGCACTTTCAAAGGAAACTGATTTTCTCTGAAAGGACAGCATTTAGAAAGTGAAGCAAAACTCCATTCACTTTACATATTCAATTGAAGTGTTGGAACAGACTGCTTCTCTTTCAGAGAAACTGATGTGAGTATTTTGTGAATGCTTGTAAGTAGTTTAAGGCACTTTCAAAGGAAAGTGATTTTCTCTGAAAGGACAGCATTTAGAAAGTGAAGCAAAACTCCATTCACTTCACACAGTGAATTGAAGTGTTGGAACAGACTGCTTCTCTTTCAGAGACACTGATGTGAGTATTTTGTGAATGCTTGTAAGTAACTTAAGGCACTTTCTAAGGAAAGTGATTTTCTCTGAAACTACAGCATTTAGAATGTGAAGGAACACTCCATTCACTTTGCACAGTGAATGGAAGTGTTGGAACAGACTTCTTCTTTTTCAGAGAAATGCATGTGAATTTCTGTTGAATGCTTGGAAGAGCTTAAGGCACTTTCAAAGGAAAGTGATTTTCTCTGAAAGGACAGCATTTAGAAAGTGAAGCAACACTCCATTGACTTTGCACCGTGAATTGAAGTGTTGGAACAGACTGCTTCTCTTTCAGAGAAATGCATTTCAGTTTCCTGTGATTGTTTGTAAGTAGCTTAAGACACTTTCAAAGGAAAGTGATTTTCTCTGAAAGGACAGCATTTAGAAAGTGAAGCAACACTCCATTCACTTCGCACAGTAAATTGAAGTGTTGGAACAGACTGCTCTCTTTCAGAGAAATGCATGTGAATTTCAGTTGAATGCTTGTAAGTAGCTTAAGGCACTTTCAAAGGAAAGTGATTTTCTCTGAAAGGACAGCATTTAGAAAGTGAAGGAACACTCCATTGACTTCGCACAGTGTATTGAATTCTTGGAACAGACTGCTTCTCTTTCAGAGAAACGCATGTCAATTTCTGTTGAATGCTTGTAAGTAGCTTAAGGCACTTTCAAAGGAAAGTGATTTTCTCTGAAAGGACAGCACTTAGAAAGTGAAGCAACACTCCATTCACTTCGCACAGTGAATTGAACTGTTGGAACAGACTGCTTCTCTTTCAGAGAAACGCATGTGAATTTCTGTTGAATGCTTGTAAGTAGCTTAAGGCACTTTCAAAGGAAAGTGATTTTCTCTGAAAGGACAGCATTTAGAAAGTGAAGCAACACTCCATTCACTTCGCACAGTGAATTGAAGTGTTGGAACAGACTGCTTCTCTTTCAGTGAAACTGATGTGAGTATTTTGTGAATGCCTTTAAGTAGCTTAAGGCACTTTCAAAGAAAGTGATTTTCTCTGAAAGGACAGCATTTAGAAAGTGAAGCAACACTCCATTCACTTCGCACAGTGAATTGAAGTGTTGGAACAGACTGCTTTTCTTTCAGAGAAACTGATGTGAGTATTTTGTGAATGCTTGTAAGTAGCTTAAGGCACTTTAAGGAAAGTGATTTTCTCTGAAACTACAGCTTTTAGAATTTGAAGGAACACTCCATTCACTTCGCACAGTGAATTGAAGTGCTGGTACAGACTGCTTCTCTTTCAGAGAAACAGATGTGAGTTTCTTGTGAATGCTTGTAAGAAACTTAAGGCAGTTTCAAAAGAGAATGATTTTCTCTAAAAGGAGAGCATTTAGAAAGTGAAGCAACACTCCATTCACTTTGCACAGTGAATTGAAGTGTTGGAACAGACTTCTTCTTTTTCAGAGAAATGCATGTGAATTTCTGTTGAATGCTTGTAAGAGCTTAAGGCACTTTCAAAGGAAAGTGATTTTCTCTGAAAGGACAGCATTTAGAAAGTAAAGCAACACTCCATTCACTTCGCACAGTAAATTGAAGTGTTGGAACAGACTGCTTCTCTTTCAGAGAAATGCATTTCAGTTTCCTGTGAATGTTTGTAAGTAGCTTAAGACACTTTCAAAGGAAAGTGATTTTCTCTGAAAGGACAGCATTTAGAAAGTGAAGCAACACTCCATTCACTTCGCACAGTGAATTGAAGTGTTGGAACAGACTGCTTCTCTTTCAGAGAAATGCATGTGAATTTCAGTTGAATGCTTGTAAGTAGCTTAAGGCACTTTCAAAGGAAAGTGATTTTCTCTGAAAGGACAGCATTTAGAAAGTGAAGGAACACTCCATTGACTTCGCACAGTGTATTGAAGTCTTGGAACAGACTGCTTCTCTTTCAGAGAAACGCATGTGAATTTCTGTTGAATGCTTGTAAGTAGCTTAAGGCACTTTCAAAGGAAAGTGATTTTCTCTGAAAGGACAGCATTTAGAAAGTGAAGCAACACTCCATTCACTTCGCACAGTGAATTGAAGTGTTGGAACAGTCTGCTTCTCTTTCAGAGAAACACATGTGAATTTCTGTTGAATGCTTGTAAGTAGCTTAAGGCACTTTCAAAGGAAAGTGATTTTCTCTGAAAGGACAGCATTTAGAAAGTGAAGCAACACTCCATTCACTTCGCACAGTGAATTGAAGTGTTGGAACAGACTGCTTCTCTTTCAGTGAAACTGATGTGAGTATTTTGTGAATGCCTTTAAGTAGCTTAAGGCACTTTCAAAGGAAAGTGATTTTCTCTGAAAAGACAGCATTTAGAAAGTGAAGCAACACTCCATTCACTTCGCACAGTGAATTGAAGTGTTGGAACAGACTGCTTCTCTTTCAGAGAAACGCATGTGAATTTCTGTTAAATGCTTGAAAGTAGCTTAAGGCACTTTCAAAGGAAAGTGTTTTTCTCTGAAAGGACAGCATTTAGAAAGTGAAGCAACACTCCATTGACTTCGCACAGTGAATTGAAGTGTTGGAACAGACTGCTTCTCTTTCAGAGAAATGCATTTCAGTTTCCTGTGAATGCTTGTAAGTAGCTTAAGGCACTTTCAAAGGAAAGTGATTTTCTCTGAAACTACAGCATTTAGAATTATGAAGGAACACTCCATTCACTTCGCACAGTGAATTGAAATGTTGGAACTGACTGCTTCTCTTTCAGAGAAATGCATTTCAGTTTCCTGTGAATGCTTGTAAGTAGCTTAAGGCACTTTCTAAGGAAAGTGATTTTCTCTGAAACTACAGCATTTAGAATGTGAAGGAACACTCCATTCACTTCGCACAGTGAATTGAAGTGTTGGAACAGACTGCTTCTCTTTCAGAGAAACGCATGTGAATTTCTGTTGAATGCTTGTAAATAGCTTAAGGCACTTTCAAAGGAAAGTGATTTAATCTGAAAGGACAGCATTTAGAAAGTGAAGCAACACTCCATTTACTTCACACAGTGAATTGAAGTGTTGGAACAGACTGCTTCTCTTTCAGAGAAATGCATTTCAGTTTCCTGTGAATGCTTGTAAGTAGGTTAAGGCACTTTCAAAGGAAAGTGATTTTCTCTGAAACTGTAGTATTTAGAAAGTAAAATAACACTCCATTGACTTCGAACAGTGAATTGAAGTGTTGGAACAGACTGCTTCTCTTTCAGAGAAACTGATGTGAGTTTCTTGTGAATGCTTGTAAGTAGCTTAAGGCAGTTTCAAAAGAGAATGATTTTCTCTAAAAGGAGAGCATTTAGAAAGTGAAGCAACACTCCATTGGTTTCGCACAGTGAATTGAAATGTTGGAACAGACTGCTTCTCTTTCAGAGAAACTGTTGTGAGTATTTTCTGAATGCTTGTAAGTAGCTTAAGGCACTTTCAAAGGGAAGTGATTTTCTCTGAAAGGACAGCATTTAGAAACTGAAGCAACACTCCATTCACTTCGCACAGTGAATTGAAGTGTTGGAACAGACTGCTTCTCTTTCAGAGAAACTCATGTGAATTTCTGTTGAATGCTTGTAAGTAGCTTAAGGCACTTTCAAAGGAAAGTGATTTTCTCTGAAAGGACAGCATTTAGAAAGTGAAGCAAAACTCCATTCACTTTACATATTCAATTGAAGTGTTGGAACAGACTGCTTCTCTTTCAGAGAAACTGATGTGAGTATTTTGTGAATGCTTGTAAGTAGTTTAAGGCACTTTCAAAGGAAAGTGATTTTCTCTGAAAGGACAGCATTTAGAAAGTGAAGCAAAACTCCATTCACTTCACACAGTGAATTGAAGTGTTGGAACAGACTGCTTCTCTTTCAGAGACACTGATGTGAGTATTTTGTGAATGCTTGTAAGTAACTTAAGGCACTTTCTAAGGAAAGTGATTTTCTCTGAAACTACAGCATTTAGAATGTGAAGGAACACTCCATTCACTTTGCACAGTGAATGGAAGTGTTGGAACAGACTTCTTCTTTTTCAGAGAAATGCATGTGAATTTCTGTTGAATGCTTGGAAGAGCTTAAGGCACTTTCAAAGGAAAGTGATTTTCTCTGAAAGGACAGCATTTAGAAAGTGAAGCAACACTCCATTGACTTTGCACAGTGAATTGAAATGTTGGAACAGACTGCTTCTCTTTCAGAGAAATGCATTTCAGTTTCCTGTGATTGTTTGTAAGTAGCTTAAGACACTTTCAAAGGAAAGTGATTTTCTCTGAAAGGACAGCATTTAGAAAGTGAAGCAACACTCCATTCACTTCGCACAGTAAATTGAAGTGTTGGAACAGACTGCTCTCTTTCAGAGAAATGCATGTGAATTTCAGTTGAATGCTTGTAAGTAGCTTAAGGCACTTTCAAAGGAAAGTGATTTTCTCTGAAAGGACAGCATTTAGAAAGTGAAGGAACACTCCATTGACTTCGCACAGTGTATTGAATTCTTGGAACAGACTGCTTCTCTTTCAGAGAAACGCATGTCAATTTCTGTTGAATGCTTGTAAGTAGCTTAAGGCACTTTCAAAGGAAAGTGATTTTCTCTGAAAGGACAGCATTTAGAAAGTGAAGCAACACTCCATTCACTTCGCACAGTGAATTGAACTGTTGGAACAGACTGCTTCTCTTTCAGAGAAACGCATGTGAATTTCTGTTGAATGCTTGTAAGTAGCTTAAGGCACTTTCAAAGGAAAGTGATTTTCTCTGAAAGGACAGCATTTAGAAAGTGAAGCAACACTCCATTCACTTCGCACAGTGAATTGAAGTGTTGGAACAGACTGCTTCTCTTTCAGAGAAATGCATTTCAGTTTCCTGTGAATGCTTGTAAGTAGCTTAAGGCACTTTCAAAGGAAAGTGATTTTCTCTGAAACTACAGCATTTAGAATTATGAAGGAACACTCCATTCACTTCGCACAGTGAATTGAAATGTTGGAACTGACTGCTTCTCTTTCAGAGAAATGCATTTCAGTTTCCTGTGAATGCTTGTAAGTAGCTTAAGGCACTTTCTAAGGAAAGTGATTTTCTCTGAAACTACAGCATTTAGAATGTGAAGGAACACTCCATTCACTTCGCACAGTGAATTGAAGTGTTGGAACAGACTGCTTCTCTTTCAGAGAAACGCATGTGAATTTCTGTTGAATGCTTGTAAATAGCTTAAGGCACTTTCAAAGGAAAGTGATTTAATCTGAAAGGACAGCATTTAGAAAGTGAAGCAACACTCCATTTACTTCACACAGTGAATTGAAGTGTTGGAACAGACTGCTTCTCTTTCAGAGAAATGCATTTCAGTTTCCTGTGAATGCTTGTAAGTAGGTTAAGGCACTTTCAAAGGAAAGTGATTTTCTCTGAAACTGTAGTATTTAGAAAGTAAAATAACACTCCATTGACTTCGAACAGTGAATTGAAGTGTTGGAACAGACTGCTTCTCTTTCAGAGAAACTGATGTGAGTTTCTTGTGAATGCTTGTAAGTAGCTTAAGGCAGTTTCAAAAGAGAATGATTTTCTCTAAAAGGAGAGCATTTAGAAAGTGAAGCAACACTCCATTGGTTTCGCACAGTGAATTGAAATGTTGGAACAGACTGCTTCTCTTTCAGAGAAACTGTTGTGAGTATTTTCTGAATGCTTGTAAGTAGCTTAAGGCACTTTCAAAGGGAAGTGATTTTCTCTGAAAGGACAGCATTTAGAAACTGAAGCAACACTCCATTCACTTCGCACAGTGAATTGAAGTGTTGGAACAGACTGCTTCTCTTTCAGAGAAACTCATGTGAATTTCTGTTGAATGCTTGTAAGTAGCTTAAGGCACTTTCAAAGGAAAGTGATTTTCTCTGAAAGGACAGCATTTAGAAAGTGAAGCAAAACTCCATTCACTTTACATATTCAATTGAAGTGTTGGAACAGACTGCTTCTCTTTCAGAGAAACTGATGTGAGTATTTTGTGAATGCTTGTAAGTAGTTTAAGGCACTTTCAAAGGAAAGTGATTTTCTCTGAAAGGACAGCATTTAGAAAGTGAAGCAAAACTCCATTCACTTCACACAGTGAATTGAAGTGTTGGAACAGACTGCTTCTCTTTCAGAGACACTGATGTGAGTATTTTGTGAATGCTTGTAAGTAACTTAAGGCACTTTCTAAGGAAAGTGATTTTCTCTGAAACTACAGCATTTAGAATGTGAAGGAACACTCCATTCACTTTGCACAGTGAATGGAAGTGTTGGAACAGACTTCTTCTTTTTCAGAGAAATGCATGTGAATTTCTGTTGAATGCTTGGAAGAGCTTAAGGCACTTTCAAAGGAAAGTGATTTTCTCTGAAAGGACAGCATTTAGAAAGTGAAGCAACACTCCATTGACTTTGCACAGTGAATTGAAGTGTTGGAACAGACTGCTTCTCTTTCAGAGAAATGCATTTCAGTTTCCTGTGATTGTTTGTAAGTAGCTTAAGACACTTTCAAAGGAAAGTGATTTTCTCTGAAAGGACAGCATTTAGAAAGTGAAGCAACACTCCATTCACTTCGCACAGTAAATTGAAGTGTTGGAACAGACTGCTCTCTTTCAGAGAAATGCATGTGAATTTCAGTTGAATGCTTGTAAGTAGCTTAAGGCACTTTCAAAGGAAAGTGATTTTCTCTGAAAGGACAGCATTTAGAAAGTGAAGGAACACTCCATTGACTTCGCACAGTGTATTGAATTCTTGGAACAGACTGCTTCTCTTTCAGAGAAACGCATGTCAATTTCTGTTGAATGCTTGTAAGTAGCTTAAGGCACTTTCAAAGGAAAGTGATTTTCTCTGAAAGGACAGCATTTAGAAAGTGAAGCAACACTCCATTCACTTCGCACAGTGAATTGAACTGTTGGAACAGACTGCTTCTCTTTCAGAGAAACGCATGTGAATTTCTGTTGAATGCTTGTAAGTAGCTTAAGGCACTTTCAAAGGAAAGTGATTTTCTCTGAAAGGACAGCATTTAGAAAGTGAAGCAACACTCCATTCACTTCGCACAGTGAATTGAAGTGGTGGAACAGACTGCTTCTCTTTCAGTGAAACTGATGTGAGTATTTTGTGAATGCCTTTAAGTAGCTTAAGGCACTTTCAAAGGAAAGTGATTTTCTCTGAAAGGACAGCATTTAGAAAGTGAAGCAACACTCCATTCACTTCGCACAGTGAATTGAAGTGTTGGAACAGACTGCTTCTCTTTCAGAGAAACACATGTGAATTTCTGTTGAATGCTTGAAAGTAGCTTAAGGCACTTTCAAAGGAAAGTGATTTTCTCTGAAAGGACAGCATTTAGAAAGTGAAGCAACACTCCATTCACTTCGCACAGTGAATTGAAGTGTTGGAACAGACTGCTTTTCTTTCAGAGAAACTGATGTGAGTATTTTGTGAATGCTTGTAAGTAGCTTAAGGCACTTTAAGGAAAGTGATTTTCTCTGAAACTACAGCTTTTTGAATTTGAAGGAACACTCCATTCACTTCGCACAGTGAATTGAAGTGCTGGTACAGACTGCTTCTCTTTCAGAGAAACAGATGTGAGTTTCTTGTGAATGCTTGTAAGAAACTTAAGGCAGTTTCAAAAGAGAATGATTTTCTCTAAAAGGAGAGCATTTAGAAAGTGAAGCAACACTCCATTCACTTTGCACAGTGAATTGAAGTGTTGGAACAGACTTCTTCTTTTTCAGAGAAATGCATGTGAATTTCTGTTGAATGCTTGTAAGAGCTTAAGGCACTTTCAAAGGAAAGTGATTTTCTCTGAAAGGACAGCATTTAGAAAGTAAAGCAACACTCCATTCACTTCGCACAGTAAATTGAAGTGTTGGAACAGACTGCTTCTCTTTCAGAGAAATGCATTTCAGTTTCCTGTGAATGTTTGTAAGTAGCTTAAGACACTTTCAAAGGAAAGTGATTTTCTCTGAAAGGACAGCATTTAGAAAGTGAAGCAACACTCCATTCACTTCGCACAGTGAATTGAAGTGTTGGAACAGACTGCTTCTCTTTCAGAGAAATGCATGTGAATTTCAGTTGAATGCTTGTAAGTAGCTTAAGGCACTTTCAAAGGAAAGTGATTTTCTCTGAAAGGACAGCATTTAGAAAGTGAAGGAACACTCCATTGACTTCGCACAGTGTATTGAAGCCTTGGAACAGACTGCTTCTCTTTCAGAGAAACGCATGTGAATTTCTGTTGAATGCTTGTAAGTAGCTTAAGGCACTTTCAAAGGAAAGTGATTTTCTCTGAAAGGACAGCATTTAGAAAGTGAAGCAACACTCCATTCACTTCGCACAGTGAATTGAAGTGTTGGAACAGTCTGCTTCTCTTTCAGAGAAACACATGTGAATTTCTGTTGAATGCTTGTAAGTAGCTTAAGGCACTTTCAAAGGAAAGTGATTTTCTCTGAAAGGACAGCATTTAGAAAGTGAAGCAACACTCCATTCACTTCGCACAGTGAATTGAAGTGTTGGAACAGACTGCTTCTCTTTCAGTGAAACTGATGTGAGTATTTTGTGAATGCCTTTAAGTAGCTTAAGGCACTTTCAAAGGAAAGTGATTTTCTCTGAAAAGACAGCATTTAGAAAGTGAAGCAACACTCCATTCACTTCGCACAGTGAATTGAAGTGTTGGAACAGACTGCTTCTCTTTCAGAGAAACGCATGTGAATTTCTGTTAAATGCTTGAAAGTAGCCTAAGGCACTTTCAAAGGAAAGTGTTTTTCTCTGAAAGGACAGCATTTAGAAAGTGAAGCAACACTCCATTGACTTCGCACAGTGAATTGAAGTGTTGGAACAGACTGCTTCTCTTTCAGAGAAATGCATTTCAGTTTCCTGTGAATGCTTGTAAGTAGCTTAAGGCACTTTCAAAGGAAAGTGATTTTCTCTGAAACTACAGCATTTAGAATTATGAAGGAACACTCCATTCACTTCGCACAGTGAATTGAAATGTTGGAACTGACTGCTTCTCTTTCAGAGAAATGCATTTCAGTTTCCTGTGAATGCTTGTAAGTAGCTTAAGGCACTTTCTAAGGAAAGTGATTTTCTCTGAAACTACAGCATTTAGAATGTGAAGGAACACTCCATTCACTTCGCACAGTGAATTGAAGTGTTGGAACAGACTGCTTCTCTTTCAGAGAAACGCATGTGAATTTCTGTTGAATGCTTGTAAATAGCTTAAGGCACTTTCAAAGGAAAGTGATTTAATCTGAAAGGACAGCATTTAGAAAGTGAAGCAACACTCCATTTACTTCACACAGTGAATTGAAGTGTTGGAACAGACTGCTTCTCTTTCAGAGAAATGCATTTCAGTTTCCTGTGAATGCTTGTAAGTAGGTTAAGGCACTTTCAAAGGAAAGTGATTTTCTCTGAAACTGTAGTATTTAGAAAGTAAAATAACACTCCATTGACTTCGAACAGTGAATTGAAGTGTTGGAACAGACTGCTTCTCTTTCAGAGAAACTGATGTGAGTTTCTTGTGAATGCTTGTAAGTAGCTTAAGGCAGTTTCAAAAGAGAATGATTTTCTCTAAAAGGAGAGCATTTAGAAAGTGAAGCAACACTCCATTGGTTTCGCACAGTGAATTGAAATGTTGGAACAGACTGCTTCTCTTTCAGAGAAACTGTTGTGAGTATTTTCTGAATGCTTGTAAGTAGCTTAAGGCACTTTCAAAGGGAAGTGATTTTCTCTGAAAGGACAGCATTTAGAAACTGAAGCAACACTCCATTCACTTCGCACAGTGAATTGAAGTGTTGGAACAGACTGCTTCTCTTTCAGAGAAACTCATGTGAATTTCTGTTGAATGCTTGTAAGTAGCTTAAGGCACTTTCAAAGGAAAGTGATTTTCTCTGAAAGGACAGCATTTAGAAAGTGAAGCAACACTCCATTCACTTCACACAGTGAATTGAAGTGTTGGAACAGACTGCTTCTCTTTCAGAGAAACTGATGTGAGTATTTTGTGAATGCTTGTAAGTAGCTTAAGGCACTTTAAAGAAAGTGAATTTCTCTGAAACTACAGCTTTTTGAATTTGAAAGAACACTCCATTCACTTCGCACAGTGAATTGAAGTGTTGGAACAGACTGCTTCACTTTCAGAGAAACAGATGTGAGTTTCTTGTGAATACTTGAAAGAAGCTTAAAGCAGTTTCAAAAGAGAATGATTTTCTCTAAAAGGAGAGCATTTAGAAAGTGAAGCAACACTCCATTCACTTTGCACAGTGAATTGAAGTGTTGGAACAGACTTCTTCTTTTTCAGAGAAATGCATGTGAATTTCTGTTGAATGCTTGTAAGAGCTTATGGCACTTTCAAAGGAAAGTGATTTTCTCTGAAAAAACAGCATTTAGAAAGTGAAGCAACACTCCATTCACTTCACACAGTGAATTGAAGTGTTGGAACAGACTGCTTCTCTTTCAGAGAAATGCATTTCAGTTTCCTGTGAATGTTTGTAAGTAGCTTAAGACACTTTCAAAGGAAAGTGATTTTCTCTGAAAGGACAGCATTTAGAAAGTGAAGCAACACTCCATTCACTTCGCACAGTGAATTGAAGTGTTGGAACAGACTGCTTCTCTTTCAGAGAAACGCATGTGAATTTCTGTTGAATGCTTGAAAGTAGCTTAAGGCACTTTCAAAGGAAAGTGATTTTCTCTGAAAGGACAGCATTTAGAAAGTGAAGCAACACTCCATTCACTTCGCACAGTGAATTGAAGTGTTGGAACAGACTGCTTTTCTTTCAGAGAAACTGATGTGAGTATTTTGTGAATGCTTGTAAGTAGCTTAAGGCACTTTAAGGAAAGTGATTTTCTCTGAAACTACAGCTTTTAGAATTTGAAGGAACACTCCATTCACTTCGCACAGTGAATTGAAGTGCTGGTACAGACTGCTTCTCTTTCAGAGAAACAGATGTGAGTTTCTTGTGAATGCTTGTAAGAAACTTAAGGCAGTTTTAAAAGAGAATGATTTTCTCTAAAAGGAGAGCATTTAGAAAGTGAAGCAACACTCCATTCACTTTGCACAGTGAATTGAAGTGTTGGAACAGACTTCTTCTTTTTCAGAGAAATGCATGTGAATTTCTGTTGAATGCTTGTAAGAGCTTAAGGCACTTTCAAAGGAAAGTGATTTTCTCTGAAAGGACAGCATTTAGAAAGTAAAGCAACACTCCATTCACTTCGCACAGTAAATTGAAGTGTTGGAACAGACTGCTTCTCTTTCAGAGAAATGCATTTCAGTTTCCTGTGAATGTTTGTAAGTAGCTTAAGACACTTTCAAAGGAAAGTGATTTTCTCTGAAAGGACAGCATTTAGAAAGTGAAGCAACACTCCATTCACTTCGCACAGTGAATTGAAGTGTTGGAACAGACTGCTTCTCTTTCAGAGAAATGCATGTGAATTTCAGTTGAATGCTTGTAAGTAGCTTAAGGCACTTTCAAAGGAAAGTGATTTTCTCTGAAAGGACAGCATTTAGAAAGTGAAGGAACACTCCATTGACTTCGCACAGTGTATTGAAGTCTTGGAACAGACTGCTTCTCTTTCAGAGAAACGCATGTGAATTTCTGTTGAATGCTTGTAAGTAGCTTAAGGCACTTTCAAAGGAAAGTGATTTTCTCTGAAAGGACAGCATTTAGAAAGTGAAGCAACACTCCATTCACTTCGCACAGTGAATTGAAGTGTTGGAACAGTCTGCTTCTCTTTCAGAGAAACACATGTGAATTTCTGTTGAATGCTTGTAAGTAGCTTAAGGCACTTTCAAAGGAAAGTGATTTTCTCTGAAAGGACAGCATTTAGAAAGTGAAGCAACACTCCATTCACTTCGCACAGTGAATTGAAGTGTTGGAACAGACTGCTTCTCTTTCAGTGAAACTGATGTGAGTATTTTGTGAATGCCTTTAAGTAGCTTAAGGCACTTTCAAAGGAAAGTGATTTTCTCTGAAAAGACAGCATTTAGAAAGTGAAGCAACACTCCATTCACTTCGCACAGTGAATTGAAGTGTTGGAACAGACTGCTTCTCTTTCAGAGAAACGCATGTGAATTTCTGTTAAATGCTTGAAAGTAGCTTAAGGCACTTTCAAAGGAAAGTGTTTTTCTCTGAAAGGACAGCATTTAGAAAGTGAAGCAACACTCCATTGACTTCGCACAGTGAATTGAAGTGTTGGAACAGACTGCTTCTCTTTCAGAGAAATGCATTTCAGTTTCCTGTGAATGCTTGTAAGTAGCTTAAGGCACTTTCAAAGGAAAGTGATTTTCTCTGAAACTACAGCATTTAGAATTATGAAGGAACACTCCATTCACTTCGCACAGTGAATTGAAATGTTGGAACTGACTGCTTCTCTTTCAGAGAAATGCATTTCAGTTTCCTGTGAATGCTTGTAAGTAGCTTAAGGCACTATCTAAGGAAAGTGATTTTCTCTGAAACTACAGCATTTAGAATGTGAAGGAACACTCCATTCACTTCGCACAGTGAATTGAAGTGTTGGAACAGACTGCTTCTCTTTCAGAGAAACGCATGTGAATTTCTGTTGAATGCTTGTAAATAGCTTAAGGCACTTTCAAAGGAAAGTGATTTAATCTGAAAGGACAGCATTTAGAAAGAGAAGCAACACTCCATTTACTTCACACAGTGAATTGAAGTGTTGGAACAGACTGCTTCTCTTTCAGAGAAATGCATTTCAGTTTCCTGTGAATGCTTGTAAGTAGGTTAAGGCACTTTCAAAGGAAAGTGATTTTCTCTGAAACTGTAGTATTTAGAAAGTAAAATAACACTCCATTGACTTCGAACAGTGAATTGAAGTGTTGGAACAGACTGCTTCTCTTTCAGAGAAACTGATGTGAGTTTCTTGTGAATGCTTGTAAGTAGCTTAAGGCAGTTTCAAAAGAGAATGATTTTCTCTAAAAGGAGAGCATTTAGAAAGTGAAGCAACACTCCATTGGTTTCGCACAGTGAATTGAAATGTTGGAACAGACTGCTTCTCTTTCAGAGAAACTGTTGTGAGTATTTTCTGAATGCTTGTAAGTAGCTTAAGGCACTTTCAAAGGGAAGTGATTTTCTCTGAAAGGACAGCATTTAGAAACTGAAGCAACACTCCATTCACTTCGCACAGTGAATTGAAGTGTTGGAACAGACTGCTTCTCTTTCAGAGAAACTCATGTGAATTTCTGTTGAATGCTTGTAAGTAGCTTAAGGCACTTTCAAAGGAAAGTGATTTTCTCTGAAAGGACAGCATTTAGAAAGTGAAGCAACACTCCATTCACTTCACACAGTGAATTGAAGTGTTGGAACAGACTGCTTCTCTTTCAGAGAAACTGATGTGAGTATTTTGTGAATGCTTGTAAGTAGCTTAAGGCACTTTAAAGAAAGTGAATTTCTCTGAAACTACAGCTTTTTGAATTTGAAAGAACACTCCATTCACTTCGCACAGTGAATTGAAGTGTTGGATCAGACTGCTTCACTTTCAGAGAAACAGATGTGAGTTTCTTGTGAATACTTGAAAGAAGCTTAAAGCAGTTTCAAAAGAGAATGATTTTCTCTAAAAGGAGAGCATTTAGAAAGTGAAGCAACACTCCATTCACTTTGCACAGTGAATTGAAGTGTTGGAACAGACTTCTTCTTTTTCAGAGAAATGCATGTGAATTTCTGTTGAATGCTTGTAAGAGCTTATGGCACTTTCAAAGGAAAGTGATTTTCTCTGAAAAAACAGCATTTAGAAAGTGAAGCAACACTCCATTCACTTCACACAGTGAATTGAAGTGTTGGAACAGACTGCTTCTCTTTCAGAGAAATGCATTTCAGTTTCCTGTGAATGTTTGTAAGTAGCTTAAGACACTTTCAAAGGAAAGTGATATTCTCTGAAAGGACAGCATTTAGAAAGTGAAGCAACACTCCATTCACTTCGCACAGTGAATTGAAGTGTTGGAACAGACTGCTTCTCTTTCAGAGAAACGCATGTGAATTTCTGTTGAATGCTTGAAAGTAGCTTAAGGCACTTTCAAAGGAAAGTGATTTTCTCTGAAAGGACAGCATTTAGAAAGTGAAGCAACACTCCATTCACTTCGCACAGTGAATTGAAGTGTTGGAACAGACTGCTTTTCTTTCAGAGAAACTGATGTGAGTATTTTGTGAATGCTTGTAAGTAGCTTAAGGCACTTTAAGGAAAGTGATTTTCTCTGAAACTACAGCTTTTAGAATTTGAAGGAACACTCCATTCACTTCGCACAGTGAATTGAAGTGCTGGTACAGACTGCTTCTCTTTCAGAGAAACAGATGTGAGTTTCTTGTGAATGCTTGTAAGAAACTTAAGGCAGTTTCAAAAGAGAATGATTTTCTCTAAAAGGAGAGCATTTAGAAAGTGAAGCAACACTCCATTCACTTTGCACAGTGAATTGAAGTGTTGGAACAGACTTCTTCTTTTTCAGAGAAATGCATGTGAATTTCTGTTGAATGCTTGTAAGAGCTTAAGGCACTTTCAAAGGAAAGTGATTTTCTCTGAAAGGACAGCATTTAGAAAGTAAAGCAACACTCCATTCACTTCGCACAGTAAATTGAAGTGTTGGAACAGACTGCTTCTCTTTCAGAGAAATGCATTTCAGTTTCCTGTGAATGTTTGTAAGTAGCTTAAGACACTTTCAAAGGAAAGTGATTTTCTCTGAAAGGACAGCATTTAGAAAGTGAAGCAACACTCCATTCACTTCGCACAGTGAATTGAAGTGTTGGAACAGACTGCTTCTCTTTCAGAGAAATGCATGTGAATTTCAGTTGAATGCTTGTAAGTAGCTTAAGGCACTTTCAAAGGAAAGTGATTTTCTCTGAAAGGACAGCATTTAGAAAGTGAAGGAACACTCCATTGACTTCGCACAGTGTATTGAAGTCTTGGAACAGACTGCTTCTCTTTCAGAGAAACGCATGTGAATTTCTGTTGAATGCTTGTAAGTAGCTTAAGGCACTTTCAAAGGAAAGTGATTTTCTCTGAAAGGACAGCATTTAGAAAGTGAAGCAACACTCCATTCACTTCGCACAGTGAATTGAAGTGTTGGAACAGTCTGCTTCTCTTTCAGAGAAACACATGTGAATTTCTGTTGAATGCTTGTAAGTAGCTTAAGGCACTTTCAAAGGAAAGTGATTTTCTCTGAAAGGACAGCATTTAGAAAGTGAAGCAACACTCCATTCACTTCGCACAGTGAATTGAAGTGTTGGAACAGACTGCTTCTCTTTCAGTGAAACTGATGTGAGTATTTTGTGAATGCCTTTAAGTAGCTTAAGGCACTTTCAAAGGAAAGTGATTTTCTCTGAAAAGACAGCATTTAGAAAGTGAAGCAACACTCCATTCACTTCGCACAGTGAATTGAAGTGTTGGAACAGACTGCTTCTCTTTCAGAGAAACGCATGTGAATTTCTGTTAAATGCTTGAAAGTAGCTTAAGGCACTTTCAAAGGAAAGTGTTTTTCTCTGAAAGGACAGCATTTAGAAAGTGAAGCAACACTCCATTGACTTCGCACAGTGAATTGAAGTGTTGGAACAGACTGCTTCTCTTTCAGAGAAATGCATTTCAGTTTCCTGTGAATGCTTGTAAGTAGCTTAAGGCACTTTCAAAGGAAAGTGATTTTCTCTGAAACTACAGCATTTAGAATTATGAAGGAACACTCCATTCACTTCGCACAGTGAATTGAAATGTTGGAACTGACTGCTTCTCTTTCAGAGAAATGCATTTCAGTTTCCTGTGAATGCTTGTAAGTAGCTTAAGGCACTATCTAAGGAAAGTGATTTTCTCTGAAACTACAGCATTTAGAATGTGAAGGAACACTCCATTCACTTCGCACAGTGAATTGAAGTGTTGGAACAGACTGCTTCTCTTTCAGAGAAACGCATGTGAATTTCTGTTGAATGCTTGTAAATAGCTTAAGGCACTTTCAAAGGAAAGTGATTTAATCTGAAAGGACAGCATTTAGAAAGAGAAGCAACACTCCATTTACTTCACACAGTGAATTGAAGTGTTGGAACAGACTGCTTCTCTTTCAGAGAAATGCATTTCAGTTTCCTGTGAATGCTTGTAAGTAGGTTAAGGCACTTTCAAAGGAAAGTGATTTTCTCTGATTGGACAGCATTTAGAAAGTGAAGCAACACTCCATTGACTTCGCACAGTGAATTGAAGTGTTGGAACAGACTGCTTCTCTTTCAGAGAAACTGATGTGAGTTTCTTGTGAAAGCTTGTAAGTAGCTTAAGGCAGTTTCAAAAGAGAATGATTTTCTCTAAAAGGAGAGCATTTAGTAAGTGAAGCAACACTCCATTGGTTTCGCACAGTGAATTGAAATGTTGGAACAGACTGCTTCTCTTTCAGAGAAACTGTTGTGAGTATTTTCTGAATGCTTGTAAGTAGCTTAAGGCACTTTCAAAGGGAAGTGATTTTCTCTGAAAGGACAGCATTTAGAAACTGAAGCAACACTCCATTCACTTCGCACAGTGAATTGAAGTGTTGGAACAGACTGCTTTTCTTTCAGAGAAACTGATGTGAGTATTTTGTGAATGCTTGTAAGTAGCTTAAGGCACTTTAAGGAAAGTGATTTTCTCTGAAACTACAGCTTTTAGAATTTGAAGGAACACTCCATTCACTTCGCACAGTGAATTGAAGTGCTGGTACAGACTGCTTCTCTTTCAGAGAAACAGATGTGAGTTTCTTGTGAATGCTTGTAAGAAACTTAAGGCAGTTTCAAAAGAGAATGATTTTCTCTAAAAGGAGAGCATTTAGAAAGTGAAGCAACACTCCATTCACTTTGCACAGTGAATTGAAGTGTTGGAACAGACTGCTTCTCTTTCAGAGAAATGCATGTGAATTTCAGTTGAATGCTTGTAAGTAGCTTAAGGCACTTTCAAAGGAAAGTGATTTTCTCTGAAAGGACAGCATTTAGAAAGTGAAGGAACACTCCATTGACTTCGCACAGTGTATTGAAGTCTTGGAACAGACTGCTTTTTTTTCAGAGAAATGCATGTGAATTTCTGTTGAATGCTTGTAAGAGCTTAAGGCACTTTCAAAGGAAAGTGATTTTCTCTGAAAGGACAGCATTTAGAAAGTAAAGCAACACTCCATTCACTTCGCACAGTAAATTGAAGTGTTGGAACAGACTGCTTCTCTTTCAGAGAAATGCATTTCAGTTTCCTGTGAATGTTTGTAAGTAGCTTAAGACACTTTCAAAGGAAAGTGATTTTCTCTGAAAGGACAGCATTTAGAAAGTGAAGCAACACTCCATTCACTTCGCACAGTGAATTGAAGTGTTGGAACAGACTGCTTCTCTTTCAGAGAAATGCATGTGAATTTCAGTTGAATGCTTGTAAGTAGCTTAAGGCACTTTCAAAGGAAAGTGATTTTCTCTGAAAGGACAGCATTTAGAAAGTGAAGGAACACTCCATTGACTTCGCACAGTGTATTGAAGTCTTGGAACAGACTGCTTCTCTTTCAGAGAAACGCATGTGAATTTCTGTTGAATGCTTGTAAATAGCTTAAGGCACTTTCAAAGGAAAGTGATTTAATCTGAAAGGACAGCATTTAGAAAGAGAAGCAACACTCCATTTACTTCACACAGTGAATTGAAGTGTTGGAACAGACTGCTTCTCTTTCAGAGAAATGCATTTCAGTTTCCTGTGAATGCTTGTAAGTAGGTTAAGGCACTTTCAAAGGAAAGTGATTTTCTCTGATTGGACAGCATTTAGAAAGTGAAGCAACACTCCATTGACTTCGCACAGTGAATTGAAGTGTTGGAACAGACTGCTTCTCTTTCAGAGAAACTGATGTGAGTTTCTTGTGAATGCTTGTAAGTAGCTTAAGGCAGTTTCAAAAGAGAATGATTTTCTCTAAAAGGAGAGCATTTAGTAAGTGAAGCAACACTCCATTGGTTTCGCACAGTGAATTGAAATGTTGGAACAGACTGCTTCTCTTTCAGAGAAACTGTTGTGAGTATTTTCTGAATGCTTGTAAGTAGCTTAAGGCACTTTCAAAGGGAAGTGATTTTCTCTGAAAGGACAGCATTTAGAAACTGAAGCAACACTCCATTCACTTCGCACAGTGAATTGAAGTGTTGGAACAGACTGCTTCTCTTTCAGAGAAACTCATGTGAATTTCTGTTGAATGCTTGTAAGTAGCTTAAGGCACTTTCAAAGGAAAGTGATTTTCTCTGAAAGGACAGCATTTAGAAAGTGAAGCAACACTCCATTCACTTCACACAGTGAATTGAAGTGTTGGAACAGACTGCTTCTCTTTCAGAGAAACTGATGTGAGTATTTTGTGAATGCTTGTAAGTAGCTTAAGGCACTTTAAAGAAAGTGAATTTCTCTGAAACTACAGCTTTTAGAATTTGAAAGAACACTCCATTCACTTCGCACAGTGAATTGAAGTGTTGGAACAGACTGCTTCACTTTCAGAGAAACAGATGTGAGTTTCTTGTGAATACTTGAAAGAAGCTTAAAGCAGTTTCAAAAGAGAATGATTTTCTCTAAAAGGAGAGCATTTAGAAAGTGAAGCAACACTCCATTCACTTTGCACAGTGAATTGAAGTGTTGGAACAGACTTCTTCTTTTTCAGAGAAATGCATGTGAATTTCTGTTGAATGCTTGTAAGAGCTTATGGCACTTTCAAAGGAAAGTGATTTTCTCTGAAAAAACAGCATTTAGAAAGTGAAGCAAACACTCCATTCACTTCGCACAGTGAATTGAAGTGTTGGAACAGACTGCTTCTCTTTCAGAGAAATGCATTTCAGTTTCCTGTGAATGTTTGTAAGTAGCTTAAGACACTTTCAAAGGAAAGTGATTTTCTCTGAAAGGACAGCATTTAGAAAGTGAAGCAACACTCCATTCACTTCGCACAGTGAATTGAAGTGTTGGAACAGACTGTTTCTCTTTCAGAGAAACGCATGTGAATTTCTGTTGAATGCTTGTAAGTAGCTTAAGGCACTTTCAAAGGAAAGTGATTTTCTCTGAAAGGACAGCATTTAGAAAGTGAAGGAACACTCCATTGACTTCGCACAGTGAATTGAAGTGTTGGAACAGACTGCTTCTCTTTCAGAGAAACGCATGTGAATTTTTGTTGAATGCTTGTAAGTAGCTTAAGGCACTTTCAAAGGAAAGTGATTTTCTCTGAAAGGACAGCATTTAGAAAGTGAAGCAACACTCCATTCACTTCGCACAGTGAATTGAAGTGTTGGAACAGACTGCTTCTCTTTCAGTGAAACTGATGTGAGTATTTTGTGAATGCCTTTAAGTAGCTTAAGGCACTTTCAAAGGAAAGTGATTTTCTCTGAAAGGACAGCATTTAGAAAGTGAAGCAACACTCCATTGACTTCGCACAGTGAATTGAAGTGTTGGAACAGACTGCTTCTCTTTCAGAGAAATGCATTTCAGTTTCCTGTGAATGCTTGTAAGTAGCTTAAGGCACTTTCAAAGGAAAGTGATTTTCTCTGAAAGGACAGCATGTAGAAAGTGAAGCAACAATCCATTTACTTCACACAGTGAATTGAAGTGTTGGAACAGACTGCTTCTCTTTCAGAGAAATGCATTTCAGTTTCCTGTGAATGCTTGTAAGTAGGTTAAGGCACTTTCAAAGGAAAGTGATTTTCTCTGAAACTACAGCATTTATAAAGTGAAATAACACTCCATTGACTTCGCACAGTGAATTGAAGTGTTGGAACAGACTGCATCTCTTTCAGAGAAACGCATGTGAATTTCTTTTGAATGCTTGTAAGTACCTTAAGGCACTTTCAAAGGAAAGTGATTTTCTCTGAAAGGACAACATTTAGAAAGTGAAGCAACACTCGATTCACTTCACACAGTGAATTGAAGTGTTGGAACAGACTGCTTCTCTTTCAGAGAAACTGATTTGAATTTCTTGGGAATGCTTGTAAGTAGCTTAAGGCAGTTTCAAAAGAGAATGATTTTCTCTAAAAGGAGAGCATTTAGAAAGTGAAGCAACACTCCATTGGTTTCGCACAGTGAATTGAAATGTTGGAACAGACTTCTTATTTTTCAGAGAAATGCATGTGAATTTCTGTTGAATTCTTGTAAGTAGCTTAAGGCACTTTCAAAGGAAAGTGATTTTCTCTGAAAGGACAGCATTTAGAAAGTGAAGCAACACTCCATTCACTACGCACAGTGAATTGAAGTGTTGGAACAGACTGCTTCTCTTTCAGAGAAATGCATTTCAGTTTCCTGTGAATGTTTGTAAGTAGCTTAAGGCACTTTCAAAGGAACGTGATTTTCTCTGAAACTACAGCATTTAGAATGTGAAGGAACACTCCATTCACTTCTCACAGTGAATTGAAGTGTTGGAACAGACTGATTCTCTTTCAGAGAAAGGCATGTGAATTTCTGTTGAATGCTTGCAAGTAGCTTAAGGCACTTTCAAAGGAAAGTGATTTTCTCTGAAAGGACAGCATTTAGAAAGTGAAGCAACACTCCATTCACTTCGCACAGTGAATTGAACTGTTGGAACAGACTGCTTCACTTTCAGAGAAATGCATGTGAATTTCTGTTGAATGCTTGTAAGTAGCTTAAGGCACATTCAAAGGAAAGTGATTTTCTCTGAAAGGACAGCATTTAGAAAGTGAAGCAACACTCCATTCACTTCGCACAGTGAATTGAAGTGTTGGAACAGACTGCTTCTCTTTCAGTGAAACTGATGTGAGTATTTTGTGAATGCCTTTAAGTAGCTTAAGGCACTTTCAAAGGAAAGTGATTTTCTCTGAAAGGACAGCATTTAGAAAGTGAAGCAACACTCCATTCACTTCGCACAGTGAATTGAAGTGTTGGAACAAACTGCTTCTCTTTCAGAGAAACGCATGTGAATTTCTGTTGAATGCTTGAAAGTAGCTTAAGGCACTTTCAAAGGAAAGTGTTTTTCTCTGAAAGGACAGCATTTAGAAAGTGAAGCAACACTCCATTGACTTCGCACAATGAATTGAAGTGTTGTACCAGACTGCTTCTCTATCAGAGAAATGCATTTCAGTTTCCTGTGAATGCTTGTAAGTAGCTTAAGGCACTTTCAAAGGAAAGTGATTTTCTCTGAAATGACAGCATTTAGAATTATGAAAGAACACTCCATTCACTTCGCACAGTGAATTGAAATGTTGGAACTGACTGCTTCTCTTTCAGAGTAATGCATTTCAGTTTCCTGTGAATGCTTGTAAGTAGCTTAAGGCACTTTCAAAGGAAAGTGATTTTCTCTGAAACGACAGCATTTAGAATGTGAAGGAACACTCCATTCACTTAGCACAGTGAATTGAAGTGTTGGAACAGACTGCTTCTCTTACAGAGAAACGCATGTGAATTTCTGTTGAATGCTTGTAAATAGCTTAAGGCACTTTCAAAGTAAAGTGATTTCCTCTGAAAGGACAGCATGTAGAAATTGAAGCAACAATCCATTTACTTCACACAGTGAATTGAAGTGTTGGAACAGACTGCTTCTCTTTCAGAGAAATGCATTTCAGTTTCCTGTGAATGCTTGTAAGTAGGTTAAGGCACTTTCAAAGGAAAGTGATTTTCTCTGAAACTACAGCATTTATAAAGTGAAATAACACTCCATTGACTTCGCACAGTGAATTGAAGTGTTGGAACAGACTGCTTCTCTTTCAGAGAAACGCATGTGAATTTCTTTTGAATGCTTGTAAGTAGCTTAAGGCACTTTCAAAGGAAAGTGATTTTCTCTGAAAGGACAGCATTTAGAAAGTGAAGCAACACTCGATTCACTTCACACAGTGAATTGAAGTGTTGGAACAGACTGCTTCTCTTTCAGAGAAATGCATGTGAATTTCTGTTGAATGCTTGTAAGTAGCTTAAGGCACTTTCAAAAGGAAGTGATTTTCTCTGAAAGGACAGCGTTTAGAAAGTGAAGAAACACTCCATTCACTTCACACAGTGAATTGAAGTGTTGGAACAGACTGCTTCTCTTTCACAGAAACTCATGTGAATTTCTGTTGAATGCTTGTAAGTAGCTTAAGGCACTTTCAAAGGAAAGTGATTTTCTCTGAAAGGACAGCATTTAGAAAGTGAAGCAACACTCCATTCACTTCACACAGTGAATTGAAGTGTTGGAACAGACTGCTTCTCTTTCAGAGAAACGCATGTGAATTTCTGTTGAATGCTTGTAAGTAGCTTAAGGCACTTTGAAAGGAAAGTGATTTTCTCTGAAAGGACAGCATTTAGAAAGTGAAGCAACACTCCATTCACTTCGCACAGTGAATTGAACTGTTGGAACAGACTGCTTCTCTTTCAGAGAAATGCATGTGAATTTCTGTTGAATGCTTGTAAGTAGCTTAAGGCACATTCAAAGGAAAGTGATTTTCTCTGAAAGGACAGCATTTAGAAAGTGAAGCAACACTCCATTCACTTCGCACAGTGAATTGAAGTGTTGGAACAGACTGCTTCTCTTTCAGTGAAACTGATGTGAGTATTTTGTGAATGCCTTTAAGTAGCTTAAGGCACTTTCAAAGGAAAGTGATTTTCTCTGAAAGGACAGCATTTAGAAAGTGAAGCAACACTCCATTCACTTCGCACAGTGAATTGAAGTGTTGGAACAAACTGCTTCTCTTTCAGAGAAACGCATGTGAATTTCTGTTGAATGCTTGAAAGTAGCTTAAGGCACTTTCAAAGGAAAGTGTTTTTCTCTGAAAGGACAGCATTTAGAAAGTGAAGCAACACTCCATTGACTTCGCACAATGAATTGAAGTGTTGGACCAGACTGCTTCTCTATCAGAGAAATGCATTTCAGTTTCCTGTGAATGCTTGTAAGTAGCTTAAGGCACTTTCAAAGGAAAGTGATTTTCTCTGAAATGACAGCATTTAGAATTATGAAAGATCACTCCATTCACTTCGCACAGTGAATTGAAATGTTGGAACTGACTGCTTCTCTTTCAGAGTAATGCATTTCAGTTTCCTGTGAATGCTTGTAAGTAGCTTAAGGCACTTTCAAAGGAAAGTGATTTTCTCTGAAACTACAGCATTTAGAATGTGAAGGAACACTCCATTCACTTAGCACAGTGAATTGAAGTGTTGGAACAGACTGCTTCTCTTACAGAGAAACGCATGTGAATTTCTGTTGAATGCTTGTAAATAGCTTAAGGCACTTTCAAAGTAAAGTGATTTCCTTTGAAAGGACAGCATGTAGAAATTGAAGCAACAATCCATTTACTTCACACAGTGAATTGAAGTGTTGGAACAGACTGCTTCTCTTTCAGAGAAATGCATTTCAGTTTCCTGTGAATGCTTGTAAGTAGGTTAAGGCACTTTCAAAGGAAAGTGATTTTCTCTGAAACTACAGCATTTATAAAGTGAAATAACACTCCATTGACTTCGCACAGTGAATTGAAGTGTTGGAACAGACTGCTTCTCTTTCAGAGAAACGCATGTGAATTTCTTTTGAATGCTTGTAAGTAGCTTAAGGCACTTTCAAAGGAAAGTGATTTTCTCTGAAAGGACAGCATTTAGAAAGTGAAGCAACACTCGATTCACTTCACACAGTGAATTGAAGTGTTGGAACAGACTGCTTCTCTTTCAGAGAAATGCATGTGAATTTCTGTTGAATGCTTGTAAGTAGCTTAAGGCACTTTCAAAAGGAAGTGATTTTCTCTGAAAGGACAGCGTTTAGAAAGTGAAGAAACACTCCATTCACTTCACACAGTGAATTGAAGTGTTGGAACAGACTGCTTCTCTTTCACAGAAACTCATGTGAATTTCTGTTGAATGCTTGTAAGTAGCTTAAGGCACTTTCAAAGGAAAGTGATTTTCTCTGAAAGGACAGCATTTAGAAAGTGAAGCAACACTCCATTCACTTCACACAGTGAATTGAAGTGTTGGAACAGACTGCTTCTCTTTCAGAGAAACGCATGTGAATTTCTGTTGAATGCTTGTAAGTAGCTTAAGGCACTTTGAAAGGAAAGTGATTTTCTCTGAAAGGACAGCATTTAGAAAGTGAAGCAACACTCCATTCACTTCACACAGTGAATTGAAGTGTTGGAACAGACTGCTTCTCTTTCAGAGAAACTGATGTGAGTATTTTGTGAATGCTTGTAAGTAGCTTAAGGCACTTTCAAAGGAAAGTGATTTTCTCTGAAAGGACAGCATTTAGAAACTGAAGCAACACTCCATTCACTTCGCACAGTGAATTGAAGTGTTGGAACAGACTGCTTTTCTTTCAGAGAAACTGATGTGAGTATTTTGTGAATGCTTGTAAGTAGCTTAAGGCACTTAAAGGAAAGTGATTTTCTCTGAAACTACAGCTTTTAGAATTTGAAGGAACACTCCATTCACTTCGCACAGTGAATTGAAGTGTTGGAACAGACTGCTTCTCTTTCAGAGAAACAGATGTGAGTTTCTTGTGAATGCTTGTAAGAATCTTAAGGCAGTTTCAAAAGAGAATGATTTTCTCTAAAAGGAGAGCATTTAGCAAGTGAAGCAACACTCCATTCACTTTGCACAGTGAATGGAAGTGTTGGAACAGACTTCTTCTTTTTCAGAGAAATGCATGTGAATTTCTGTTGAATGCTTGTAAGAGCTTAAGGCACTTTCAAAGGAAAGTGATTTTCTCTGAAAGAACAGCATTTAGAAAGTGAAGCAACACTCCATTGACTTTGCACAGTGAATTGAAGTGTTGGAACAGACTGCTTCTCTTTCAGAGAAATGCATTTCAGTTTCCTGTGATTGTTTGTAAGTAGCTTCAGACACTTTCAAAGGAAAGTGATTTTCTCTGAAAGGACAGCATTTAGAAAGTGAAGCAACACTCCATTCACTTCGCACAGTAAATTGAAGTGTTGGAACAGACTGCTCTCTTTCAGAGAAATGCATGTGAATTTCAGTTGAATGCTTGTAAGTAGCTTAAGGCACTTTCAAAGGAAAGTGATTTTCTCTGAAAGGACAGCATTTAGAAAGTGAAGGAACACTCCATTGACTTCGCACAGTGTATTGAATTCTTGGAACAGACTGCTTCTCTTTCAGAGAAACGCATGTCAATTTCTGTTGAATGCTTGTAAGTAGCTTAAGGCACTTTCAAAGGAAAGTGATTTTCTCTGAAAGGACAGCATTTAGAAAGTGAAGCAACACTCCATTCACTTCGCACAGTGAATTGAACTGTTGGAACAGACTGCTTCTCTTTCAGAGAAACGCATGTGAATTTCTGTTGAATGCTTGTAAGTAGCTTAAGGCACTTTCAAAGGAAAGTGATTTTCTCTGAAAGGACAGCATTTAGAAAGTGAAGCAACACTCCATTCACTTCGCACAGTGAATTGAAGTGTTGGAACAGACTGCTTCTCTTTCAGTGAAACTGATGTGAGTATTTTGTGAATGCCTTTAAGTAGCTTAAGGCACTTTCAAAGGAAAGTGATTTTCTCTGAAAGGACAGCATTTAGAAAGTGAAGCAACACTCCATTCACTTCGCACAGTGAATTGAAGTGTTGGAACAGACTGCTTCTCTTTCAGAGAAACTCATGTGAATTTCTGTTGAATGCTTGTAAGTAGCTTAAGGCACTTTCAAAGGAAAGTGATTTTCTCTGAAAGGACAGCATTTAGAAAGTGAAGCAACACTCCATTCACTTCACACAGTGAATTGAAGTGTTGGAACAGACTGCTTCTCTTTCAGAGAAACTGATGTGAGTATTTTGTGAATGCTTGTAAGTAGCTTAAGGCACTTTAAAGAAAGTGAATTTCTCTGAAACTACAGCTTTTAGAATTTGAAAGAACACTCCATTCACTTCGCACAGTGAATTGAAGTGTTGGAACAGACTGCTTCACTTTCAGAGAAACAGATGTGAGTTTCTTGTGAATACTTGAAAGAAGCTTAAAGCAGTTTCAAAAGACAATGATTTTCTCTAAAAGGAGAGCATTTAGAAAGTGAAGCAACACTCCATTCACTTTGCACAGTGAATTGAAGTGTTGGAACAGACTTCTTATTTTTCAGAGAAATGCATGTGAATTTCTGTTGAATGCTTGTAAGAGCTTATGGCACTTTCAAAGGAAAGTGATTTTCTCTGAAAGGACAGCATTTAGAAAGTGAAGCAACACTCCATTCACTTCGCACAGTGAATTGAAGTGTTGGAACAGACTGCTTCTCCTTCAGAGAAATGCATTTCAGTTTCCTGTGAATGTTTGTAAGTAGCTTAAGACACTTTCAAAGGAA
Organism: Myodes glareolus; assembly: GCF_982192425.1. Taxonomy (NCBI): domain Eukaryota; kingdom Metazoa; phylum Chordata; class Mammalia; order Rodentia; family Cricetidae; genus Myodes; species Myodes glareolus. The sequence goes on from NC_142051.1 coordinate 527,374, forward strand.
AGTGATTTTCTCTGAAAGGACAGCATTTAGAAAGTGAAGCAACACTCCATTCACTTCGCACAGTGAATTGAAGTGTTGGAACAGACTGCTTCTCTTTCAGAGAAACGCATGTGAATTTCTGTTGAATGCTTGTAAGTAGCTTAAGGCACTTTCAAAGGAAAGTGATTTTCTCTGAAAGGACAGCATTTAGAAAGTGAAGGAACACTCCATTGACTTCGCACAGTGTATTGAAGTGTTGGAACAGACTGCTTCTCTTTCAGAGAAACGCATGTGAATTTTTGTTGAATGCTTGTAAGTAGCTTAAGGCACTTTCAAAGGAAAGTGATTTTCTCTGAAAGGACAGCATTTAGAAAGTGAAGCAACACTCCATTCACTTCGCACAGTGAAATGAAGTGTTGGAACAGACTGCTTCTCTTTCAGTGAAACTGATGTGAGTATTTTGTGAATGCCTTTAAGTAGCTTAAGGCACTTTCAAAGGAAAGTGATTTTCTCTGAAAGGACAGCATTTAGAAAGTGAAGCAACACTCCATTCACTTCGCACAGTGAATTGAAGTGTTGGAACAGACTGCTTCTCTTTCAGAGAAATGCATTTCAGTTTCCTGTGAATGCTTGTAAGTAGCTTAAGGCACTTTCAAAGGAAAGTGATTTTCTCTGAAATGACAGCATTTAGAATTATGAAGGAACACTCCATTCACTTCGCACAGTGAATTGAAATGTTGGAACTGACTGCTTCTCTTTCAGAGTAATGCATTTCAGTTTCCTGTGAATGCTTGTAAGTAGCTTAAGGCACTTTCAAAGGAAAGTGATTTTCTCTGAAACTACAGCATTTAGAATGTGAAGGAACACTCCATTCACTTAGCACAGTGAATTGAAGTGTTGGAACAGACTGCTTCTCTTTCAGAGAAACGCATGTGAATTTCTGTTGAATGCTTGTAAATAGCTTAAGGCACTTTCAAAGGAAAGTGATTTCCTCTGAAAGGACAGCATGTAGAAAGTGAAGCAACAATCCATTTACTTCACACAGTGAATTGAAGTGTTGGAACAGACTGCTTCTCTTTCAGAGAAATGCATTTCAGTTTCCTGTGAATGCTTGTAAGTAGGTTAAGGCACTTTCAAAGGAAAGTGATTTTCTCTGAAACTACAGCATTTATAAAGTGAAATAACACTCCATTGACTTCGCACAGTGAATTGAAGTGTTGGAACAGACTGCATCTCTTTCAGAGAAACGCATGTGAATTTCTTTTGAATGCTTGTAAGTAGCTTAAGGCACTTTCAAAGGAAAGTGATTTTCTCTGAAAGGACAACATTTAGAAAGTGAAGCAACACTCGATTCACTTCACACAGTGAATTGAAGTGTTGGAACAGACTGCTTCTCTTTCAGAGAAACTGATGTGAGTTTCTTGGGAATGCTTGTAAGTAGCTTAAGGCAGTTTCAAAAGAGAATGATTTTCTCTAAAAGGAGAGCATTTAGAAAGTGAAGCAACACTCCATTGGTTTCGCACAGTGAATTGAAATGTTGGAACAGACTTCTTATTTTTCAGAGAAATGCATGTGAATTTCTGTTGAATTCTTGTAAGTAGCTTAAGGCACTTTCAAAGGAAAGTGATTTTCTCTGAAAGGACAGCATTTAGAAAGTGAAGCAACACTCCATTCACTACGCACAGTGAATTGAAGTGTTGGAACAGACTGCTTCTCTTTCAGAGAAATGCATTTCAGTTTCCTGTGAATGTTTGTAAGTAGCTTAAGGCACTTTCAAAGGAAAGTGATTTTCTCTGAAACTACAGCATTTAGAATGTGAAGGAACACTCCATTCACTTCTCACAGTGAATTGAAGTGTTGGAACAGACTGATTCTCTTTCAGAGAAAGGCATGTGAATTTCTGTTGAATGCTTGCAAGTAGCTTAAGGCACTTTCAAAGGAAAGTGATATTCTCTGAAAGGACAGCATTTAGAAAGTGAAGCAACACTCCATTCACTTCGCACAGTGAATTGAACTGTTGGAACAGACTGCTTCTCTTTCAGAGAAACGCATGTGAATTTCTGTTGAATGCTTGTAAGTAGCTTAAGGCACTTTCAAAGGAAAGTGATTTTCTCTGAAAGGACAGCATTTAGAAAGTGAAGCAACACTCCATTCACTTCGCACAGTGAATTGAAGTGTTGGAACAGACTGCTTCTCTTTCAGTGAAACTGATGTGAGTATTTTGTGAATGCCTTTAAGTAGCTTAAGGCACTTTCAAAGGAAAGTGATTTTCTCTGAAAGGACAGCATTTAGAAAGTGAAGCAACACTCCATTCACTTCGCACAGTGAATTGAAGTGTTGGAACAAACTGCTTCTCTTTCAGAGAAACGCATGTGAATTTCTGTTGAATGCTTGAAAGTAGCTTAAGGCACTTTCAAAGGAAAGTGTTTTTCTCTGAAAGGACAGCATTTAGAAAGTGAAGCAACACTCCATTGACTTCGCACAATGAATTGAAGTGTTGGACCAGACTGCTTCTCTATCAGAGAAATGCATTTCAGTTTCCTGTGAATGCTTGTAAGTAGCTTAAGGCACTTTCAAAGGAAAGTGATTTTCTCTGAAATGACAGCATTTAGAATTATGAAAGAACACTCCATTCACTTCGCACAGTGAATTGAAATGTTGGAACTGACTGCTTCTCTTTCAGAGTAATGCATTTCAGTTTCCTGTGAATGCTTGTAAGTAGCTTAAGGCACTTTCAAAGGAAAGTGATTTTCTCTGAAACTACAGCATTTAGAATGTGAAGGAACACTCCATTCACTTAGCACAGTGAATTGAAGTGTTGGAACAGACTGCTTCTCTTACAGAGAAACGCATGTGAATTTCTGTTGAATGCTTGTAAATAGCTTAAGGCACTTTCAAAGTAAAGTGATTTACTTTGAAAGGACAGCATGTAGAAATTGAAGCAACAATCCATTTACTTCACACAGTAAATTGAAGTGTTGGAACAGACTGCTTCTCTTTCAGAGAAATGCATTTCAGTTTCCTGTGAATGCTTGTAAGTAGGTTAAGGCACTTTAAAAGGAAAGTGATTTTCTCTGAAACTACAGCATTTATAAAGTGAAATAACACTCCATTGACTTCGCACAGTGAATTGAAGTGTTGGGACAGACTGCTTCTCTTTCAGAGAAACGCATGTGAATTTCTTTTGAATGCTTGTAAGTAGCTTAAGGCACTTTCAAAGGAAAGTGATTTTCTCTGAAAGGACAGCATTTAGAAAGTGAAGCAACACTCGATTCACTTCACACAGTGAATTGAAGTGTTGGAACAGACTGCTTCTCTTTCAGAGAAACTGATGTGAGTTTCTTGTGAATGCTTATAAGTAGCTTAAGGCAGTTTCAAAAGAGATTGATTTTCTCTAAAAGGAGAGCATTTAGAAAGTGAAGCAACACTCCATTGGTTTCGCACAGTGAATTGAAATGTTGGAACAGACTTCTTATTTTTCAGAGAAATGCATGTGAATTTCTGTTGAATTCTTGTAAGTAGCTTAAGGCACTTTCAAAGGAAAGTGATTTTCTCTGAAAGGACAGCATTTAGAAAGTGAAGCAACACTCCATTCACTTCGCACAGTGAATTGAAGTGTCGGAACAGACTGCTTCTCTTTCAGAGAAACACATGTGCATTTCTGTTGAATGCTTGAAAGTAGCTTAAGGAACTTTCAAAGGAAAGTGATTTTCTCTGAAACTACAGCATTTAGAATGTGAAGGATCACTCCATTGACTTTGCATAGTGAATTGAAGTGTTGGAACAGACTGCTTCTCTTTCAGAGAAATGCATGTAAATTTCTTTTGAATGCTTGTAAGTAGCTTAAGGCACTTTCAAAGAATAGTGATTTTCTCTGAAAGGACAGCAGTTAGAAAGTGAAGCAACACTCCATTCACTTCGCACAGTGAATTGAAGTGTTGGAACAGACTGCTTCTCTTTCAGAGAAATGCATTTCAGTTTCCTGTGAATGTTTGTAAGTAGCTTAAGGCACTTTCAAAGGAAAGTGATTTTCTCTGAAAGGACAGCATTTAGAAAGTGAAGCAACACTCCATTCACTTCGCACAGTGAATTGAATTGTTGGAACAGACTGCTTCTCTTTCAGAGAAACGCATGTGAATTTCTGTTGAATGCTTGTAAGTAGCTTAAGGCACTTTCAAAGGAAAGTGATTTTCTCTGAAAGAACAGCATTTAGAAAGTGAAGCAACACTCCATTCACTTCGCACAGTAAATTGAAGTGTTGGAACAGACTGCTTCTCTTTCAGAGAAACTGATGTGAGTATTTTGTGAATGCCTGTAAGTAGCTTAAGGCACTTTCAAAGGAAAGTGATTTTCTCTGAAAGGACAGCATTTAGAAAGTGAAGCAACACTCCATTCACTTCGCACAGTGAATTGAAGTGTTGGAACAGACTGCTTCTCTTTCAGAGAAATTCATGTGAATTTCTGTTGAATGCTTGTAAATAGCTTAACGCACTTTCAAAGGAAAGTGATTTCCTCTGAAAGGACAGCATTTAGAAAGTGAAGCAACACTCCATTTACTTCACACAGTGAATTGAAGTGTTGGAACAGACTGCTTCTCTTTCAGAGAAACGCATGTGAATTTCTGTTGAATGCTTGTAAATAGCTTAAGGCACTTTCAAAGGAAAGTGATTTCCTCTGAAAGGACAGCATGTAGAAAGTGAAGCAACAATCCATTTACTTCACACAGTGAATTGAAGTGTTGGAACAGACTGCTTCTCTTTCAGAGAAATGCATTTCAGTTTCCTGTGAATGCTTGTAAGTAGGTTAAGGCACTTTCAAAGGAAAGTGATTTTCTCTGAAACTACAGCATTTATAAAGTGAAATAACACTCCATTGACTTCGCACAGTGAATTGAAGTGTTGGAACAGACTGCATCTCTTTCAGAGAAACGCATGTGAATTTCTTTTGAATGCTTGTAAGTAGCTTAAGGCACTTTCAAAGGAAAGTGATTTTCTCTGAAAGGACAGCATTTAGAAAGTGAAACAACACTCCATTCACTTCACACAGTGAATTGAAGTGTTGGAACAGACTGCTTCTCTTTCAGAGAAACTGATGTGAGTTTCTTGGGAATGCTTGTAAGTAGCTTAAGGCAGTTTCAAAAGAGAATGATTTTCTCTAAAAGGAGAGCATTTAGAAAGTGAAGCAACACTCCATTGGTTTCGCACAGTGAATTGAAATGTTGGAACAGACTTCTTATTTTTCAGAGAAATGCATGTGAATTTCTGTTGAATTCTTGTAAGTAGCTTAAGGCACTTTCAAAGGAAAGTGATTTTCTCTGAAAGGACAGCATTTAGAAAGTGAAGCAACACTCCATTCACTACGCACAGTGAATTGAAGTGTTGGAACAGACTGCTTCTCTTTCAGAGAAATGCATTTCAGTTTCCTGTGAATGTTTGTAAGTAGCTTAAGGCACTTTCAAAGGAAAGTGATTTTCTCTGAAACTACAGCATTTAGAATGTGAAGGAACACTCCATTCACTTCTCACAGTGAATTGAAGTGTTGGAACAGACTGATTCTCTTTCAGAGAAAGGCATGTGAATTTCTGTTGAATGCTTGCAAGTAGCTTAAGGCACTTTCAAAGGAAAGTGATATTCTCTGAAAGGACAGCATTTAGAAAGTGAAGCAACACTCCATTCACTTCGCACAGTGAATTGAACTGTTGGAACAGACTGCTTCTCTATCAGAGAAACGCATGTGAATTTCTGTTGAATGCTTGTAAGTAGCTTAAGGCACTTTCAAAGGAAAGTGATTTTCTCTGAAAGGACAGCATTTAGAAAGTGAAGCAACACTCCATTCACTTCGCACAGTGAATTGAAGTGTTGGAACAGACTGCTTCTCTTTCAGTGAAACTGATGTGAGTATTTTGTGAATGCCTTTAAGTAGCTTAAGGCACTTTCAAAGGAAAGTGATTTTCTCTGAAAGGACAGCATTTAGAAAGTGAAGCAACACTCCATTCACTTCGCACAGTGAATTGAAGTGTTGGAACAAACTGCTTCTCTTTCAGAGAAACGCATGTGAATTTCTGTTGAATGCTTGAAAGTAGCTTAAGGCACTTTCAAAGGAAAGTGTTTTTCTCTGAAAGGACAGCATTTAGAAAGTGAAGCAACACTCCATTGACTTCGCACAATGAATTGAAGTGTTGGACCAGACTGCTTCTCTATCAGAGAAATGCATTTCAGTTTCCTGTGAATGCTTGTAAGTAGCTTAAGGCACTTTCAAAGGAAAGTGATTTTCTCTGAAATGACAGCATTTAGAATTATGAAAGAACACTCCATTCACTTCGCACAGTGAATTGAAATGTTGGAACTGACTGCTTCTCTTTCAGAGTAATGCATTTCAGTTTCCTGTGAATGCTTGTAAGTAGCTTAAGGCACTTTCAAAGGAAAGTGATTTTCTCTGAAACTACAGCATTTAGAATGTGAAGGAACACTCCATTCACTTAGCACAGTGAATTGAAGTGTTGGAACAGACTGCTTCTCTTACAGAGAAACGCATGTGAATTTCTGTTGAATGCTTGTAAATAGCTTAAGGCACTTTCAAAGTAAAGTGATTTACTTTGAAAGGACAGCATGTAGAAATTGAAGCAACAATCCATTTACTTCACACAGTGAATTGAAGTGTTGGAACAGACTGCTTCTCTTTCAGAGAAATGCATTTCAGTTTCCTGTGAATGCTTGTAAGTAGGTTAAGGCACTTTAAAAGGAAAGTGATTTTCTCTGAAACTACAGCATTTATAAAGTGAAATAACACTCCATTGACTTCGCACAGTGAATTGAAGTGTTGGGACAGACTGCTTCTCTTTCAGAGAAACGCATGTGAATTTCTTTTGAATGCTTGTAAGTAGCTTAAGGCACTTTCAAAGGAAAGTGATTTTCTCTGAAAGGACAGCATTTAGAAAGTGAAGCAACACTCGATTCACTTCACACAGTGAATTGAAGTGTTGGAACAGACTGCTTCTCTTTCAGAGAAACTGATGTGAGTTTCTTGTGAATGCTTATAAGTAGCTTAAGGCAGTTTCAAAAGAGATTGATTTTCTCTAAAAGGAGAGCATTTAGAAAGTGAAGCAACACTCCATTGGTTTCGCACAGTGAATTGAAATGTTGGAACAGACTTCTTATTTTTCAGAGAAATGCATGTGAATTTCTTTTGAATTCTTGTAAGTAGCTTAAGACACTTTCAAAGGAAAGTGATTTTCTCTGAAAGGACAGCATTTAGAAAGTGAAGCAACACTCCATTCACTTCGCACAGTGAATTGAAGTGTCGGAACAGACTGCTTCTCTTTCAGAGAAACACATGTGCATTTCTGTTGAATGCTTGAAAGTAGCTTAAGGAACTTTCAAAGGAAAGTGATTTTCTCTGAAACTACAGCATTTAGAATGTGAAGGATCACTCCATTGACTTTGCATAGTGAATTGAAGTGTTGGAACAGACTGCTTCTCTTTCAGAGAAATGCATGTAAATTTCTTTTGAATGCTTGTAAGTAGCTTAAGGCACTTTCAAAGAATAGTGATTTTCTCTGAAAGGACAGCAGTTAGAAAGTGAAGCAACACTCCATTCACTTCGCACAGTGAATTGAAGTGTTGGAACAGACTGCTTCTCTTTCAGAGAAATGCATTTCAGTTTCCTGTGAATGTTTGTAAGTAGCTTAAGGCACTTTCAAAGGAAAGTGATTTTCTCTGAAAGGACAGCATTTAGAAAGTGAAGCAACACTCCATTCACTTCGCACAGTGAATTGAATTGTTGGAACAGACTGCTTCTCTTTCAGAGAAACGCATGTGAATTTCTGTTGAATGCTTGTAAGTAGCTTAAGGCACTTTCAAAGGAAAGTGATTTTCTCTGAAAGAACAGCATTTAGAAAGTGAAGCAACACTCCATTCACTTCGCACAGTGAATTGAAGTGTTGGAACAGACTGCTTCTCTTTCAGAGAAACTGATGTGAGTATTTTGTGAATGCCTGTAAGTAGCTTAAGGCACTTTCAAAGGAAAGTGATTTTCTCTGAAAGGACAGCATTTAGAAAGTGAAGCAACACTCCATTCACTTCGCACAGTGAATTGAAGTGTTGGAACAGACTGCTTCTCTTTCAGAGAAATTCATGTGAATTTCTGTTGAATGCTTGTAAATAGCTTAACGCACTTTCAAAGGAAAGTGATTTCCTCTGAAAGGACAGCATTTAGAAAGTGAAGCAACACTCCATTTACTTCACACAGTGAATTGAAGTGTTGGAACTGACTGCTTCTCTTTCAGAGAAATGCATTTCAGTTTCCTGTGAATGCTTGTAAGTAGGTTAAGGCACTTTCAAAGGAAAGTGATTTTCTCTGAAAGGACAGCATTTAGAAAGTGAAATAACACTCCATTGACTTCGCACAGTGAATTGAAGTGTTGGAACAGACTGCTTCTCTTTCAGAGAAACGCATGTCAATTTCTGTTGAATGCTTGTAAGTAGCTTAAGGCACTTTCAAAGGAAAGTGATTTTCTCTGAAAGGACAGCAATTAGAAAGTGAAGCAACACTCCATTCACTTCACACAGTGAATTAAAGTGTTGGAACAGACTGCTTCTCTTTCAGAGAAACTGATGTGTGTTTATTGTGAATGCTTGTAAGTACCTTAAGGCAGTTTCAAAAGAGAATGATTTTCTCTAAAAGGAGGGCATTTAGAAAATGAAGCAACACTCCATTGGTTTCGCACAGTGAATTGAAATGTTGGAACAGACTTCTTCTTTTTCAGAGAAATGCATGTGAATTTCTTTTGAATTCTTGTAAGAGCTTAAGGCACTTTCAAAGGAAAGTGATTTTCTCTGAAAGGACAGCATTTAGAAAGTGAAGCAACACTCCATTCACTTCGCACAGAGAATTGAAGTGTTGGTACAGACTGCTTCTCTTTCAGAGAAATGCATTTCAGTTTCCTGTGAATGTTTGTAAGTAGCTTAAGGCACTTTCAAAGGAAAGTGATTTTCTCTGAAACTACAGCATTTAGAATGTGAAGAAACACTCCATTCACTTCGCACAGTGAATTAAAGTGTTGCAACAGACTGCTCCTCTTTCAGAGAAACGCATGTGAATTTCTGTTGAATGCTTGAAAGTAGCTTAAGGCACTTTCAAAGGAAAGTGTTTTTCTCTGAAAGGACAGCATTTAGAAAGTGAAGCAACACTCCATTGACTTCGCACAGTGAATTGAAGTGTTGGAACTGACTGCTTCTCTTTCAGAGAAACTGATGTGAGTTTCTTGTGAATGCTTGTAAGTAGCTTAAGGCAGTTTCAAAAGAGAATGATTTTCTCTAAAAGGAGAGCATTTAGAAAGTGAAGCAACACTCCATTGGTTTCGCACAGTGAATTGAAATGTTGGAACAGACTGCTTCTCTTTCAGAGAAACTGTTGTGAGTATTTTCTGAATGCTTGTAAGTAGCTTAAGGCACTTTCAAAGGGAAGTGATTTTCTCTGAAAGGACAGCATTTAGAAGCTGAAGCAACACTCCATTCACTTCGCACAGTGAATTGAAGTGTTGGAACAGACTGCTTCTCTTTCAGAGAAACTCATGTGAATTTCTGTTGAATGCTTGTAAGTAGCTTAAGGCACTTTCAAAGGAAAGTGATTTTCTCTGAAAGGACAGCATTTAGAAAGTGAAGCAACACTCCATTCACTTCACACAGTGAATTGAAGTGTTGGAACAGACTGCTTCTCTTTCAGAGAAACTGATGTGAGTATTTTGTGAATGCTTGTAAGTAGCTTAAGGCACTTTAAAGAAAGTGAATTTCTCTGAAACTACAGCTTTTAGAATTTGAAAGAACACTCCATTCACTTCGCACAGTGAATTGATGTGTTGGAACAGACTGCTTCACTTTCAGAGAAACAGATGTGAGTTTCTTGTGAATACTTGAAAGAAGCTTAAAGCAGTTTCAAAAGAGAATGATTTTCTCTAAAAGGAGAGCATTTAGAAAGTGAAGCAACACTCCATTCACTTTGCACAGTGAATTGAAGTGTTAGAACAGACTTCTTCTTTTTCAGAGAAATGCATGTGAATTTCTGTTGAATGCTTGTAAGTAGCTTAAGGCACTTTCAAAAGAAAGTGATTTTCTCTGAAAGGACAGCATTTAGAAAGTGAAGCAACACTCCATTCACTTCACACAGTGAATTGAAGTGTTGGAACAGACTGCTTCTCTTTCACAGAAACACATGTGAATTTCTCTTGAATGCTTGTAAGTAGCTTAAGGCACTTTCAAAGGAAAATGATTTTCTCTGAAAGGACAGCATTTAGAAAGTGAAGCAACACTCCATTCACTTCGCACAGTGAATTGAAGTGTTGGAACAGACTGCTTCTCTTTCAGAGAAAGGCATGTGAATTTCTGTTGAATGCTTGTACGTAGCTTAAGGCACTTTTAAAGGAAAGTGATTTTCTCTGAAAGGACAGCATTTAGAAAGTGAAGCAACACTCCATTCACTTCACACAGTGAATTGAAGTGTTGGAACAGACTGCTTCTCTTTCAGAGAAATGCATTTCTGTTTCCTGTGAATGCTTGTAAGAAGCTTTAGGCACTGTCAAAGGAAAGAGATTTTCTCTGAAACTACAGCATTTAGAATGTGAAGGAACACTCCATTCACTTCGCACAGTGAATTGAAGAGTTGGAACTGAATGCTTCTCTTTCAGAGAAATGCATTTCAGTTTCCTGTGAATGCTTGTAAGTAGCCTAAGGCACTTACAAAGGAAAGTGATTTTCTCTGTAACTACAGCATTTAGAATGTGAAGTAACACTCCATTGACTTCGCACAGTGAATTGATGTGTTGGAACAGACTTCTTCTCTTTCAGAGAAACGCATGTGAATTTCTGTTGAATGCTTGAAAATAGCTCTAGTCACTTTAAAAGGAAAGTGATTTTCTCTGAAAGGACAGCATTTAGAAAGTGAAGCAACACTCCATTGACTTCGCACAGTGAATTGAAGTGTTGGAACAGACTGCTTCTCTTTCAGAGAAACTGATGTGAGTATTTTGTGAATGCTTGTAAGTAGCTTAAGGCACTTTCAAAGGAAAGTGATTTTCTCTGAAAGGACAGCATTTAGAAAGTGAAGCAACACACCATTCACTTTGCACAGTGAATTGAAGTGTTGGAACAGACTTCTTCTTTTTCAGAGAAATGCATGTGAATTTCTGATGAATGCTTGTAAGTAGCTTAAGGCACTTTCAAAGGAAAGTGATTTTCTCTGAAACTACAGCATTTAGAATGTGAAGGAATACTCCATTCACTTCGCACAGTGAATCGAAGTGTTGGAACAGACTTCTTCTTTTTCAGAAAAATGCATGTGAATTTCTGTTGAATGCTTGTAAGAGCTTAAGGCACTTTCAAAGGAAAGTGATTTTCTCTGAAAGGACAGCATTTAGAAAGTGAAGCAACACTCCATTCACTTCGCACATTGAATTGAAGTGTTGGAACAGACTGCTTCTCTTTCAGAGAAATGCATTTCAGTTTCCTGTGAATGTTTGTAAGTAGATTAAGGCACTTTCAAAGGAAAGTGATTTTCTCTGAAACTACAGCATTTATAATGTGAAGGAACACTCCATTCACTTCTCACAGTGAATTGAAGTGTTGCAACAGACTGCTTCTCTTTCAGAGAAACGCATGTGAATTTCTGTTGAATGCTTGTAAGTAGCTTAAGGCACTTTCAAAGGAAAGTGATTTTCTCTGAAAGGACAGCATTTAGAAAGTGAAGCAACACTCCATTCACTTCGCACAGTGAATTGAAGTGTTGGAACAGACTGCTTCTCTTTCAGAGAAACGCATGTGAATTTCTGTTGAATGCTTGAAAGTAGCTTAAGGCACTTTCAAAGGAAAATGATTTTCTCTGAAAGGACAGCATTTAGAAAGTGAAGCAACACTCCATTCACTTCGCACAGTGAATTGAAGTGTTGGAACAGACTGCTTCTCTTTCAGAGAAACTGATGTGAGTATTTTGTGAATGCTTGTAAGTAGCTTAAGGCACTTTCAAAGGAAAGTGATTTTCTCTGAAAGGACAGCATTAAGAAAGTGAAGCAACACTCCATTCACTTCACACAGTGAATTGAAGTGTTGGAACAGACTGCTTCTCTTTAAGAGAAACTGATGTGAGTATTTTGTGAATGCTTGTAAGTAGCTTAAGGCACTTTCAAAGGAAAGTGATTTTCTCTGAAAGGACAGCATTTAGAAAGTGAAGCAACACTCCATTGACTTCGCACAGTGAATTAAAGTGTTGGAACAGAACGCTTCTCTTTCAGAGAAACGCATGTGAATTTCTGTTCAATGCTTGAAAGTAGCCTAAGGCACTTTCAAAGGAAAGTGATTTTCTCTGAAAGGACAGCATTTAGAAAGTGAAGCAACACTCCATTGACTTCGCACAGTGAACTGAAGTGTTGGAACAGACTGCTTCTCTTTCAGAGAAACGCATGTGAATTTCTGTTGAATGCTTGTAAGTAGCTTAAGGCACTTTCAAAAGAAAGTGATTTTCTCTGAAAGGACAGCATTTAGAAAGTGAAGCAACACTCCATTCACTTCACACAGTGAATTGAAGTGTTGGAACAGACTGCTTCTCTTTCACAGAAACACATGTGAATTTCTGTTGAATGCTTGTAAGTAGCTTAAGGCACTTTCAAAGGAAAATGATTTTCTCTGAAAGGACAGCATTTAGAAAGTGAAGCAACACTCCATTCACTTCGCACAGTGAATTGAAGTGTTCCAACAGACTACTTCTCTTTCAGAGAAATGCATTTCTGTTTCCTGTGAATGCTTGTAAGAAGCTTTAGGAACTGTCAAAGGAAAGAGATTTTCTCTGAAACTACAGCATTTAGAATGTGAAGGAACACTCCATTCACTTCGCACAGTGAATTGAAGTGTTGGAACTGAATGCTTCTCTTTCAGAGAAATGCATTTCAGTTTCCTGTGAATGCTTGTAAGTAGCCTAAGGCACTTACAAAGGAAAGTGATTTTCTCTGTAACTACAGCATTTAGAATGTGAAGTAACACTCCATTGACTTCGCACAGTGAATTGAAGTGTTGGAACAGACTTCTTCTCTTTCAGAGAAATGCATGTGAATTTCTGTTGAATGCTTGTAAGTAGCTTAAGGCACTTTCAAAGGAAAATGATTTTCTCTGAAAGGACAGCATTTAGAAAGTGAAGCAACACTCCATTTACTTCACACAGTGAATATAAGTGTTGGAACAGACAGCTTCTCTTTCAGAGACATGCATTTCAGTTTCCTGTGAATGCTTGTAAGTAGGTTAAGGCACTTTCAAAGGAAAGTGATTTTCTCTGAAAATACAGCATTTAGAAAGTGAAGTAACACTCCATTGACTTCGCACAGTGAATTGAAATGTTGGAACAGACTGCTTCTCTTTCACAGAAATGCATGTGAATTTCTGTTGAATGCTTGTAAGTAGCTTAAGGCACTTTCAAAGAATAGTGATTTTCTCTGAAAGGACACCATTTAGAAAGTGAAGTAACACTCCATTTACTTCACACAGTGAATATAAGTGTTGGAACAGACTGCTTCTCTTTCAGAGAAATGCATTTCAGTTTCCTGTGAATGCTTGTAAGTAGGTTAAGGCACTTTCAAAGGAAAGTGATTTTCTCTGAAAGGACAGCATTTAGAAAGTGAAGTAACACTCCATTCACTTCGCACAGTGAATTGAAGTGTTGGAACAGACTGCATCTCTTTCAGAGAAACGCATGTGAATTTCTGTTGAATGCTTGTAAGTAGCTTAAGGCACTTTCAAAGGAAAGTGATTTTCTCTGAAAGGACAGCATTTAGAAAGTGAAGCAGCACTCCATTCACTTCGCACAGTGAATTGAAGTGTTGAAACAGACTGCTTCTCTTTCAGAGAAACGCATGTGAATGTCTGTTGAATGCTTGAAAGTAGCTTAAGGCACTTTCAAAGGAAAGTGATTTTCTCTGAAAGGACAGCATTTAGAAAGTGAATCAATACTCCATTTACTTCGCACAGTGAACTGAAGTGTTGGAACAGACTGCTTCTCTTTCAGAGAAATGCATGTGAATTTCTGTTGAATGCTTGTAAGTAGCTTAAGGCACTTTCAAAAGAAAGTGATTTTCTCTGAAAGGACAGCATTTAGAAAGTGAAGCAACACTCCATTTACTTCACACAGTAAATTGAAGTGTTGGAACAGACTGCTTCTCTTTCACAGAAACACATGTGAATTTCTGTTGAATGCTTGTAAGTAGCTTAAGGCACTTTCAAAGGAAAGTGATTTTCTCTGAAAGGACAGCATTTAGAAAGTGAAGCAACACTCCATTCACTTCGCACAGTGAATTGAAGTGTTGGAAATGAATGCTTCTCTTTTAGAGAAATGCATTTCAGTTTCCTGTGAATGCTTGTAAGTAGCCTAAGGCACTTTCAAAGGAAAGTGATTTTCTCTGTAACTACAGCATTTAGAATGTGAAGGAACACTCCATTGACTTCGCACAGTGAATTGAAGTGTTGGAACAGACTTCTTCTCTTTCAGAGAAATGCATGTGAATTTCTGTTGAATGCTTGTAAGTAGCTTAAGGCACTTTCAAAGGAAAATGATTTTCTCTGAAAGGACAGCATTTAGAAAGTGAAGCAACACTCCATTTACTTCACACAGTGAATATAAGTGTTGGAACAGACTGCTTCTCTTTCAGAGACATGCATTTCAGTTTCCTGTGAATGCTTGTAAGTAGGTTAAGGCACTTTCAAAGGAAAGTGATTTTCTCTGAAACTACAGCATTTAGAAAGTGAAGTAACACTCCATTGACTTCGCACAGTGAATTGAATTGTTGGAACAGACTGCTTCTCTTTCACAGAAATGCATGTGAATTTCTGTTGAATGCTTGTAAGTAGCTTAAGGCACTTTCAAAGGAAAGTGATTTTCTCTGAAACTACAGCATTTAGAAAGTGAAGTAACACTCCATTGACTTCACACAGTGAATTGAAGTGTTGCAACAGACTGCATCTCTTTCAGAGAAACACATGTGAATTTCTGTTGAATGCTTGTAAGTAGCTTAAGGCACTTTCAAAGGAAAGTGATTTTCTCTGAAAGGACAGCATTTAGAAAGTGAAGCAACACTCCATTCACTTCGCACAGTGAATTAAAGTGTTGGAACAGACTGCTTCTCTTTCAGAGAAACGCATGTGAATTTCTGTTGAATGCTTGAAAGTAGCTGAAGGCACTTTCAAAGGAAAGTGATTTTCTCTGAAAGGACAGCATTTAGAAAAAGAAGCAACACTCCATTGACTTCGCACAGTGAACTGAAGTGTTGGAACAGACTGCTTCTCTTTCAGAGAAACGCATGTGAATTTCTGTTGAATGCTTGAAAGTAGCTTAAGGCACTTTCAAAGGAAAGTGATTTTCTCTGAAAGGACAGCATTTAGAAAGTGAAGCAACACTCCATTCACTTCGCACAGTGAATTGAAGTGTTGGAACAGACTGCTTCTCTTTCAGAGAAACTGATGTGAGTATTTTGTGAATGCTTGTAAGTAGCTTAAGGCACTTTCAAAGGAAAGTGATTTTCTCTGAAAGGACAGCATTTAGAAAGTGAAACAACACTCCATTCACTTCGCACAGTGAATTGAAATGTTGCAACATAACGCTTCTCTTTCAGAGAAACGAATGTGATTTTCTGTTAAATGCTTATACGTTGCTTAAAGCACTTTCAAAGGAAAGTGATTTTCTCTGAAAAGACAGCAATTAGAAAGTGAAGCAACACTCCATTCTCTTCGCACAGTGAATTGAAGTGTTGGAACAGACTTCTTCTTTTTCAGAGAAATACATGTGAATTTCTGTTGAATGCTTGTAAGTAGCTTAAGGCACTTTCAAAGGAAAGTGATTTTCTCTGAAAGGACAGCATTTAGAAAGTGAAGCAACACTCCATTCACTTCGCACAGTGAATTGAAGTGTTGGAACAGACTGCTTCTCTTTCAGAGAAAGGCATGTGAATTTCTGTTGAATGCTTGTAAGTAGCTTAAGGCACTTTTAAAGGAAAGTGATTTTCTCTGAAAGGACAGCATTTAGAAAGTGAATCAACACTCCATTCAATTCACACAGTGAATTGAAGTGTTGGAAATGAATGCTTCTCTTTTAGAGAAATGCATTTCAGTTTCCTGTGAATGCTTGTAAGTAGCCTAAGGCACTTTCAAAGGAAAGTGATTTTCTCTGTAACTACAGCATTTAGAATGTGAAGGAACACTCCATTGACTTCGCACAGTGAATTGAAGTGTTGGAACAGACTTCTTCTCTTTCAGAGAAATGCATGTGAATTTCTGTTGAATGCTTGTAAGTAGCTTAAGGCACTTTCAAAGGAAAATGATTTTCTCTGAAAGGACAGCATTTAGAAAGTGAAGCAACACTCCATTTACTTCACACAGTGAATATAAGTGTTGGAACAGACTGCTTCTCTTTCAGAGACATGCATTTCAGTTTCCTGTGAATGCTTGTAAGTAGGTTAAGGCACTTTCAAAGGAAAGTGATTTTCTCTGAAACTACAGCATTTAGAAAGTGAAGTAACACTCCATTGACTTCGCACAGTGAATTGAATTGTTGGAACAGACTGCTTCTCTTTCACAGAAATGCATGTGAATTTCTGTTGAATGCTTGTAAGTAGCTTAAGGCACTTTCAAAGGAAAGTGATTTTCTCTGAAACTACAGCATTTAGAAAGTGAAGTAACACTCCATTGACTTCACACAGTGAATTGAAGTGTTGCAACAGACTGCATCTCTTTCAGAGAAACACATGTGAATTTCTGTTGAATGCTTGTAAGTAGCTTAAGGCACTTTCAAAGGAAAGTGATTTTCTCTGAAAGGACAGCATTTAGAAAGTGAAGCAACACTCCATTCAATTCGCACAGTGAATTGAAGTGTTGGAACAGACTGCTTCTCTTTCAGAGAAACGCATGTGAATTTCTGTTGAATGCTTGAAAGTAGCTGAAGGCACTTTCAAAGGAAAGTGATTTTCTCTGAAAGGACAGCATTTAGAAAAAGAAGCAACACTCCATTGACTTCGCACAGTGAACTGAAGTGTTGGAACAGACTGCTTCTCTTTCAGAGAAACGCATGTGAATTTCTGTTGAATGCTTGAAAGTAGCTTAAGGCACTTTCAAAGGAAAGTGATTTTCTCTGAAAGGACAGCATTTAGAAAGTGAAGCAACACTCCATTCACTTCGCACAGTGAATTGAAGTGTTGGAACAGACTGCTTCTCTTTCAGAGAAACTGATGTGAGTATTTTGTGAATGCTTGTAAGTAGCTTAAGGCACTTTCAAAGGAAAGTGATTTTCTCTGAAAGGACAGCATTTAGAAAGTGAAACAACACTCCATTCACTTCACACAGTGAATTGAAATGTTGCAACATAACGCTTCTCTTTCAGAGAAACGAATGTGATTTTCTGTTAAATGCTTATACGTTGCTTAAAGCACTTTCAAAGGAAAGTGATTTTCTCTGAAAAGACAGCAATTAGAAAGTGAAGCAACACTCCATTCTCTTCCCACAGTGAATTGAAGTGTTGGAACAGACTTCTTCTTTTTCAGAGAAATGCATGTGAATTTCTGTTGAATGCTTGTAAGTAGCTTAAGGCACTTTCAAAGGAAAGTGATTTTCTCTGAAAGGACAGCATTTAGAAAGTGAAGCAACACTCCATTCACTTCCCACAGTGAATTGAAATGTTCGAACACACTGCTTCTCTTTCAGAGAAACTGATGTGAGTATTTTGTGAATGCTTGTAAGTAGCTTAAGGCACTTTCTAAGGAAAGTGATTTTCTCTGAAACTACAGCATTTAGAATGTGAAGGAACACTCCATTCACTTCGCACAGTGAATTGAAGTGTTTGATCATACTGCTTCTCTTTCAGAGAAACAGATGTGAGTTTCTTGTGAATGCTTTTAAGTAGCTTAAGGCAGTTTCAAAAGAGAATGATTTTCTCTAAAAGGAGTGCATTTAGAAAGTGAAGCAACACTCCATTCACTTCGCACAGTGAAATGAATTGTTGGAACAGACTTCTTCTTTTTCAGAGAAATGCATGTGAATTTCTGTTGAATGCTTGTAAGAGCTTAAGGCACTTTCAAAGGAAAGTGATTTTCTCTGAAACTACAGCATTTAGAATGTGAAGGAACACTACATTCACTACGCACAGTGAATTGAAGTGTTGCAACAGACTGCTTCTCTTTCAGAGAAACGCATGTGAATTTCTGTTGAATGCTTTTAAGTAGCTTAAGGCACTTTAAAAGGAAAGTGATTTTCTCTGAAAGGACAGCATTTAGAAAGTGAAGCAACACTCCATTCACTTCGCACAGTGAATTGAAGTGTTGGTACAGACTGCTTCTCTTTAACAGAAACGCATGTGAATTTCTGTTGAATGCTTGAAAGTAGCTTAAGGCACTTTCAAAGGAAAGTGATTTTCTCTGAAAGGACAGCATTTAGAAAGTGAAGCAACACTCCATTCACTTCGCACAGTGAACTGAAGTTTGGAAGAGACTGCTTCTCTTTCAGAGAAACGCATGTGAATTTCTGTTGAATGCTTATAAGTAGCTTAAGGCACTTTCAAAGGAAAGTGATTTTCTCTGAAAGGACAGCATTTAGAAAGTGTAGCAACACTCCATTCACTTTACACAGTGAATTGAAGTGTTGGAACAGACTGCTTCTCTTTCACAGAAACGCATGTGAATTTCTGTTGAATGCTTATAAGTAGCTTAAGGCACTTTCAAAGGAAAGTGATTTTCTCAGAAACGACAGCATTTAGAAAGTGAAGCAACACTCCATTCACTTCGCACAGTGAATTGAAGTGTTGGAACAGACTGCTTCTCTTTCAGAGAAACTGATGTGAGTATTTTGTGAATGCTCGTAATTAGCTTAAGGCACTTTCAAAGGAAAGTGATTTTCTCTGAAACTACAGCATTTAGAAAGTGAAGCAACACTCCATTCACTTCGCACAGTAAATTGAAGTGTTGGAATAGACTGCTTCTCTTTCACAGAAACTGATGTGAGTATTTTGTGAATGCTTGTAAGTAGCTTAAGGCACTTTCTAAGGAAAGTGATTTTCTCTGAAACTACAGCATTTAGAATGTGAAGGAACACTCTATTCACTTCGCACAGTGAATTGAAGTGTTGGAACATACTGCTTCTCTTTCAGAGAAACAGAAGTGAGTTTCTTGTGAATGCTTGTAAGTAGCTTAAGGCAGTTTCAAAAGAGAATGATTTTCTCTAAAAGGAGTGCATTTAGAAAGTGAAGCAACACTCCATTCACTTCGAACAGTGAAATGAAGTGTTGGAACAGACTTCTTCTTTTTCAGAGAAATGCATGTGAATTTCTGTTGAATGCTTGTAAGAGCTTAAGGCACTTTCAAAGGAAAGTGATTTTCTCTGAAACTACAGCATTTAGAATGTGAAGGAACACTACATTCACTACGCACAGTGAGTTGAAGTGTTGCAACAGACTGCTTCTCTTTCAGAGAAACGCATATGAATTTCTGTTGAATGCTTTTAAGTAGCTCAAGGCACTTTCAAAGGAAAGTGATTTTCTCTGAAAGGACAGCATTTAGAAAGTGAAGCAACACTCCATTGACTTCGCACAGTGAATTGAAGTGTTGGAACAGACTGCTTCTCTTTCAGAGAAACGCATGTGAATTTCTGTTGAATGCTTGAAAGTAGCTTAAGGCACTTTCAAAGGAAAGTGATTTTCTCTGAAAGGACAGCATCTAGAAAGTGAAGCAACACTCCATTGACTTCGCACAGTGAATTGAAGTTTTGGAAGAGACTGCTTCTCTTTCAGAGAAACGCATGTGAATTTCTGTTGAATGCTTGTAAGTAGCTTAAGGCACTTTCAAAGCAAAGTGATTTTCTCTGAAAGGACAGCATTTAGAAAGTGTAGCAACACTCCATTCACTTCACACAGTGAATTGAAGTGTTGGAACAGACTGCTTCTCTTTCACAGAAACGCATGTGAATTTCTGTTGAATGCTTGTAAGTAGCTTAAGGCACTTTCAAAGGAAAGTGATTTTCTCTGAAAGGACAGCATTTAGAAAGTGAAGCAACACTCCATTCACTTCGCACAGTGAATTGAAGTGTTGGAACAGACTGCTTCTCTTTCAGAGAAAGGCATGTGAATTTCTGTTGAATGTTTGTAAGTAGCTTAAGGCACTTTCAAAGGAAAGTGATTTTCTCAGAAAGGACAGCATTTAGAAAGTGAAGCAACACTCCATTCACTTCGCACAGTGAATTGAAGTGTTCCAACAGACTGCTTCTCTTTCAGAGAAACTGATGTGAGTATTTTGTTAATGCTTGTAAGTAGCTTAAGGCACTTTCAAAGGAAAGTGATTTTCTCTGAAAGGACAGCATTTAGAAAGTGAAGCAACACTCCATTCACTTCGCACAGTGAATTGAAGTGTTGGAACAGACTGCTTCTCTTTCAGAGAAATGCACTTCAGTTTCCTCAGAATGTTTGTAAGTAGATAAAGGCACTTTCAAAAGAAAGTGATTTTCTCTGAAACTACAGCATTTATAATGTGAAGGAACACTCCATTCACTTCTCACAGTGAAATGAAGTGTTGCAACAGACTGCTTCTCTTTCAGAGAAACGCATGTGAATTTCTGTTGAATGCTTGAAAGTAGCTTAAGGCACTTTCAAAGGAAAGTGATTTTCTCTGAAAGGACAGCATTTAGAAAGTGAAGCAACACTCCATTCACTTCGCACAGTGAATTGAAGTGTTGGAACAGACTGCTTCTCTTTCAGAGAAACTGATGTGAGTATTTTGTGAATGCTTGTAAGTAGCTTAAGGCACTTTCAAAGGAAAATGATTTTCTCTGAAAGGACAGCATTTAGAAAGTGAAGCAACACTCCATTCTCTTCGCACAGTGAATTGAATTGTTGGAACAGACTTCTTCTTTTTCAGAGAAATGCATGTGAATTTCTGTTGAATGCTTGTAAGTAGCTTAAGGCACTTTCAAAGGAAAGTGATTTTCTATGAAAGGACAGCATTTAGAAAGTGAAGCAACACTCCATTCACTTCCCACAGTGAATTGAAGTGTATGAAAAGACTGCTTCTCTTTCAGAGAAATGCATTTCATATTCCTGTGAATGCTTGTAAGTAGCTTAAGGCACTTTCAAAGGAAAGTGATTTTCTCTGAAACTACAGCATTTAGAAAGTGAAGTAACACTCCATTGACTTCACACAGTGAATTGAATTGTTGCAACAGACTGCATCTCTTTCAGAGAAACACATGTGAATTTCTGTTGAATGCTTGTAAGTAGCTTAAGGCACTTTCAAAGGAAAGTGATTTTCTCTGAAAGGACAGCATTTAGAAAGTGAAGCAACACTCCATTCACTTCTCACAGTGAATTGAAGTGTTGGAACAGACTGCTTCTCTTTCAGAGAAACGCATGTGAATTTCTGTTGAATGCTTGAAAGTAGCTGAAGGCACTTTCAAAGGAAAGTGATTTTCTCTGAAAGGACAGCATTTAGAAAAAGAAGCAACACTCCATTGACTTCGCACAATGAACTGAAGTGTTGGAACAGACTGCTTCTCTTTCAGAGAAACGCATGTGAATTTCTGTTGAATGCTTGAAAGTAGCTTAAGGCACTTTCAAAGGAAAGTGATTTTCTCTGAAAGGACAGCATTTAGAAAGTGAAGCAACACTCCATTCACTTCGCACAGTGAATTGAAGTGTTGGAACAGACTGCTTCTCTTTCAGAGAAACTGATGTGAGTATTTTGTGAATGCTTGTAAGTAGCTTAAGGCACTTTCAAAGGAAAGTGATTTTCTCTGAAAGGACAGCATTTAGAAAGTGAAACAACACTCCATTCACTTCGCACAGTGAATTGAAATGTTGCAACATAACGCTTCTCTTTCAGAGAAACGAATGTGATTTTCTGTTAAATGCTTATACGTTGCTTAAAGCACTTTCAAAGGAAAGTGATTTTCTCTGAAAAGACAGCAATTAGAAAGTGAAGCAACACTCCATTCTCTTCGCACAGTGAATTGAAGTGTTGGAACAGACTTCTTCTTTTTCAGAGAAATGCATGTGAATTTCTGTTGAATGCTTGTAAGTAGCTTAAGGCACTTTCAAAGGAACGTGATTTTCTCTGAAAGGACAGCATTTAGAAAGTGAAGCAACACTCCATTCACTTCCCACAGTGAATTGAAATGTTCGAACACACTGCTTCTCTTTCAGAGAAACTGATGTGAGTATTTTGTGAATGCTTGTAAGTAGCTTAAGGCACTTTCTAAGGAAAGTGATTTTCTCTGAAACTACAGCATTTAGAATGTGAAGGAACACTCCATTCACTTCGCACAGTGAATTGAAGTGTTGGATCATACTGCTTCTCTTTCAGAGAAACAGATGTGAGTTTCTTGTGAATGCTTTTAAGTAGCTTAAGGCAGTTTCAAAAGAGAATGATTTTCTCTAAAAGGAGTGCATTTAGAAAGTGAAGCAACACTCCATTCACTTCGCACAGTGAAATGAAGTGTTGGAACAGACTTCTTCTTTTTCAGAGAAATGCATGTGAATTTCTGTTGAATGCTTGTAAGACCTTAAGGCACTTTCAAAGGAAAGTGATTTTCTCTGAAACTACAGCATTTAGAATGTGAAGGAACACTATATTCACTACGCACAGTGAATTGAAGTGTTGCAACAGACTGCTTCTCTTTCAGAGAAACGCATGTGAATTTCTGTTGAATGCTTTTAAGTAGCTTAAGGCACTTTAAAAGGAAAGTGATTTTCTCTGAAAGGACAGCATTTAGAAAGTGAAGCAACACTCCATTCACTTCACACAGTGAATTGAAGTGTTGGTACAGACTGCTTCTTTTTAACAGAAACGCATGTGAATTTCTGTTGAATGCTTGAAAGTAGCTGAAGGCACTTTCAAAGGAAAGTGATTTTCTCTGAAAGGACAGCATTTAGAAAGTGAAGCAACACTCCATTCACTTCGCACAGTGAACTGAAGTTTGGAAGAGACTGCTTCTCTTTCAGAGAAACGCATGTGAATTTCTGTTGAATGCTTATAAGTAGCTTAAGGCACTTTCAAAGGAAAGTGATTTTCTCTGAAAGGACAGCATTTAGAAAGTGTAGCAACAATCCATTCACTTTACACAGTGAATTGAAGTGTTGGAACAGACTGCTTCTCTTTCACAGAAACGCATGTGAATTTCTGTTGAATGCTTATAAGTAGCTTAAGGCACTTTCAAAGGAAAGTGATTTTCTCAGAAACGACAGCATTTAGAAAGTGAAGCAACACTCCATTCACTTCGCACAGTGAATTGAAGTGTTGGAACAGACTGCTTCTCTTTCAGAGAAACTGATGTGAGTATTTTGTGAATGCTTGTAAGAAGCTTTAGGCACTGTCAAAGGAAAGTGATTTTCTCTGAAACTACAGCATTTAGAAAGTGAAGCAACACTCCATTCACTTCGCACAGTGAATTGAAGTGTTGGAATAGACTGCTTCTCTTTCACAGAAACTGATGTGAGTATTTTGTGAATGCTTGTAAGTAGCTTAAGGCACTTTCTAAGGAAAGTGATTTTCTCTGAAACTACAGCATTTAGAATGTGAAGGAACACTCTATTCACTTCGCACAGTGAATTGAATTGTTGGAACATACTGCTTCTCTTTCAGAGAAACAGATGTGAGTTTCTTGTGAATGCTTGTAAGTAGCTTAAGGCAGTTTCAAAAGAGAATGATTTTCTCTAAAAGGAGTGCATTTAGAAAGTGAAGCAACACTCCATTCACTTCGAACAGTGAAATGAAGTGTTGGAACAGACTTCTTCTTTTTCAGAGAAATGCATGTGAATTTCTGTTGAATGCTTGTAAGAGCTTAAGGCACTTTCAAAGGAAAGTGATTTTCTCTGAAACTACAGCATTTAGAATGTGAAGGAACACTACATTCACTACGCACAGTGAATTGAAGTGTTGCAACAGACTGCTTCTCTTTCAGAGAAACGCATATGAATTTCTGTTGAATGCTTTTAAGTAGCTCAAGGCACTTTCAAAGGAAAGTGATTTTCTCTGAAAGGACAGCATCTAGAAAGTGAAGCAACACTCCATTGACTTCGCACAGTGAATTGAAGTTTTGGAAGAGACTGCTTCTCTTTCAGAGAAACGCATGTGAATTTCTGTTGAATGCTTGTAAGTAGCTTAAGGCACTTTCAAAGCAAAGTGATTTTCTCTGAAAGGACAGCATTTAGAAAGTGTAGCAACACTCCATTCACTTCACACAGTGAATTGAAGTGTTGGAACAGACAGCTTCTCTTTCACAGAAACGCATGTGAATTTCTGTTGAATGCTTGTAAGTAGCTTAAGGCACTTTCAAAGGAAAGTGATTTTCTCTGAAAGGACAGCATTTAGAAAGTGAAGCAACACTCCATTCACTTCGCACAGTGAATTGAAGTGTTGGAACAGACTGCTTCTCTTTCAGAGAAAGGCATGTGAATTTCTGTTGAATGTTTGTAAGTAGCTTAAGGCACTTTCAAAGGAAAGTGATTTTCTCAGAAAGGACAGCATTTAGAAAGTGAAGCAACACTCCATTCACTTCGCACAGTGAATTGAAGTGTCGGAACAGACTGCTTCTCTTTCAGAGAAACACATGTGCATTTCTGTTGAATGCTTGAAAGTAGCTTACGGAACTTTCAAAGGAAAGTGATTTTCTCTGAAACTACAGCATTTAGAATGTGAAGGATCACTCCATTGACTTTGCATAGTGAATTGAAGTGTTGGAACAGACTGCTTCTCTTTCAGAGAAATGCATGTAAATTTCTTTTGAATGCTTGTAAGTAGCTTAAGGCACTTTCAAAGAATAGTGATTTTCTCTGAAAGGACAGCAGTTAGAAAGTGAAGCAACACTCCATTCACTTCGCACAGTGAATTGAAGTGTTGGAACAGACTGCTTCTCTTTCAGAGAAATGCATTTCAGTTTCCTGTGAATGTTTGTAAGTAGCTTAAGGCACTTTCAAAGGAAAGTGATTTTCTCTGAAAGGACAGCATTTAGAAAGTGAAACAACACTCCATTCACTTCGCACAGTGAATTGAAATGTTGCAACATAACGCTTCTCTTTCAGAGAAACGAATGTGATTTTCTGTTAAATGCTTATACGTTGCTTAAAGCACTTTCAAAGGAAAGTGATTTTCTCTGAAAAGACAGCAATTAGAAAGTGAAGCAACACTCCATTCTCTTCGCACAGTGAATTGAAGTGTTGGAACAGACTTCTTCTTTTTCAGAGAAATGCATGTGAATTTCTGTTGAATGCTTGTAAGTAGCTTAAGGCACTTTCAAAGGAAAGTGATTTTCTCTGAAAGGACAGCATTTAGAAAGTGAAGCAACACTCCATTCACTTCCCACAGTGAATTGAAATGTTCGAACACACTGCTTCTCTTTCAGAGAAACTGATGTGAGTATTTTGTGAATGCTTGTAAGTAGCTTAAGGCACTTTCTAAGGAAAGTGATTTTCTCTGAAACTACAGCATTTAGAATGTGAAGGAACACTCCATTCACTTCGCACAGTGAATTGAAGTGTTGGATCATACTGCTTCTCTTTCAGAGAAACAGATGTGAGTTTCTTGTGAATGCTTTTAAGTAGCTTAAGGCAGTTTCAAAAGAGAATGATTTTCTCTAAAAGGAGTGCATTTAGAAAGTGAAGCAACACTCCATTCACTTCGCACAGTGAAATGAAGTGTTGGAACAGACTTCTTCTTTTTCAGAGAAATGCATGTGAATTTCTGTTGAATGCTTGTAAGAGCTTAAGGCACTTTCAAAGGAAAGTGATTTTCTCTGAAACTACAGCATTTAGAATGTGAAGGAACACTACATTCACTACGCACAGTGAATTGAAGTGTTGCAACAGACTGCTTCTCTTTCAGAGAAACGCATGTGAATTTCTGTTGAATGCTTTTAAGTAGCTTAAGGCACTTTAAAAGGAAAGTGATTTTCTCTGAAAGGACAGCATTTAGAAAGTGAAGCAACACTCCATTCACTTCGCACAGTGAATTGAAGTGTTGGTACAGACTGCTTCTCTTTAACAGAAACGCATGTGAATTTCTGTTGAATGCTTGAAAGTAGCTTAAGGCACTTTCAAAGGAAAGTGATTTTCTCTGAAAGGACAGCATTTAGAAAGTGAAGCAACACTCCATTCACTTCGCACAGTGAACTGAAGTTTGGAAGAGACTGCTTCTCTTTCAGAGAAACGCATGTGAATTTCTGTTGAATGCTTATAAGTAGCTTAAGGCACTTTCAAAGGAAAGTGATTTTCTCAGAAACGACAGCATTTAGAAAGTGAAGCAACACTCCATTCACTTCGCACAGTGAATTGAAGTGTTGGAACAGACTGCTTCTCTTTCAGAGAAACTGATGTGAGTATTTTGTGAATGCTCGTAATTAGCTTAAGGCACTTTCAAAGGAAAGTGATTTTCTCTGAAACTACAGCATTTAGAAAGTGAAGCAACACTCCATTCACTTCGCACAGTGAATTGAAGTGTTGGAATAGACTGCTTCTCTTTCACAGAAACTGATGTGAGTATTTTGTGAATGCTTGTAAGTAGCTTAAGGCACTTTCTAAGGAAAGTGATTTTCTCTGAAACTACAGCATTTAGAATGTGAAGGAACACTCTATTCACTTCGCACAGTGAATTGAAGTGTTGGAACATACTGCTTCTCTTTCAGAGAAACAGATGTGAGTTTCTTGTGAATGCTTGTAATAGCTTAAGGCAGTTTCAAAAGAGAATGATTTTCTCTAAAAGGAGTGCATTTAGAAAGTGAAGCAACACTCCATTCACTTCGAACAGTGAAATGAAGTGTTGGAACAGACTTCTTCTTTTTCAGAGAAATGCATGTGAATTTCTGTTGAATGCTTGTAAGAGCTTAAGGCACTTTCAAAGGAAAGTGATTTTCTCTGAAACTACAGCATTTAGAATGTGAAGGAACACTACATTCACTACGCACAGTGAATTGAAGTGTTGCAACAGACTGCTTCTCTTTCAGAGAAACGCATATGAATTTCTGTTGAATGCTTTTAAGTAGCTCAAGGCACTTTCAAAGGAAAGTGATTTTCTCTGAAAGGACAGCATTTAGAAAGTGAAGCAACACTCCATTGACTTCGCACAGTGAATTGAAGTGTTGGAACAGACTGCTTCTCTTTCAGAGAAACGCATGTGAATTTCTGTTGAATGCTTGAAAGTAGCTTAAGGCACTTTCAAAGGAAAGTGATTTTCTCTGAAAGGACAGCATCTAGAAAGTGAAGCAACACTCCATTGACTTCGCACAGTGAATTGAAGTTTTGGAAGAGACTGCTTCTCTTTCACAGAAACGCATGTGAATTAATGTTGAATGCTTGTAAGTAGCTTAAGGCACTTTCAAAGAAAAGTGATTTTCTCTGAAAGGACAGCATTTAGAAAGTGTAGCAACACTCCATTCACTTCACACAGTGAATTGAAGTGTTGGAACAGACTGCTTCTCTTTCACAGAAACGCATGTGAATTTCTGTTGAATGCTTGTAAGTAGCTTAAGGCACTTTCAGAGGAAAGTGATTTTCTCTGAAAGGACAGCATTTAGAAAGTGAAGCAACACTCCATTCACTTCGCACAGTGAATTGAAGTGTTGGAACAGACTGCTTCTCTTTCAGAGAAAGGCATGTGAATTTCTGTTGAATGTTTGTAAGTAGCTTAAGGCACTTTCAAAGGAAAGTGATTTTCTCAGAAAGGACAGCATTTAGAAAGTGAAGCAACACTCCATTCACTTCGCACAGTGAATTGAAGTGTTCCAACACACTGCTTCTCTTTCAGAGAAACTGATGTGAGTATTTTGTTAATGCTTGTAAGTAGCTTAAGGCACTTTCAAAGGAAAGTGATTTTCTCTGAAAGGACAGCATTTAGAAAGTGAAGCAACACTCCATTCACTTCGCACAGTGAATTGAAGTGTTGGAACAGACTGCTTCTCTTTCAGAGAAATGCACTTCAGTTTCCTCAGAATGTTTGTAAGTAGATAAAGGCACTTTCAAAAGAAAGTGATTTTCTCTGAAACTACAGCATTTATAATGTGAAGGAACACTCCATTCACTTCTCACAGTGAAATGAAGTGTTGCAACAGACTGCTTCTCTTTCAGAGAAACGCATGTGAATTTCTGTTGAATGTTTGAAAGTAGCTTAAGGCACTTTCAAAGGAAAGTGATTTTCTCTGAAAGGACAGCATTTAGAAAGTGAAGCAACACTCCATTCACTTCGCACAGTGAATTGAAGTGTTGGAACAGACTGCTTCTCTTTCAGAGAAACTGATGTGAGTATTTTGTGAATGCTTGTAAGTAGCTTAAGGCACTTTCAAAGGAAAATGATTTTCTCTGAAAGGACAGCATTTAGAAAGTGAAGCAACACTCCATTCACTTCGCACAGTGAATTGAATTGTTGGAACAGACTTCTTCTTTTTCAGAGAAATGCATGTGAATTTCTGTTGAATGCTTGTAAGTAGCTTAAGGCACTTTCAAAGGAAAGTGATTTTCTATGAAAGGACAGCATTTAGAAAGTGAAGCAACACTCCATTCACTTCCCACAGTGAATTGAAGTGTATGAAAAGACTGCTTCTCTTTCAGAGAAATGCATTTCATATTCCTGTGAATGCTTGTAAGTAGCTTAAGGCACTTTCAAAGGAAAGTGATTTTCTCTGAAACTACAGCATTTAGAAAGTGAAGTAACACTCCATTGACTTCACACAGTGAATTGAAGTGTTGCAACAGACTGCATCTCTTTCAGAGAAACACATGTGAATTTCTGTTGAATACTTGTAAGTAGCTTAAGGCACTTTCAAAGGAAAGTGATTTTCTCTGAAAGGACAGCATTTAGAAAGTGAAGCAACACTCCATTCACTTCGCACAGTGAATTGAAGTGTTGGAACAGACTGCTTCTCTTTCAGAGAAACGCATGTGAATTTCTGTTGAATGCTTGAAAGTAGCTGAAGGCACTTTCAAAGGAAAGTGATTTTCTCTGAAAGGACAGCATTTAGAAAGTGAAGCAACACTCCATTCACTTCGCATAGTGAATTGAAGTGTTGGAACAGACTGCTTCTCTTTCAGAGAAACTGATGTGAGTATTTTGTGAATGCTTGTAAGTAGCTTAAGGCACTTTCAAAGGAAAGTGATTTTCTCTGAAAGGACAGCATTTAGAAAGTGAAACAACACTCCATTCACTTCGCACAGTGAATTGAAATGTTGCAACATAACGCTTCTCTTTCAGAGAAACGAATGTGATTTTCTGTTAAATGCTTATACGTTGCTTAAAGCACTTTCAAAGGAAAGTGATTTTCTCTGAAAAGACAGCAATTAGAAAGTGAAGCAACACTCCATCTCTTCGCACAGTGAATTGAAGTGTTGGAACAGACTTCTTCTTTTTCAGAGAAATGCATGTGAATTTCTGTTGAATGCTTGTAAGTAGCTTAAGGCACTTTCAAAGGAAAGTGATTTTCTCTGAAAGGACAGCATTTAGAAAGTGAAGCAACACTCCATTCACTTCCCACAGTGAATTGAAATGTTCGAACACACTGCTTCTCTTTCAGAGAAACTGATGTGAGTATTTTGTGAATGCTTGTAAGTAGCTTAAGGCACTTTCTAAGGAAAGTGATTTTCTCTGAAACTACAGCATTTAGAATGTGAAGGAACACTCCATTCCCTTCGCACAGTGAATTGAAGTGTTGGATCATACTGCTTCTCTTTCAGAGAAACAGATGTGAGTTTCTTGTGAATGCTTTTAAGTAGCTTAAGGCAGTTTCAAAAGAGAATGATTTTCTCTAAAAGGAGTGCATTTAGAAAGTGAAGCAACACTCCATTCACTTCGCACAGTGAAATGAAGTGTTGGAACAGACTTCTTCTTTTTCAGAGAAATGCATGTGAATTTCTGTTGAATGCTTGTAAGAGCTTAAGGCACTTTCAAAGGAAAGTGATTTTCTCTGAAACTACAGCATTTAGAATGTGAAGGAACACTACATTCACTACGCACAGTGAATTGAAGTGTTGCAACAGACTGCTTCTCTTTCAGAGAAACGCATGTGAATTTCTGTTGAATGCTTTTAAGTAGCTTAAGGCACTTTAAAAGGAAAGTGATTTTCTCTGAAAGGACAGCATTTAGAAAGTGAAGCAACACTCCATTCACTTCGCACAGTGAATTGAAGTGTTGGTACAGACTGCTTCTCTTTAACAGAAACGCATGTGAATTTCTGTTGAATGCTTGAAAGTAGCTTAAGGCACTTTCAAAGGAAAGTGATTTTCTCTGAAAGGACAGCATTTAGAAAGTGAAGCAACACTCCATTCACTTTGCACAGTGAACTGAAGTTTGGAAGAGACTGCTTCTCTTTCAGAGAAACGCATGTGAATTTCTGTTGAATGCTTATAAGTAGCTTAAGGCACTTTCAAAGGAAACTGATTTTCTCTGAAGGACAGCATTTAGAAAGTGTAGCAACACTCCATTCACTTTACACAGTGAATTGAAGTGTTGGAACAGACTGCTTCTCTTTCACAGAAACGCATGTGAATTTCTGTTGAATGCTTATAAGTAGCTTAAGGCACTTTCAAAGGAAAGTGATTTTCTCAGAAACGACAGCATTTAGAAAGTGAAGCAACACTCCATTCACTTCGCACAGTGAATTGAAGTGTTGGAACAGACTGCTTCTCTTTCAGAGAAACTGATGTGAGTATTTTGTGAATGCTCGTAATTAGCTTAAGGCACTTTCAAAGGAAAGTGATTTTCTCTGAAACTACAGCATTTAGAAAGTGAAGCAACACTCCATTCACTTCGCACAGTGAATTGAAGTGTTGGAATAGACTGCTTCTCTTTCACAGAAACTGATGTGAGTATTTTGTGAATGCTTGTAAGTAGCTTAAGGCACTTTCTAAGGAAAGTGATTTTCTCTGAAACTACAGCATTTAGAATGTGAAGGAACACTCTATTCACTTCGCACAGTGAATTGAAGTGTTGGAACATACTGCTTCTCTTTCAGAGAAACAGATGTGAGTTTCTTGTGAATGCTTGTAAGTAGCTTAAGGCAGTTTCAAAAGAGAATGATTTTCTCTAAAAGGAGTGCATTTAGAAAGTGAAGCAACACTCCATTCACTTCGAACAGTGAAATGAAGTGTTGGAACAGACTTCTTCTTTTTCAGAGAAATGCATGTGAATTTCTGTTGAATGCTTGTAAGAGCTTAAGGCACTTTCAAAGGAAAGTGATTTTCTCTGAAACTACAGCATTTAGAATGTGAAGGAACACTACATTCACTACGCACAGTGAATTGAAGTGTTGCAACAGACTGCTTCTCTTTCAGAGAAACGCATATGAATTTCTGTTGAATGCTTTTAAGTAGCTCAAGGCACTTTCAAAGGAAAGTGATTTTCTCTGAAAGGACAGCATTTAGAAAGTGAAGCAACACTCCATTGACTTCGCACAGTGAATTGAAGTGTTGGAACAGACTGCTTCTCTTTCAGAGAAACGCATGTGAATTTCTGTTGAATGCTTGAAAGTAGCTTAAGGCACTTTCAAAGGAAAGTGATTTTCTCTGAAAGGACAGCATCTAGAAAGTGAAGCAACACTCCATTGACTTCGCACAGTGAATTGAAGTTTTGGAAGAGACTGCTTCTCTTTCAGAGAAATGCATGTGAATTTCTGTTGAATGCTTGTAAGTAGCTTAAGGCACTTTCAAAGCAAAGTGATTTTCTCTGAAAGGACAGCATTTAGAAAGTGTAGCAACACTCCATTCACTTCACACAGTGAATTGAAGTGTTGGAACAGACTGCTTCTCTTTCACAGAAACGCATGTGAATTTCTGTTGAATGCTTGTAAGTAGCTTAAGGCACTTTCAGAGGAAAGTGATTTTCTCTGAAAGGACAGCATTTAGAAAGTGAAGCAACACTCCATTCACTTCGCACAGTGAATTGAAGTGTTGGAACAGACTGCTTCTCTTTCAGAGAAAGGCATGTGAATTTCTGTTGAATGTTTGTAAGTAGCTTAAGGCACTTTCAAAGGAAAGTGATTTTCTCAGAAAGGACAGCATTTAGAAAGTGAAGCAACACTCCATTCACTTCGCACAGTGAATTGAAGTGTTCCAACAGACTGCTTCTCTTTCAGAGAAACTGATGTGAGTATTTTGTTAATGCTTGTAAGTAGCTTAAGGCACTTTCAAAGGAAAGTGATTTTCTCTGAAAGGACAGCATTTAGAAAGTGAAGCAACACTCCATTCACTTCGCACAGTGAATTGAAGTGTTGGAAGAGACTGCTTCTCTTTCAGAGAAACTGATGTGAGTATTTTGTGAATGCTTGTAAGTAGCTTAAGGCACTTTCAAAGGAAAATGATTTTCTCTGAAAGGACAGCATTTAGAAAGTGAAGCAACACTCCATTCACTTCGCACAGTGAATTGAATTGTTGGAACAGACTTCTTCTTTTTCAGAGAAATGCATGTGAATTTCTGTTGAATGCTTGTAAGTAGCTTAAGGCACTTTCAAAGGAAAGTGATTTTCTATGAAAGGACAGCATTTAGAAAGTGAAGCAACACTCCATTCACTTCCCACAGTGAATTGAAGTGTATGAAAAGACTGCTTCTCTTTCAGAGAAATGCATTTCATATTCCTGTGAATGCTTGTAAGTAGCTTAAGGCACTTTCAAAGGAAAGTGATTTTCTCTGAAACTACAGCATTTAGAAAGTGAAGTAACACTCCATTGACTTCACACAGTGAATTGAAGTGTTGCAACAGACTGCATCTCTTTCAGAGAAACACATGTGAATTTCTGTTGAATGCTTGTAAGTAGCTTAAGGCACTTTCAAAGGAAAGTGATTTTCTCTGAAAGGACAGCATTTAGAAAGTGAAGCAACACTCCATTCACTTCGCACAGTGAATTGAAGTGTTGGAACAGACTGCTTCTCTTTCAGAGAAACGCATGTGAATTTCTGTTGAATGCTTGAAAGTAGCTGAAGGCACTTTCAAAGGAAAGTGATTTTCTCTGAAAGGACAGCATTTAGAAAAAGAAGCAACACTCCATTGACTTCGCACAGTGAACTGAAGTGTTGGAACAGACTGCTTCTCTTTCAGAGAAACGCATGTGAATTTCTGTTGAATGCTTGAAAGTAGCTTAAGGCACTTTCAAAGGAAAGTGATTTTCTCTGAAAGGACAGCATTTAGAAAGTGAAGCAACACTCCATTCACTTCGCACAGTGAATTGAAGTGTTGGAACAGACTGCTTCTCTTTCAGAGAAACTGATGTGAGTATTTTGTGAATGCTTGTAAGTAGCTTAAGGCACTTTCAAAGGAAAGTGATTTTCTCTGAAAGGACAGCATTTAGAAAGTGAAACAACACTCCATTCACTTCGCACAGTGAATTGAAATGTTGCAACATAACGCTTCTCTTTCAGAGAAACGAATGTGATTTTCTGTTAAATGCTTATACGTTGCTTAAAGCACTTTCAAAGGAAAGTGATTTTCTCTGAAAAGACAGCAATTAGAAAGTGAAGCAACACTCCATTCTCTTCGCACAGTGAATTGAAGTGTTGGAACAGACTTCTTCTTTTTCAGAGAAATGCATGTGAATTTCTGATGAATGCTTGTAAGTAGCTTAAGGCACTTTCAAAGGAAAGTGATTTTCTCTGAAAGGACAGCATTTAGAAAGTGAAGCAACACTCCATTCACTTCCCACAGTGAATTGAAATGTTCGAACACACTGCTTCTCTTTCATAGAAACTGATGTGAGTATTTTGTGAATGCTTGTAAGTAGCTTAAGGCACTTTCTAAGGAAAGTGATTTTCTCTGAAACTACAGCATTTATAATGTGAAGGAACACTCCATTCCCTTCGCACAGTGAATTGAAGTGTTGGATCATACTGCTTCTCTTTCAGAGAAACAGATGTGAGTTTCTTGTGAATGCTTTTAAGTAGCTTAAGGCAGTTTCAAAAGAGAATGATTTTCTCTAAAAGGAGTGCATTTAGAAAGTGAAGCAACACTCCATTCACTTCGCACAGTGAAATGAAGTGTTGGAACAGACTTCTTCTTTTTCAGAGAAATGCATGTGAATTTCTGTTGAATGCTTGTAAGAGCTTAAGGCACTTTCAAAGGAAAGTGATTTTCTCTGAAACTACAGCATTTAGAATGTGAAGGAACACTACATTCACTACGCACAGTGAATTGAAGTGTTGCAACAGACTGCTTCTCTTTCAGAGAAACGCATGTGAATTTCTGTTGAATGCTTTTAAGTAGCTTAAGGCACTTTAAAAGGAAAGTGATTTTCTCTGAAAGGACAGCATTTAGAAAGTGAAGCAACACTCCATTCACTTCGCACAGTGAATTGAAGTGTTGGTACAGACTGCTTCTCTTTAACAGAAACGCATGTGAATTTCTGTTGAATGCTTGAAAGTAGCTTAAGGCACTTTCAAAGGAAAGTGATTTTCTCTGAAAGGACAGCATTTAGAAAGTGAAGCAACACTCCATTCACTTTGCACAGTGAACTGAAGTTTGGAAGAGACTGCTTCTCTTTCAGAGAAACGCATGTGAATTTCTGTTGAATGCTTATAAGTAGCTTAAGGCACTTTCAAAGGAAAGTGATTTTCTCTGAAAGGACAGCATTTAGAAAGTGTAGCAACACTCCATTCACTTTACACAGTGAATTGAAGTGTTGGAACAGACTGCTTCTCTTTCACAGAAACGCATGTGAATTTCTGTTGAATGCTTATAAGTAGCTTAAGGCACTTTCAAAGGAAAGTGATTTTCTCAGAAACGACAGCATTTAGAAAGTGAAGCAACACTCCATTCACTTCGCACAGTGAATTGAAGTGTTGGAACAGACTGCTTCTCTTTCAGAGAAACTGATGTGAGTATTTTGTGAATGCTCGTAATTAGCTTAAGGCACTTTCAAAGGAAAGTGATTTTCTCTGAAACTACAGCATTTAGAAAGTGAAGCAACACTCCATTCACTTCGCACAGTGAATTGAAGTGTTGGAATAGACTGCTTCTCTTTCACAGAAACTGATGTGAGTATTTTGTGAATGCTTGTAAGTAGCTTAAGGCACTTTCTAAGGAAAGTGATTTTCTCTGAAACTACAGCATTTAGAATGTGAAGGAACACTCTATTCACTTCGCACAGTGAATTGAAGTGTTGGAACATACTGCTTCTCTTTCAGAGAAACAGATGTGAGTTTCTTGTGAATGCTTGTAAGTAGCTTAAGGCAGTTTTAAAAGAGAATGATTTTCTCTAAAAGGAGTGCATTTAGAAAGTGAAGCAACACTCCATTCACTTCGAACAGTGAAATGAAGTGTTGGAACAGACTTCTTCTTTTTCAGAGAAATGCATGTGAATTTCTGTTGAATGCTTGTAAGAGCTTAAGGCACTTTCAAAGGAAAGTGATTTTCTCTGAAACTACAGCATTTAGAATGTGAAGGAACACTACATTCACTACGCACAGTGAATTGAAGTGTTGCAACAGACTGCTTAACTTTCAGAGAAACGCATATGAATTTCTGTTGAATGCTTTTAAGTAGCTCAAGGCACTTTCAAAGGAAAGTGATTTTCTCTGAAAGGACAGCATTTAGAAAGTGAAGCAACACTCCATTGACTTCGCACAGTGAATTGAAGTGTTGGAACAGACTGCTTCTCTTTCAGAGAAACGCATGTGAATTTCTGTTGAATGCTTGTAAGTAGCTTAAGGCACTTTCAAAGGAAAGTGATTTTCTCTGAAAGGACAGCATCTAGAAAGTGAAGCAACACTCCATTGACTTCGCACAGTGAATTGAAGTTTTGGAAGAGACTGCTTCTCTTTCAGAGAAACGCATGTGAATTTCTGTTGAATGCTTGTAAGTAGCTTAAGGCACTTTCAAAGCAAAGTGATTTTCTCTGAAAGGACAGCATTTAGAAAGTGTAGCAACACTCCATTCACTTCACACAGTGAATTGAAGTGTTGGAACAGACTGCTTCTCTTTCACAGAAACGCATGTGAATTTCTGTTGAATGCTTGTAAGTAGCTTAAGGCACTTTCAGAGGAAAGTGATTTTCTCTGAAAGGACAGCATTTAGAAAGTGAAGCAACACTCCATTCACTTCGCACAGTGAATTGAAGTGTTGGAACAGACTGCTTCTCTTTCAGAGAAAGGCATGTGAATTTCTGTTGAATGTTTGTAAGTAGCTTAAGGCACTTTCAAAGGAAAGTGATTTTCTCAGAAAGGACAGCATTTAGAAAGTGAAGCAACACTCCATTCACTTCGCACAGTGAATTGAAGTGTTCCAACAGACTGCTTCTCTTTCAGAGAAACTGATGTGAGTATTTTGTTAATGCTTGTAAGTAGCTTAAGGCACTTTCAAAGGAAAGTGATTTTCTCTGAAAGGACAGCATTTAGAAAGTGAAGCAACACTCCATTCACTTCGCACAGTGAATTGAAGTGTTGGAACAGACTGCTTCTCTTTCAGAGAAATGCACTTCAGTTTCCTCAGAATGTTTGTAAGTAGATAAAGGCACTTTCAAAAGAAAGTGATTTTCTCTGAAACTACAGCATTTATAATGTGAAGGAACACTCCATTCACTTCTCACAGTGAAATGAAGTGTTGCAACAGACTGCTTCTCTTTCAGAGAAACGCATGTGAATTTCTGTTGAATGCTTGAAAGTAGCTTAAGGCACTTTCAAAGGAAAGTGATTTTCTCTGAAAGGACAGCATTTAGAAAGTGAAGCAACACTCCATTCACTTCGCACAGTGAATTGAAGTGTTGGAACAGCCTGCTTCTCTTTCAGAGAAACTGATGTGAGTATTTTGTGAATGCTTGTAAGTAGCTTAAGGCACTTTCAAAGGAAAATGATTTTCTCTGAAAGGACAGCATTTAGAAAGTGAAGCAACACTCCATTCACTTCGCACAGTGAATTGAATTGTTGGAACAGACTTCTTCTTTTTCAGAGAAATGCATGTGAATTTCTGTTGAATGCTTGTAAGTAGCTTAAGGCACTTTCAAAGGAAAGTGATTTTCTCTGAAAGGACAGCATTTAGAAAGTGAAGCAACACTCCATTCACTTCCCACAGTGAATTGAAGTGTATGAAAAGACTGCTTCTCTTTCAGAGAAATGCATTTCATATTCCTGTGAATGCTTGTAAGTAGCTTAAGGCACTTTCAAAGGAAAGTGATTTTCTCTGAAACTACAGCATTTAGAAAGTGAAGTAACACTCCATTGACTTCACACAGTGAATTGAAGTGTTGCAACAGACTGCATCTCTTTCAGAGAAACACATGTGAATTTCTGTTGAATGCTTGTAAGTAGCTTAAGGCACTTTCAAAGGAAAGTGATTTTCTCTGAAAGGACAGCATTTAGAAAGTGAAGCAACACTCCATTCACTTCGCACAGTGAATTGAAGTGTTGGAACAGACTGCTTCTCTTTCAGAGAAACGCATGTGAATTTCTGTTGAATGCTTGAAAGTAGCTGAAGGCACTTTCAAAGGAAAGTGATTTTCTCTGAAAGGACAGCATTTAGAAAAAGAAGCAACACTCCATTGACTTCGCACAGTGAACTGAAGTGTTGGAACAGACTGCTTCTCTTTCAGAGAAACGCATGTGAATTTCTGTTGAATGCTTGAAAGTAGCTTAAGGCACTTTCAAAGGAAAGTGATTTTCTCTGAAAGGACAGCATTTAGAAAGTGAAGCAACACTCCATTCACTTCGCACAGTGAATTGAAGTGTTGGAACAGACTGCTTCTCTTTCAGAGAAACTGATGTGAGTATTTTGTGAATGCTTGTAAGTAGCTTAAGGCACTTTCAAAGGAAAGTGATTTTCTCTGAAAGGACAGCATTTAGAAAGTGAAACAACACTCCATTCACTTCGCACAGTGAATTGAAATGTTGCAACATAACGCTTCTCTTTCAGAGAAACGAATGTGATTTTCTGTTAAATGCTTATACGTTGCTTAAAGCACTTTCAAAGGAAAGTGATTTTCTCTGAAAAGACAGCAATTAGAAAGTGAAGCAACACTCCATTCTCTTCGCACAGTGAATTGAAGTGTTGGAACAGACTTCTTCTTTTTCAGAGAAATGCATGTGAATTTCTGTTGAATGCTTGTAAGTAGCTTAAGGCACTTTCAAAGGAAAGTGATTTTCTCTGAAAGGACAGCATTTAGAAAGTGAAGCAACACTCCATTCACTTCCCACAGTGAATTGAAATGTTCGAACACACTGCTTCTCTTTCAGAGAAACTGATGTGAGTATTTTGTGAATGCTTGTAAGTAGCTTAAGGCACTTTCTAAGGAAAGTGATTTTCTCTGAAACTACAGCATTTAGAATGTGAAGGAACACTCCATTCACTTCGCACAGTGAATTGAAGTGTTGGATCATACTGCTTCTCTTTCAGAGAAACAGATGTGAGTTTCTTGTGAATGCTTTTAAGTAGCTTAAGGCAGTTTCAAAAGAGAATGATTTTCTCTAAAAGGAGTGCATTTAGAAAGTGAAGCAACACTCCATTCACTTCGCACAGTGAAATGAAGTGTTGGAACAGACTTCTTCTCTTTCAGAGAAACGCATGTGAATTTCTGTTGAATGCTTTTAAGTAGCTTAAGGCACTTTAAAAGGAAAGTGATTTTCTCTGAAAGGACAGCATTTAGAAAGTGAAGCAACACTCCATTCACTTCGCACAGTGAATTGAAGTGTTGGTACAGACTGCTTCTCTTTAACAGAAACGCATGTGAATTTCTGTTGAATGCTTGAAAGTAGCTTAAGGCACTTTCAAAGGAAAGTGATTTTCTCTGAAAGGACAGCATTTAGAAAGTGAAGCAACACTCCATTCACTTCGCACAGTGAACTGAAGTTTGGAAGAGACTGCTTCTCTTTCAGAGAAACGCATGTGAATTTCTGTTGAATGCTTATAAGTAGCTTAAGGCACTTTCAAAGGAAAGTGATTTTCTCTGAAAGGACAGCATTTAGAAAGTGTAGCAACACTCCATTCACTTTACACAGTGAATTGAAGTGTTGGAACAGACTGCTTCTCTTTCACAGAAACGCATGTGAATTTCTGTTTAATGCTTATAAGTAGCTTAAGGCACTTTCAAAGGAAAGTGATTTTCTCAGAAACGACAGCATTTAGAAAGTGAAGCAACACTCCATTCACTTCGCACAGTGAATTGAAGTGTTGGAACAGACTGCTTCTCTTTCAGAGAAACTGATGTGAGTATTTTGTGAATGCTCGTAATTAGCTTAAGGCACTTTCAAAGGAAAGTGATTTTCTCTGAAACTACAGCATTTAGAAAGTGAAGCAACACTCCATTCACTTCGCACAGTGAATTGAAGTGTTGGAATAGACTGCTTCTCTTTCACAGAAACTGATGTGAGTATTTTGTGAATGCTTGTAAGTAGCTTAAGGCACTTTCTAAGGAAAGTGATTTTATCTGAAACTACAGCATTTAGAATGTGAAGGAACACTCCATTCACTTCGCACAGTGAATTGAAGTGTTGGAACAGACTGCTTCTCTTTCAGAGAAAGGCATGTGAATTTCTGTTGAATGTTTGTAAGTAGCTTAAGGCACTTTCAAAGGAAAGTGATTTTCTCAGAAAGGACAGCATTTAGAAAGTGAAGCAACACTCCATTCACTTCGCACAGTGAATTGAAGTGTTCCAACAGACTGCTTCTCTTTCAGAGAAACTGATGTGAGTATTTTGTTAATGCTTGTAAGTAGCTTAAGGCACTTTCAAAGGAAAGTGATTTTCTCTGAAAGGACAGCATTTAGAAAGTGAAGCAACACTCCATTCACTTCGCACAGTGAATTGAAGTGTTGGAACAGACTGCTTCTCTTTCAGAGAAATGCACGTCAGTTTCCTCAGAATGTTTGTAAGTAGATAAAGGCACTTTCAAAAGAAAGTGATTTTCTCTGAAACTACAGCATTTATAATGTGAAGGAACACTCCATTCACTTCTCACAGTGAAATGAAGTGTTGCAACAGACTGCTTCTCTTTCAGAGAAACGCATGTGAATTTCTGTTGAATGCTTGAAAGTAGCTTAAGGCACTTTCAAAGGAAAGTGATTTTCTCTGAAAGGACAGCATTTAGAAAGTGAAGCAACACTCCATTCACTTCGCACAGTGAATTGAAGTGTTGGAACAGACTGCTTCTCTTTCAGAGAAACTGATGTGAGTATTTTGTGAATGCTTGTAAGTAGCTTAAGGCACTTTCAAAGGAAAATGATTTTCTCTGAAAGGACAGCATTTAGAAAGAGAAGCAACACTCCATTCACTTCGCACAGTGAATTGAATTGTTGGAACAGACTTCTTCTTTTTCAGAGAAATGCATGTGAATTTCTGTTGAATGCTTGTAAGTAGCTTAAGGCACTTTCAAAGGAAAGTGATTTTCTATGAAAGGACAGCATTTAGAAAGTGAAGCAACACTCCATTCACTTCCCACAGTGAATTGAAGTGTATGAAAAGACTGCTTCTCTTTCAGAGAAATGCATTTCATATTCCTGTGAATGCTTGTAAGTAGCTTAAGGCACTTTCAAAGGAAAGTGATTTTCTCTGAAACTACAGCATTTAGAATGTAAAGGAACACTCCATTCACTTTGCACAGTGAATTGAAGTGTTGGAACAGACGGCTTCTCTTTCAGAGAAACTGATGTGAGTATTTTGTGAATGCTTGTAAGTAGCTTAAGGCACTTTCAAAGGAAAGTGATTTTCTCTGAAAGGACAGCATTTAGAAAGTGAAGCAACACTCCATTCACTTCGCACAGTGAATTGAAGTGTTGGAATAGAACGCTTTTCTTTCAGAGAAAGGCATGTGAATTTCTGTTGAATGCTTGAAAGTAGCTTAAGGCACTTTCAAAGGAAAGTGATTTTCTCTGAAAGGACAGCATTTAGAAAGTGAAGCAACACTCCATTCACTTCACACAGTGAATTGAAGTGTTGGAACAGACTGCTTCTCTTTCACAGAAACGCATGTGAATTTCTGTTGAATGCTTGTAAGTAGCATAAGGCACTTTCAAAGGAAAGTTATTTTCTCTGAAAGGACAGCATTTAGAAAGTGAAGCAACACTCCATTCACTTCGCACAGTGAATTGAAGTGTTGGAACAGACTGCTTCTCTTTCAGAGAAAGGCATGTGAATTTCTGTTGAATGCTTGTAAGTAGCTTAAGGCACTTTCAAAGGAAAGTGATTTTCTCAGAAAGGACAGCATTTAGAAAGTGAAGCAACACTCCATTCACTTCGCACAGTGAATTGAAGTGTTCGAACAGACTGTTTCTCTTTCAGAGAAACTGATGTATTTTGTTTATGCTTGTAAGTAGCTTGAGGCACTTTCAAAGGAAAGTGTTTTTCTCTGAAACTACAGCATTTAGAAAGTGAAGCAACACTCCATTCACTTCGCACAGTGAATTGAAGTGTTGGAACAGACTGCTTCTCTTTCGGAGAAACTGAAGTGAGTATTTTGTGAATGCTTGTAAGTAGCTTAAGGCACTTTCTAAGGAAAGTGATTTTCTCTGAAACTACAGCATTTAGAATGTGAAGGAACACTCCATTCACTTCGCACAGTGAATTGAAGTGTTGGAACAGACTTCTTCTTTTTCAGAGAAATGCATGTGAATTTCTGTTGAATGCTTGAAAGTAGCTTAAGGCACTTTCAAAGGAAAGTGATTTTCTCTGAAAGGACAGCATTTAGAAAGTGAAACAACACTCCATTCACTTCCCACAGTGAATTGAAGTGTTGGAAAAGACTGCTTCTCTTTAAGAGAAATGCATTTCATATTCCTGTGAATGCTTGTAAGTAGCTTAAGGCACTTTCAAAGGAAAGTGATTTTCTCTGAAACTACAGCATTTAGAATGTGAAGGAACACTCCATTCACTTTGCACAGTGAATTGAAGTGTTTTAACAGACTGCTTCTCTTTCAGAGAAACAGATGTGAGTTTCTTGTGAATGCGTGTAAGTAGCTTAAGGCAGTTTCAAAAGAGAGTGATTTTCTCTAAACGGAGAGCATTTAGAAAGTGAAGCATCACTCCATTGACTTCGCACAATGAATTGAAGTGTTGGAACAGACTGCTTCTCTTTCAGAGAAAGGCATTTCAGTTTCCTGTGAATGTTTGTAAGTAGATTAAGGCACTTTCAAAGGAAAGTGATTTTCTCTGAAACTACAGCATTTAGAAAGTGAAGCAACACTCCATTCACTTCTCACAGTAAATTGAAGTGTTGCAACAGACTGCTTCTCTTTCAGAGAAACGCATGTGAATTTCTGTTGAATGCTTGTAAGTAGCTTAAGGCACTTTCTAAGAATAGTGATTTTCTCTGAAAGGACAGCATTTAGAAAGTGAAGCAACACTCCATTGACTTCACACAGTGAATTGAAGGGTT
The DNA here is from genome assembly GCF_982192425.1 of Myodes glareolus. Lineage (NCBI taxonomy): Eukaryota > Metazoa > Chordata > Mammalia > Rodentia > Cricetidae > Myodes > Myodes glareolus. Next base: position 569,667 of record NC_142051.1, read on the forward strand.
GGAGCAGACTGCTTCTCTTCAGAGAAACGCATGTGAATTTCTGTTGAATGCTTGTAAGTAGCTTAAGGCACTTTCAAAGGAAAGTGATTTTCTCTGAAAGGACAGCATTAAGAAAGTGAAGCAACACTCCATTCACTTCACACAGTGAATTGAAGTGTTGGAACAGACGGCTTCTCTTTCAGAGAAACTGATGTGAGTATTTTGTGAAAGCTTGTAAGTAGCTTAAGGCACTTTCAAAGGAAAGTGATTTTCTCTGAAAGGACAGCATTTAGAAAGTGAAGCAACACTCCATTCACTTCGCACAGTGAATTGAAGTGTTGGAACAGACTGCTTCTCTTTCAGAGAAACTGATGTGAGTATTTTGTGAATGCTCGTAATTAGCTTAAGGCACTTTCAAAGGAAAGTGATTTTCTCTGAAACTACAGCATTTAGAAAGTGAAGCAACACTCCATTCACTTCGCACAGTGAATTGAAGTGTTGGAATAGACTGCTTCTCTTTCACAGAAACTGATGTGAGTATTTTGTGAATGCTTGTAAGTAGCTTAAGGCACTTTCTAAGGAAAGTGATTTTCTCTGAAACTACAGCATTTAGAATGTGAAGGAACACTCCATTCACTTCGCACAGTGAATTGAAGTGTTGGAACAGACTGCTTCTCTTTCAGAGAAAGGCATGTGAATTTCTGTTGAATGTTTGTAAGTAGCTTAAGGCACTTTCAAAGGAAAGTGATTTTCTCAGAAAGGACAGCATTTAGAAAGTGAAGCAACACTCCATTCACTTCGCACAGTGAATTGAAGTGTTCCAACAGACTGCTTCTCTTTCAGAGAAACTGATGTGAGTATTTTGTTAATGCTTGTAAGTAGCTTAAGGCACTTTCAAAGGAAAGTGATTTTCTCTGAAAGGACAGCATTTAGAAAGTGAAGCAACACTCCATTCACTTCGCACAGTGAATTGAAGTGTTGGAACAGACTGCTTCTCTTTCAGAGAAATGCACTTCAGTTTCCTCAGAATGTTTGTAAGTAGATAAAGGCACTTTCAAAAGAAAGTGATTTTCTCTGAAACTACAGCATTTATAATGTGAAGGAACACTCCATTCACTTCTCACAGTGAAATGAAGTGTTGCAACAGACTGCTTCTCTTTCAGAGAAACGCATGTGAATTTCTGTTGAATGCTTGAAAGTAGCTTAAGGCACTTTCAAAGGAAAGTGATTTTCTCTGAAAGGACAGCATTTAGAAAGTGAAGCAACACTCCATTCACTTCGCACAGTGAATTGAAGTGTTGGAACAGACTGCTTCTCTTTCAGAGAAACTGATGTGAGTATTTTGTGAATGCTTGTAAGTAGCTTAAGGCACTTTCAAAGGAAAATGATTTTCTCTGAAAGGACAGCATTTAGAAAGAGAAGCAACACTCCATTCACTTCGCACAGTGAATTGAATTGTTGGAACAGACTTCTTCTTTTTCAGAGAAATGCATGTGAATTTCTGTTGAATGCTTGTAAGTAGCTTAAGGCACTTTCAAAGGAAAGTGATTTTCTATGAAAGGACAGCATTTAGAAAGTGAAGCAACACTCCATTCACTTCCCACAGTGAATTGAAGTGTATGAAAAGACTGCTTCTCTTTCAGAGAAATGCATTTCATATTCCTGTGAATGCTTGTAAGTAGCTTAAGGCACTTTCAAAGGAAAGTGATTTTCTCTGAAACTACAGCATTTAGAATGTAAAGGAACACTCCATTCACTTTGCACAGTGAATTGAAGTGTTGGAACAGACGGCTTCTCTTTCAGAGAAACTGATGTGAGTATTTTGTGAATGCTTGTAAGTAGCTTAAGGCACTTTCAAAGGAAAGTGATTTTCTCTGAAAGGACAGCATTTAGAAAGTGAAGCAACACTCCATTCACTTCGCACAGTGAATTGAAGTGTTGGAATAGAACGCTTTTCTTTCAGAGAAACGCATGTGAATTTCTGTTGAATGCTTGAAAGTAGCTTAAGGCACTTTCAAAGGAAAGTGATTTTCTCTGAAAGGACAGCATTTAGAAAGTGAAGCAACACTCCATTCACTTCACACAGTGAATTGAAGTGTTGGAACAGACTGCTTCTCTTTCACAGAAACGCATGTGAATTTCTGTTGAATGCTTGTAAGTAGCATAAGGCACTTTCAAAGGAAAGTTATTTTCTCTGAAAGGACAGCATTTAGAAAGTGAAGCAACACTCCATTCACTTCGCACAGTGAATTGAAGTGTTGGAACAGACTGCTTCTCTTTCAGAGAAAGGCATGTGAATTTCTGTTGAATGCTTGTAAGTAGCTTAAGGCACTTTCAAAGGAAAGTGATTTTCTCAGAAAGGACAGCATTTAGAAAGTGAAGCAACACTCCATTCACTTCGCACAGTGAATTGAAGTGTTCGAACAGACTGTTTCTCTTTCAGAGAAACTGATGTATTTTGTTTATGCTTGTAAGTAGCTTGAGGCACTTTCAAAGGAAAGTGTTTTTCTCTGAAACTACAGCATTTAGAAAGTGAAGCAACACTCCATTCACTTCGCACAGTGAATTGAAGTGTTGGAACAGACTGCTTCTCTTTCGGAGAAACTGAAGTGAGTATTTTGTGAATGCTTGTAAGTAGCTTAAGGCACTTTCAAAGGAAAGTGATTTTCTCTGAAACTACAGCATTTAGAATGAGAAGGAACACTCCATTCACTTCGCACAGTGAATTGAAGTGTTGGAACAGACTTCTTCTTTTTCAGAGAAATGCATGTGAATTTCTGTTGAATGCTTGAAAGTAGCTTAAGGCACTTTCAAAGGAAAGTGATTTTCTCTGAAAGGACAGCATTTAGAAAGTGAAACAACACTCCATTCACTTCCCACAGTGAATTGAAGTGTTGGAAAAGACTGCTTCTCTTTAAGAGAAATGCATTTCATATTCCTGTGAATGCTTGTAAGTAGCTTAAGGCACTTTCAAAGGAAAGTGATTTTCTCTGAAACTACAGCATTTAGAATGTGAAGGAACACTCCATTCACTTTGCACAGTGAATTGAAGTGTTTTAACAGACTGCTTCTCTTTCAGAGAAACAGATGTGAGTTTCTTGTGAATGCGTGTAAGTAGCTTAAGGCAGTTTCAAAAGAGAGTGATTTTCTCTAAACGGAGAGCATTTAGAAAGTGAAGCATCACTCCATTGACTTCGCACAATGAATTGAAGTGTTGGAACAGACTGCTTCTCTTTCAGAGAAAGGCATTTCAGTTTCCTGTGAATGTTTGTAAGTAGATTAAGGCACTTTCAAAGGAAAGTGATTTTCTCTGAAACTACAGCATTTAGAAAGTGAAGCAACACTCCATTCACTTCTCACAGTAAATTGAAGTGTTGCAACAGACTGCTTCTCTTTCAGAGAAACGCATGTGAATTTCTGTTGAATGCTTGTAAGTAGCTTAAGGCACTTTCTAAGAATAGTGATTTTCTCTGAAAGGACAGCATTTAGAAAGTGAAGCAACACTCCATTGACTTCACACAGTGAATTGAAGGGTTGGAGCAGACTGCTTCTCTTCAGAGAAACGCATGTGAATTTCTGTTGAATGCTTGTAAGTAGCTTAAGGCACTTTCAAAGGAAAGTGATTTTCTCTGAAAGGACAGCATTAAGAAAGTGAAGCAACACTCCATTCACTTCACACAGTGAATTGAAGTGTTGGAACAGACGGCTTCTCTTTCAGAGAAACTGATGTGAGTATTTTGTGAAAGCTTGTAAGTAGCTTAAGGCACTTTCAAAGGAAAGTGATTTTCTCTGAAAGGACAGCATTTAGAAAGTGAAGCAACACTCCATTCACTTCGCACAGTGAATTGAAGTGTTGGAACAGAACGCTTCTCTTTCAGAGAAACGCATGTGAATTTCTGTTGAATGCTTGAAAGTAGCTTAAGGCACTTTCAAAGGAAAGTGATTTTCTCTGAAAGGACAGCATGTAGAAAGTGAAGCAACACTCCATTGACTTCGCACAGTGAACTGAAGTGTTGGAAGAGACTGCTTCTCTTTCACAGAAACGCATGTGAATTTCTGTTGAATGCTTGTAAGTAGCTTAAGGCACTTTCAAAAGAAAGTGATTTTCTGTGAAAGGACAGCATTTAGAAAGTGAAGCAACACTCCATTCACTTCACACAGTGAATTGAAGTGTTGGAACAGACTGCTTCTCTTTCACAGAAACGCATGTGAATTTCTGTTGAATGCTTGTAAGTTGCATAAGGCACTTTCAAAGGAAAGTGATTTTCTCTGAAAGGACAGCATTTAGAAAGTGAAGCAACACTCCATTCACTTCGCACAGTGAATTGAAGTGTTGGAACAGACTGCTTCTCTTTCAGAGAACGGCATGTGAATTTCTGTTGAATGCTTGTAAGTAGCTTAAGGCACTTTCAAAGGAAAGTGATTTTCTCTGAAAGGACAGCATTTAGAAAGTGAAGCAACACTCCATTCACTTCGCACAGTGAATTGAAGTGTTCGAACAGACTGCTTCTCTTTCAGAGAAACTGATGTGTGTATTTTGTTAATGCTTGTAAGTAGCTTAAGGCACTTTCAAAGGAAAGTGATTTTCTCTGAAACTACAGCATTTAGAATGTGAAGGAACACTCCATTCACTTCGCACAGTGAATTGAAGTGTTGGAACAGACTTCTTCTTTTTCAGAGAAATGCATTTCATATTCTTTTGAATGCTTGTAAGTAGCTTAAGGCACTTTCAAAGGAAAGTGATTTTCTCTGAAAGGACAGCATTTAGAAAGTGAAGCAACAGTCCATTCACTTCCCACAGTGAATTGAATTGTTGGAAAAGACTGCTTCTCTTTCAGAGAAATGCATTTCATATTCCTTTGAATGCTTGTAAGTAGCTTAAGGCACTTTCAAAGGAAAGTGATTTTATCTGAAACTACAGCATTTAGAATGTGAAGTAACACTCCATTAACTTCGCACAGTGAATTGAAGTGTTGCAACAGACTGCTTCTCTTTCAGAGAAACGCATGTGAATTTCTGTTGAATGCTTTTAAGTAGCTCAAGGCACTTTCAAAGGAAAGTGATTTTCTCTGAAAGGACAGCATTTAGAAAGTGAAGCAACACTCCATTGACTTCGCACAGTGAATTGAAGTGTTGGAACAGACTGCTTCTCTTTCAGAGAAACGCATGTGAATTTCTGTTGAATGCTTGAAAGTAGCTTAAGGCACTTTCAAAGGAAAGTGATTTTCTCTGAAAGGACAGCATCTAGAAAGTGAAGCAACACTCCATTGACTTCGCACAGTGAACTGAAGTTTTGGAAGAGACTGCTTCTCTTTCAGAGAAACGCATGTGAATTTCTGTTGAATGCTTGTAAGTAGCTTAAGGCACTTTCAAAAGAAAGTGATTTTCTCTGAAAGGACAGCATTTAGAAAGTGTAGCAACACTCCATTCACTTCACACAGTGAATTGAAGTGTTGGAACAGACTGCTTCTCTTTCACAGAAACGCATGTGAATTTCTGTTGAATGCTTGTAAGTAGCTTAAGGCACTTTCAAAGGAAAGTGATTTTCTCTGAAAGGACAGCATTTAGAAAGTGAAGCAACACTCCATTCACTTCGCACAGTGAATTGAAGTGTTGGAACAGACTGCTTCTCTTTCAGAGAAAGGCATGTGAATTTCTGTTGAATGTTTGTAAGTAGCTTAAGGCACTTTCAAAGGAAAGTGATTTTCTCAGAAAGGACAGCATTTAGAAAGTGAAGCAACACTCCATTCACTTCGCACAGTGAATTGAAGTGTTCCAACAGACTACTTCTCTTTCAGAGAAACTGATGTGAGTATTTTGTTAATGCTTGTAAGTAGCTTAAGGCACTTTCAAAGGAAAGTGATTTTCTCTGAAAGGACCGCATTTAGAAAATGAAGCAACACTCCATTCACTTCGCACAGTGAATTGAAGTGTTGGAACAGACTGCTTCTCTTTCAGAGAAACTGATGTGAGTATTTTGTGAATGCTTGTAAGTAGCTTAAGGCACTTTCTAAGGAACGTGATTTTCTCTGAAACTACAGCATTTAGAATGTGAAGGAACACTCCATTCACTTCGCAGAGTGAATTGAAGTGTTGAAACATACTGCTTCTCTTTCAGAGAAACAGATGTGAGTTTCTTGTGAATGCTTGTAAGTAGCTTAAGGCAGGTTCAAAAGAGAATGATTTTCTCTAAAAGGAGAGCATTTAGAAAGTGAAGCAACACTACATTCACTTCGCACAGTGAATTGAAGTGTTGGAACAGACTTCTTCTTTTTCAGAGAAATGCATGTGAATTTCTGTTGAATGCTTGTAAGAGCTTAAGGCACTTTCAAAGGAAAGTGATTTTCTCTGAAAGGACAGCATTTAGAAAGTGAAGCAACACTCCATTCATTTCGCACAGTGAATTGAAGTGTTGGAACAGACTGCTTCTCTTTCAGAGAAATGCACTTCAGTTTCCTCAGAATGTTTTTAAGTAGATAAAGGCACTTTCAAAAGAAAGTGATTTTCTCTGAAACTACAGCATTTATAATGTGAAGGAACACTCCATTCACTTCTCACAGTGAAATAAAGTGTTGCAACAGACTGCTTCTCTTTCAGAGAAACGCATGTGAATTTCTATTGAATGCTTGTAAGTAGCTTACGACACTTTCAAAGGAAAGTGATTTTCTCTGAAAGGACAGCATTTAGAAAGTGAAGCAACACTCCATTCACTTCGCACAGTGAATTGAATTGTTGGAACAGAACGCTTCTCTTTCAGAGAAACGAATGTGATTTTCTGTTAAATGCTTATAAGTTGCTTAAAGCACTTTCAAAGGAAAGTGATTTTCTCTGAAAAGACAGCATTTAGAAAGTGAAGCAACACTCCATTCACTTCGCACAGTGAATTGAAGTGTTGGAACAGACTTCTTCTTTTTCAGAGAAATGCATGTGAATTTCTGTTGAATGCTTGTAAGTAGCTTAAGGCACTTTCAAAGGAAAGTGATTTTCTATGAAAGGACAGCATTTAGAAAGTGAAGCAACACTCCATTCACTTCCCACAGTGAATTGAAGTGTTGGAAAAGACTGCTTCTCTTTCAGAGAAATGCATTTCATATTCCTGTGAATGCTTGTAAGTAGCTTAAGGCACTTTCAAAGGAAAGTGATTTTCTCTGAAACTACAGCATTTAGAATGTAAAGGAACACTCCAATCACTTTGCACAGTGAATTGAAGTGTTGGAACAGACTGCTTCTCTTTCAGAGAAACAGATGTGAGTTTCTTGTGAATGCGTGTAAGTAGCTTAAGGCACTTTCAAATGAAAGTGATTTTCTCTGAAAGAACAGCATTTAGAAAGTGAAGCAACACTCCATTCACTTCACACAGTGAATTGAAGTGTTGGAACAGACTGCTTCTCTTTCACAGAAACGCATGTGAATTTCTGTTGAATGCTTGTAAGTAGCATAAGGCCCTTTCAAAGGAAAGTGATTTTCTCTGAAAGGACAGCATTTAGAAAGTGAAGCAACACTCCATTCACTTCGCACAGTGAATTGAAGTGTTGGAACAGACTGCTTCTCTTTCAGAGAAAGGCATGTGAATTTCTGTTGAATGCTTGTAAGTAGCTTAAGGCACTTTCAAAGGAAAGTGATTTTCTCAGAAGGACAGGATTTAGAAAGTGAAGCAACACTCCATTCACTTCGCACAGTGAATTGAAGTGTTCGAACAGACTGCTTCTCTTTCAGAGAAACTGATGTGAGTATTTTGTGAATGCTTGTAAGTAGCTTAAGGCACTTTCAAAGGAAAGTGTTTTTCTCTGAAACTACAGCATTTAGAAAGTGAAGCAACACTCCATTCACTTCGCACAGTGAATTGAAGTGTTGGAACAGACTGCTTCTCTTTCGGAGAAACTGAAGTGAGTATTTTGTGAATGCTTGTAAGTAGCTTAAGGCACTTTCTAAGGAAAGTGATTTTCTCTGAAAGGACAGCATTTAGAAAGTGAAGCAACACTCCATTCACTTCCCACAGTGAATTGAAGTGTTGGAAAAGACTGCTTCTCTTTCAGAGAAATGCATTTCATATTCCTGTGAATGCTTGTAAGTAGCTTAAGGCACTTTCAAAGGAAAGTGATTTTCTCTGAAACTACAGCATTTAGAATGTGAAGGAACACTCCATTCACTTTGCACAGTGAATTGAAGTGTTTTAACAGACTGCTTCTCTTTCAGAGAAACAGATGTGAGTTTCTTGTGAATGCGTGTAAGTAGCTTAAGGCAGTTTCAAAAGAGAGTGATTTTCTCTAAACGGAGAGCATTTAGAAAGTGAAGCAACACTCCATTGACTTCGCACAATGAATTGAAGTGTTGGAACAGACTGCTTCTCTTTCAGAGAAAGGCATTTCAGTTTCCTGTGAATGTTTGTAAGTAGATTAAGGCACTTTCAAAGGAAAGTGATTTTCTCTGAAACTACAGCATTTATAATGTGAAGGAACACTCCATTCACTTCTCTCAGTAAATTGAAGTGTTGCAACAGACTGCTTCTCTTTCAGAGAAACGCATGTGAATTTCTGTTGAATGCTTGTAAGTAGCTTAAGGCACTTTCAAAGAATAGTGATTTTCTCTGAAAGGACAGCATTTAGAAAGTGAAGCAACACTCCATTGACTTCACACAGTGAATTGAAGGGTTGGAACAGAGTGCTTCTCTTTAAGATAAACGCATGTGAATTTCTGTTGAATGCTTGTAAGTAGCTTAAGGCACTTTCAAAGGAAAGTGATTTTCTCTGAAAGGACAGCATTAAGAAAGTGAAGCAACACTCCATTCACTTCACACAGTGAATTGAAGTGTTGGAACAGACGGCTTCTCTTTCAGAGAAACTGATGTGAGTATTTTGTGAATGCTTGTAAGTAGCTTAAGGCACTTTCAAAGGAAAGTGATTTTCTCTGAAAGGACAGCATTTAGAAAGTGAAGCAACACTCCATTCACTTCGCACAGTGAATTGAAGTGTTGGAACAGAACGCTTCTCTTTCAGAGAAACGCATGTGAATTTCTGTTGAATGCTTGAAAGTAGCTTAAGGCACTTTCAAAGGAAAGTGATTTTCTCTTAAAGGACAGCATTTAGAAAGTGATGCAACACTCCATTGACTTCGCACAGTGAACTGAAGTGTTGGAAGAGACTGCTTCTCTTTCAGAGAAACGCATGTGAATTACTGTTGAATGCTTGTAAGTAGCTGAAGGCACTTTCAAAAGAAAGTGATTTTCTCTGAAAGGATAGCATTTAGAAAGTGAAGCAACACTCCATTCACTTCACACAGTGAATTGAAGTGTTGGAACAGACTGCTTCTCTTTCACAGAAACGCATGTGAATTTCTGTTGAATGCTTGTAAGTAGCATAAGGCACTTTCAAAGGAAAGTGATTTTCTCTGAAAGGACAGCATTGAGAAAGTGAAGCAACACTCCATTCACTTCGCACAGTGAATTGAAGTGTTGGAACAAACTGCTTCTCTTTCAGAGAACGGCATGTGAATTTCTGTTGAATGCTTGTAAGTAGCATAAGGCACTTTCAAAGGAAAGTGATTTTCTCAGAAAGGACAGCATTTAGAAAGTGAATCAACACTCCATTCACTTCGCACAGTGAATTGAAGTGTTCGAACAGACTGCTTCTCTTTCAGAGAAACTGATGTGAGTATTTTGTGAATGCTTGTAAGTAGCTTAAGGCACTTTCAAAGGAAAGTGATTTTCTCTGAAACTACAGCATTTAGAAAGTGAAGCAACACTCCATTCACTTCGCACAGTGAATTGAAGTGTTGGAACAGACTGCTTCTCCTTCGGAGAAACTGAAGTGAGTATTTTGTGAATGCTTGTAAGTAGCTTAAGGCACTTTCTAAGGAAAGTGATTTTCTCTGAAACTACAGCATTTAGAATGTGAAGGAACACTCCATTCACTTCGCACAGTGAATTGAAGTGTTTTAACAGACTTCTTCTTTTTGAGAGAAATGCATGTGAATTTCTGTTGAATGCTTGTAAGTAGCTTAAGGCACTTTCAAAGGAAAGTGATTTTCTCTGAAAGGACAGCATTTAGAAAGTGAAGCAACACTCCATTCACTTCCCACAGTGAATTGAATTGTTGGAAAAGACTGCTTCTCTTTCAGAGAAATGCATTTCATATTCCTTTGAATGCTTGTAAGTAGCTTAAGGCACTTTCAAAGGAAAGTAATTTTATCTGAAACTACAGCATTTTGAATGTGAAGGAACACTCCATTCACTTCGCACAGTGAATTGAAGTGTTGGAACAGACTGTTTCTCTTTCAGAGAAACAGATGTGAGTTTCTTGTGAATGCGTGTAAGTAGCTTAAGGCAGTTTCAAAAGAGAGTGATTTTCTCTAAAAGGAGAGCATTTAGAAAGTGAAACAACACTCCATTGACTTCGCACAATGAATTGAAGTGTTGGAACAGACTGCTTCTCTTTCAGAGAAATGCATTTCAGTTTCCTGTGAATGTTTGTAAGTAGATTAAGGCACTTTCAAAGGAAAGTGATTTTCTCTGAAACTACAGCATTTAGAAAGTGAAGCAACACTCCATTCACTTCTCACAGTAAATTGAAGTGTTGCAACAGACTGCTTCTCTTTCAGAGAAACGCATGTGAATTTCTGTTGAATGCTTGTAAGTAGCTTAAGGCACTTTCAAAGAATAGTGATTTTCTCTGAAAGGACAGCATTTAGAAAGTGAAGCAACACTCCATTGACTTCACACAGTGAATTGAAGGGTTGGAACAGACTGCTTCTCTTTAAGATAAACGCATGTGAATTTCTGTTTAATGCTTGTAAGTAGCTTAAGGCACTTTCAAAGGAAAGTGATTTTCTCTGAAAGGACAGCATTAAGAAAGTGAAGCAACACTCCATTCACTTCACACAGTGAATTGAAGTGTTGGAACAAACGGCTTCTCTTTCAGAGAAACTGATGTGAGTATTTTGTGAAAGCTTGTAAGTAGCTTAAGGCACTTTCAAAGGAAAGTGATTTTCTCTGAAAGGACAGCATTTAGAAAGTGAAGCAACACTCCATTCACTTCGCACAGTGAATTGAAGTGTTGGAACAGAACGCTTCTCTTTCAGAGAAACGCATGTGAATTTCTGTTGAATGCTTGAAAGTAGCTTAAGGCACTTTCAAAGGAAAGTGATTTTCTCTGAAAGGACAGCATTTAGAAAGTGAAACAACACTCCATTGACTTCGCACAGTGAACTGAAGTGTTGGAAGAGACTGCTTCTCTTTCAGAGAAACGCATGTGAATTTCTGTTGAATGCTTGTAAGTAGCTTAAGGCACTTTCAAAAGAAAGTGATTTTCTCTGAAAGGACAGCATTTAGAAAGTGAAGCAACACTCCATTCACTTCACACAGTGAATTGAAGTGTTGGAACAGACTGCTTCTCTTTCACAGAAACGCATGTGAATTTCTGTTGAATGCTTGTAAGTAGCATAAGGCACTTTCAAAGAAAGTGATTTTCTCTGAAAGGACAGCATTTAGAAAGTGAAGCAACACTCCATTCACTTCGCACAGTGAATTGAAGTGTTGGAACAGACTGCTTCTCTTTCAGAGAACGGCATGTGAATTTCTGTTGAATGCTTGTAAGTAGCTTAAGGCACTTTCAAAGGAAAGTGATTTTCTCTGAAACGACAGCATTAGAAAGTGAAGCAACACTCCATTCACTTCGCACAGTGAATTGAAGTGTTCGAACAGACTGCTTCTCTTTCAGAGAAACTGATGTGAGTATTTTGTTAATGCTTGTAAGTAGCTTAAGGAACTTTCAAAGGAAAGTGATTTTCTCTTAAACTACAGCATTTAGAAAGTGAAGCAACACTCCATTCACTTCGCACAGTGAATTGAAGTGTTGGAACAGACTGCTTCTCTTTCGGAGAAACTGAAGTGAGTATTTTGTGAATGCTTGTAAGTAGCTTAAGGCACTTTCTAAGGAAAGTGATTTTCTCTGAAACTACAGCATTTAGAATGTGAAGGAACACTCCATTCACTTCGCACAGTGAATTGAATTGTTGGAACAGACTTCTTCTTTTTCAGAGAAATGCATGGGAATTTCTGTTGAATGCTTGAAGGAGCTTAAGGCACTTTCAAAGGAAAGTGATTTTCTCTGAAAGGACAGCATTTAGAAAGTGAAGCAACACTCCATTCACTTCCCACAGTGAATTGAATTGTTGGAAAAGACTGCTTCTCTTTCAGAGAAATGCATTTCATATTCCTTTGAATGCTTGTAAGTAGCTTAAGGCACTTTCAAAGGAAAGTGATTTTATCTGAAACTACAGCATTTAGAATGTGAAGGAACACTCCATTCACTTCGCACAGTGAATTGAAGTGTTGGAACAGACTGCTTCTCTTTCAGAGAAACAGATGTGAGTTTCTTGTGAATGCGTGTAAGTGGCTTAAGGCAGTTTCAAAAGAGAGTGATTTTCTCTAAAAGGAGAGCATTTAGAAAGTGAAGCAACACTCCATTGACTTTGCACAATGAATTGAAGTGTTGGAACAGACTGCTTCTCTTTCAGAGAAATGCATTTCAGTTTCCTGTGAATGTTTGTAAGTAGATTAAGGCACTTTCAAAGGAAAGTGATTTTCTGTGAAACTACAGCATTTACAATGTGAAGGAACACTCCATTCACTTCTCACAGCAAATTGAAGTGTTGCAACAGACTGCTTCTCTTTCAGAGAAACGCATGTGAATTTCTGTTGAATGCTTGTAAGTAGCTTAAGGCACTTTCAAAGAATAGTGATTTTCTCTGAAAGGACAGCATTTAGAAAGTGAAGCAACACTCCATTCACTTCGCACAGTGAATTGAAGTGTTGGAACAGACTGCTTCTCTTCAGAGAAACGCATGTGAATTTGTTTTGAATGCTTGTAAGTAGCTTAAGACACTTTCAAAGGAAAGTGATTTTCTCTGAAAGGACAGCATTAAGAAAGTGAAGCAACACTCCATTCACTTCACACAGTGAATTGAAGTGTTGGAACAGACGGCTTCTCTTTCACAGAAACGCATGTGAATTTCTGTTGAATGCTTGTAAGTAGCATAAGGCACTTTCAAAGGAAAGTGATTTTCTCTGAAAGGACAGCATTTAGAAAGTGAAGCAACACTCCATTCACTTCGCACAGTGAATTGAAGTGTTGGAACAGACTGCTTCTCTTTCAGAGAAAGGCATGTGAATTTCTGTTGAATGCTTGAAAGTAGCTTAATACACTTTCAAAGGAAAGTGATTTTCTCTGAAAGGAAAGCATTTAGAAAGTGAAGCAACACTCCATTGACTTAGCACAGTGAATTGAAGTGTTGGAACAGACTGCTTCTCTTTCAGATAAACGCATGTGAATTTCTGTTGAATGCTTGTAAAAGCTTAAGGCATTTTCAAAGGAAAGTGATTTTCTCTGAAAGGACAGCATTTAGAAAGTGAAGCAACACTCCATTCACTTCGCACAGTGAATTGAAGTGTTGGAACACACTGCTTCTCTTTCAGAGAAATGCATTTCAGTTTCCTGTGAATGTTTGTAAGTAGAGTAAGACACTTTCAAATGAAAGTGATTTTCTCTGAAACTACAGCATTTATAATGTGAAGGAACACTCCATTCACTTCTCACAGTGAATTGAAGTGTTGCAACAGACTGCTTTTCTTTCAGAGAACCGCATGTGAATTTCTGTTGAAAGCTTGTAAGTAGCTTAAGGCACTTTCAAAGGAAAGTGATTTTCTCTGAAAGGACAGCATTTAGAAAGTGAAGCAACACTCCATTCACTTCGCACAGTGAACTGAAGTGTTGGAACAGACTGTTTCTCTTTCAGAGAAACGCATGTGAATTTCTGTTGAATGCTTGAAAGTAGCTTAAGGCACTTTCAAAGGAAAGTGATTATCTCTGAAAGGACAGCATTTAGAAAGTGAAGCCACTCTCCATTCACTTCGCACAGTGAATTGAAGTGTTGGAACAGACTGCTTCTATTTCAGAGAAACTGATGTGAGTTTCTTGTGAATGCGTGTAAGTAGCTTAAGGCAGTTTCAAAAGAGAGTGATTTTCTCTAAAAGGAGAGCATTTAGAAAGTGAAGCAACACTCCATTGACTTCGCACAGTGAATTGAAGTGTTGGAACAGACTGCTTCTCTTTCAGAGAAATGCATTTCAGTTTCCTGTGAATGTTTGTAAGTAGATTTAGGCGCTTTCAAAGGGAAGTGATTTTCTTTGAAACTACAGCATTTATAATGTGAAGGAACACTCCATTCACTTCTCACAGTGAATTGAAGTGTTGCAACAGACTGCTTCTCTTTCAGAGAAACGCATGTGAATTTCTGTTGAATGCTTGTAAGTAGCTTAAGGCACTTTCAAAGAATAGTGATTTTCTCTGACAGGACAGCATTTAGAAAGTGAAGCAACACTCCATTCACTTCGCACAGTGAATTGAAGTGTTGGAACAGACTGCTTCTCTTCAGAGAAACGCATGTGAATTTCTGTTGAATGCTTGAAAATAGCTTAATACACTTTCAAAGGAATGTGATTTTCTCTGAAAGGAAAGCATTTAGAAAGTGAAGCAACACTCCATTGACTTCGCACAGTGAATTGAAGTGTTGGAACAGACGGCTCCTCTTTCAGATAAACGCATGTGAATTTCTGTTGAATGCTTGTAACTAGCTTAAGGCACTTTCAAAGGAAAGTGATTTTCTCTGAAAGCTCAGCATTTAGAAAGTGAAGCAAAACTCCGTTCACTTCACACAGTGAACTGAAGTGTTGGAACAGACTGCTTCCCTTTCAGAGAAACTGATGTGAGTATTTTGTGTATGCTTGTAAGTAGCTTAAGGCACTTTCAAAGGAAAGTGATTTTCTCTGAAAGGACAGCATTTAGAAAGTGAAGCAACACTCCATTCACTTCGCACATTGAAATGAAGTGTTGGAACAGACTTCTTCTTTTTCAGAGAAATGCATGTGAATTTCTGTTGAATGCTTGTAAAAGTTTAAGGCACTTTCAAAGGAAAGTGATTTTCTCTGAAAGGACAGCATTTAGAAAGTGAAGCAACACTTCATTCACTTCGCACAGTGAAATGAAGTGTTGGAACAGACTTCTTCTTTTTCAGAGAAATGCATGTGAATTTCTGTAGAATGCTTGTAAAAGTTTAAGGCACTTTCAAAGGAAAGTGATTTTCTCTGAAAGGACAGCGTTTAGAAAGTGAAGCAACACTCCATTCACTTCGCACAGTGAATTGAAGTATTGGAACAGACTGCTTCTCTTTCAGAGAAATGCATTTCAGTTTCCTGTGAATGTTTGTAAGTAGATTAAGGCACTTTCAAAGGAAAGTGTTTTTTTCTGAAACTACAGCATTTATAATGTGAAGGAAACTCCATTCACTTCTCACAGTGAATTGAAGTGTTGCAACAGACTGCTTCTCTTTCAGAGAAACGCATATGAATTTCTGTTGAATTCTTGTAAGTAGCTTAAGGCACTTTCAAAGGAAAGTGATTTTCTCTGAAAGGACAGCATTTAGAAAATGAAGCAACACTCCATTCACTTCGCACAGTGAATTGAAGTCTTGGAACAGACTGCTTCTCTTCAGAGAAACGCATGTGAATTTCTGTTGAATGCTTGAAAGTAGCTTAATACACTTTCAAAGGAAAGTGATTTTCTCTGAAAGGAAAGCATTTAGAAAGTGAAGCAACACTCCATTGACTTAGCACAGTGAATTGAAGTGTTGGAACAGACTGCTTCTCTTTCAGATAAACGCATGTGAATTTCTGTTGAATGCTTGTAAAAGCTTAAGGCACTTTCAAACGAAAGTGATTTTCTCTGAAAGGACAGCATTTAGAAAGTGAAGCAACACTCCATTCACTTCGCACAGTGAATTGAAGTGTTGGAACAGACTGCTTCTCTTTCAGAGAAACGCATGTGAATTTCTGTTGAATGCTTGAAAGTAGCTTAAGGCACTTTCAAAGGAAAGTGATTATCTCTGAAAGGACAGCATTTAGAAAGTGAAGCAACTCTCCATTCACTTCGCACAGTGAATTGAAGTGTTAGAACAGACTGCTTCTCTTTCAGAGAAACTGATGGGAGTTTCTTGTGAATGCGTGTAAGTAGCTTAAGGCAGTTTCAAAAGAGAGTGATTTTCTCTTAAAGGAGAGCATTTAGAAAGTGAAGCAACATTCCATTGACTTCGCTCAGTGAATTGAAGTGTTGGAACAGACTGCTTCTCTTTCAGAGAAATGCATTTCAGTTTCCTGTGAATGTTTGTAAGTAGATTTAGGCGCTTTCAAAGGAAAGTGATTTTCTCTGAAACTACAGCATTTATAATGTGAAGGAACACTCCATTCACTTCTCACAGTGAATTGAAGTGTTGCAACAGACTGCTTCTCTTTCAGAGAAACGCATGTGAATTTCTGTTGAATGCTTGTAAGTAGCTTAAGGCACTTTCAAAGAATAGTGATTTTCTCTGAAAGGACAGCATTTAGAAAGTGAAGCAACACTCCATTCACTTCGCACAGTGAATTGAAGTGTTGGAACAGACTGCTTCTCTTCAGAGAAACGCATGTGAATTTCTGTTGAATGCTTGAATGTAGCTTAATACACTTTCAAAGGAAAGTGATTTTCTCTGAAAGGAAAGCATTTAGAAAGTGAAGCAACCCTCCATTGACTTCGCAAAGTGAATTGAAGTGTTGGAACAGACTGCTTCTCTTTCAGATAACTGCATGTGAATTTCTGTTGAATGCTTGTAAGTAGCTTAAGGCACTTTCAAAGGAAAGTGATTTTCTCTGAAAGGACAGCATTAAGAAAGTGAAGCAATACTCCATTCACTTCACACAGTGAATTGAAGTGTTGGAACAGACTGCTTCTCTTTCAGAGAAACTGATGTGAGTATTTTGTGAATGCTTGTAAGTAGCTTAAGGCAATTTCAAAGGAAAGTGATTTTCTCTGAAAGGACAGCATTTAGAAAGTGAAGCAACACTCCATTCACTTCGCACAGTGAATTGAAGTGTTGGAACAGACTGCTTCTCTTTCAGAGAAAAGCATGTGAATTTCTGTTGAATGCTTGTAAGTAGCTTAAAGCACTTTCAAAGGAAAGTGATTTTCTCTGAAAGCTCAGCATTTAGAAAGTGAAGCAAAACTCCGTTCACTTCACACAGTGAATTGAAGTGTTGGAACAGACTGCTTCTCTTTCAGAGAAACTGATGTGAGTATTTTGTGTATGCTTGTAAGTAGCTTAAGGCACTTTCAAAGGAAAGTGATTTTCTCTGAAAGGACAGCATTTAGAAAGTGAAGCAACACTCCATTCACTTCGCACAGTGAATTGAAGTGTTGGAACAGACTGCTTCTCTTTCAGAGAAATGCATTTCAGTTTCCTGTGAATGTTTGTAAGTAGCTTAAGGCACTTTCAAAGGAAAGTGATTTTCTCTGAAACTACAGCATTTAGAATGTGAAGGAACACTACATTCACTACGCCCAGTGAATTGAAGTGTTGCAACAGACTGCTTCTCTTTCAGAGTAACGCATGTGAATTTCTGTTGAATGCTTGTAAGTAGCTTAAGGTACTTTCAAAGGAAAGTGATTTTCTCTGAATGGACAGCATTTAGAAAGTGAAGCAATACTCCATTGACTTCGCACAGTGAATTGAAGTGTTGGAACAGACTGCTTCTCTTTCAGAGAAACGCATGTGAATTTCTGTTGAATGCTTGAAAGTAGCTTAAGGCACTTTCAAAGGAAAGTGATTTTCTCTGAAAGGACAGCATTTAGAAAGTGAAGCAACACTCCATTCACTTCGCACAGTGAATTGAAGTGTTGGAACAGACTGCTTCTCTTTCAAAGAAACGCATGTGAATTTCTGTTGAATGCTTGAAAGTAGCTTAAGGCACTTTCAAAGGCAAGTGATTTTCTCTGAAAGGACAGCATTTAGAAAGTGACGCAACACTCCATTGACTTCGCACAGTGAACTGAAGTGTTGGATCAGACTGCTTCTCTTTCAGAGAAACGCATGTGAATTTCTGTTGAATGCTTGTAAGTAGCTTAAGGCACTTTCAAAAGAAAGTGATTTTCTCTGAAAGAACAGGATTTAGAAAGTGAAGCAACACTCCATTCACTTCACACAGTGAATTTAAGTGTTGGAGCAGACTGCTTCTCTTTAACAGAAACCCATGTGAATTTCTGTTGAATGCTTGTAAGTATCTTAAGGCACTTTCAAAGGAAAGTGATTTTCTCTGAAAGGACAGCATTTAGAAAGTGAAGCAACACTCCATTCACCTCGCACAGTGAATTGAAGTGTTGGACCAGACTGCTTCTCTTTCAGAGCAAGTCATGTGTGGTACGGGAGAATTGTCTGTATTCTGTCAATCATATTTTAATAAAATGCTGATTGGCCAGGCAGGCAGTATAGGCAGGAAAGCCAGACAGGAAGTAGGGGTGGAGCAATACGGGAGAATTGTCTGTATTCTGTCAATCATATTTTAATAAAATGCTGATTGGCCAGGCAGGCAGTATAGGCAGGAAAGCCAGACAGGAAGTAGGGGTGGAGCAATGAGAACAGGAGAATTCTGGGAAGCAAGGAGGTTTCTCTCACCACTCCTGTGCAGACCACTGAAGAGGCAACATGTAAGCTGACAGCTGAAAAAGGTACTGAGCCCGTGTGGCTAACATAGATCAGAATAATGGGTTAAGATAAGTCATAAGAACTAATAAGTAGCCTGACCTAATGAGCCAATCAGTTTATAACCTTATGGAGTCCTGTGTGTAATTTCTCTTTGGGATTTGCCGGCTGTTGGGGTACCGGACGGGACGGAAACCCCAACAAGCCGGCCCCACATGTTACATATGGCGCCCAGACGTGGATAACTGAATCCACAGAAAGCCTGAGAAAGCTTGGGAAAGAATAGAGTAAAGCTTGTTTTGTTTGTAGCAGCAATTTCTCGGGTCTACTCTGCTTGCTAGAGGCAAGCAAGCACTCTCATCTAAGAGAGGCTTCCTGACTCAGCTTTAGCTGCAAAACCCTGCAGCTCTTTTAAGAGGTCCTGCTACGAAACACTTAACCAGTGTTGATGAAAAGCTGAACACTTGCTTTTCAGGTTTTCAGCTGTAACAGGAAAAAAAGCTGCACTGTTTTAAAATGCCGGCTTTCTGGGCTGTCCTGCCAAGGCAATCGCTGACTCTTTCAGTCAAGCAGTCTGACTGAGTGTGGTTTGTGAGCAGAATGTTTCAGCTTGCTTGCTGGCACGGACCTTGAAATGCCACAGAGTTGTGGCAATAAAAATGGCTTCAGCAGTACCTCTACCATGAGGCTTAAAAGCTAAGAAATGGCCTAGATCCAGCCGTCAAAGCCACGGTTTTAGGCTCATGTGGTCAGAAAAAAGGAAAGATATACAGTAAAGAGAGATTCAAAGAAAAAAAGAAAACCTCTAAATGGTTTATAGTATGTTACAAATAAACGCAGGATAAAAGTTAAAGTTCTTAAAGTAAAAAGAGAGTGGTTATGTGTGGTGGTACACACCTTTAATCCCAATGCCTGGGAGGTAGAGGCATATTGACCTCTGTGACTTCAAGAGACAGAGGTAGGGATTGACCTCTGTGACCTCAAGGTGTGGTAGTACACACCTTTAATCCCAATGCCTGGGAGGCAGAGACAGAAGCATCTCTGAGTTCAAGGTGTGATAGCATACACCTTTAATCCTAGCACTGGGGAGGCAGAGACAGTGGATCTCTGTGAGTTCAAAGACAGCCTGGTCTACAGTGTTATTTCAGGACAAAGATATACAAAGATCCTGTCTCAAAAAGTAAAAGTAAAAATAAAAGAAGTAGAGGTTAAAGTAAAGCCACATAAAGATGGAAAATATACAGAGAATCTTGATACTGTATGCTATTATGCTCTCTTTGGATTGTTTGAATGCTGAGGAAGGAGCAACAGTTGCTAAAAGACTTTTGTTTATAAATGCTGCTGAACTAACCCAAGACAGGTATTTTGAAAATACCTTGGCTTCAAAACTGAAGTCAAAAGGTATGTTACTTTGGAGAAGAGATTTTGCTTTTGTTTCCACAGAAAATGAGAGGCTATGGATTTATTCAGAGTTAAGAAAAATCATCTTTGACCAAGGGAGGCCACCTGAGAAATCTCCGACAGGAACAGATGGCCCAGATGACAGAGTTCTACATCCAGAACTGATTCAAGACTGCAGCCTGCGATGATCAAGACTCCCAGGATACTTCAGTCAGGACTTGATTATAACTCTAAATTTTCTTTAGGTCCCCATAAGATCATCAGTGCCCCCAACCAGCAGGAAGTAGCCTGAAATACTACGCCCACATTCCCAACAAATGGACTATGGGTATTTTTCTTTGTTTTAAAAAAAAAAAAGAGGGAAATGGTACGGGAGAATTGTCTGTATTCTGTCAATCATATTTTAATAAAATGCTGATTGGCCAGGCAGGCAGTATAGGCAGGAAAGCCAGACAGGAAGTAGGGGTGGAGCAATGAGAACAGGAGAATTCTGGGAAGCAAGGAGGTTTCTCTCACCACTCCTGTGCAGACCACTGAAGAGGCAACATGTAAGCTGACAGCTGAAAAAGGTACTGAGCCCGTGTGGCTAACATAGATCAGAATAATGGGTTAAGATAAGTCATAAGAACTAATAAGTAGCCTGACCTAATGAGCCAATCAGTTTATAACCTTATGGAGTCCTGTGTGTAATTTCTCTTTGGGATTTGCCGGCTGTTGGGGTACCGGACGGGACGGAAACCCCAACAAGCCGGCCCCACATGTTACACATGTGAATTTCTGTTGAATGCTTGTAAGTAGCTTAAGGCACTTTCAAAGGAAAGTGATTTTCTCAGAAAGGACAGCATTTAGAAAGTGAAGCAACACTCCATTGACTTCACACAGTGAATTGAAGTGTTGGAACAGACTGCTTCTCTTTCAGAGAAACGCATGTGATTTTCTGTTGAATGCTTGAAAGTAGCTTAAGGCACTTTCAAAGGAAAGTGATTTTCTCTGAAAGGACAGCATTTAGAAAGTGAAGCAACACTCCATTCACTTCGCACAGTGAATTGAAGTGTTGGAACAGACTGCTTCTCTTTCAGAGAAACGCATGTGAATTTCTGTTGAATGCTTGAAAGTAGCTTAAGGCACTTCCAAAGAAAGTGATTTTCTCTGAAAGGACAGCATTTTGAAAGTGAAGCAAAACTCCATTGACTTCGCACAGTGAACTGAAGTGTTGGAACAGACTGCTTCTCTTTCAGAGAAACGCATGTGAATTTCTGTTGAATGCTTGTAAGTAGCTTAAGGCACTTTCAAAGGAAAGTGATTTTCTCAGAAAGGACAGCATTTAGAAAGTGAAGCAACACTCCATTCACTTCGCACAGTGAATTGAAGTGTTGGAACATACTGCTTCTCCTTCAGAGAAACAGATGTGAGTTTCTTGTGAATGCTTGAAAGTAGCTTAAGGCAGTTTCATAAGAGATTGATTTTCTCTAAAAGGAGAGCATTTAGAAAGTGAAGCAACACTCCATTCACTTCGCACAGTGAAATGAAGTGTTGGAACAGACTTCTTCTTTTTCAGAGAAATGCATGTGAATTTCTGTTGAATGCTTATAAAAGCTTAAGGCACTTTCAAAGGAAAGTGATTTTCTCTGAAAGGACAGCATTTAGAAAGTGAAGCAACACTCCATTCACTTCGCACATTGAATTGAAGTGTTGGAACAGACTGCTTCTCTTTCAGAGAAAAGCATGTGAATTTCTGTTGAATGCTTGTAAGTAGCTTAAAGCACTTTCAAAGGAAAGTGATTTTCTCTGAAAGGACAGCATTTAGAAAGTGAAGAAAAACTCCGTTCCCTTCACACAGTGAATTGAAATGTTGGAACAGAGTGCTTCTCTTTCAGAGAAACTGATGTGAGTATTTTGTGAATGCTTGTAAGCAGCTTAAGGCACTTTCAAAGGCAAGTGATTTTCTCTGAAAGGACAGCATTTAGAAAGTGAAGCAACACTCCATTCACTTCGCAGAGTGAATTGAAGTGTTGGAACAGACTGCTTCTCTTTCAGAGAAAAGCATGTGAATTTCTGTTAAATGCTTATAAGTAGCTTAAAGAACTTTCAAAGGAAAGTGATTTTCTCTGAAACTACAGCATTTAGAATGTGAAGGAACACTACATTCACTACGCACAGTGAATTGAAGTGTTGCAACAGACTGCTTCTCTTTCAGAGTAACGCATGTGAATTTCTGTTGAATGGTTTTAAGTAGCTTAAGGCACTTTCAAAGGAAAGTGATTTTCTCTGAAAGGACAGCATTTAGAAAGTGAAGCAACACTCCATTGACTTCGCACAGTGAATTGAAGTGTTGGAACAGACTGCTTCTCTTTCAGAGTAACGCATGTGAATTTCTGTTGAATGCTTGAAAGTAGCTTAAGGCACTTTCAAAGGAAAGTGATTTTCTCTGAAAGGACAGCATTTAGAAAGTGAAGCAACACTCCATTCACTTCACACATTGAATTGAAGTGTTGGAACAGACTGCTTCTCTTTCACAGAAACGCATGTGAATTTCTGTTGAATGCTTGTAAGTAGCATAAGGCACTATCAAGGAAAGTGATTTTCTCTGAAAGGACAGCATTTAGAAAGTGAAGCAACACTCCATTCACTTCGCACAGTGAATTGAAGTGATGGAACAGACTGCTTCTCTTTCAGAGAAAGGCATGTGAATTTCTGTTGAATGCTTGTAAGTAGCTTAAGGCACTTTCAAAGGAAAGTGATTTTCTCTGTAACTACAGCATTTAGAATGTAAAGCAACACTCCATTCACTTCGCACAGTGAATTGAAGTGTTCGAACAGACTACTTCTCTTTCAGAGAAACTGATGTGAGTATTTTGTTAATGTTTGTAAGTAGCTTAAGGCACTTTCAAAGGAAAGTGATTTTCTCTGAAACTACAGCATTTAGAAAGTGAAGCAACACTCCATTCACTTCGCACAGTGAATTGAAGTGTTGGAACAGACTGCTTCTCTTTCAGAGAAACTGATGTGAGTATTTTGTGAATGCTTGTAAGTAGCTTAAGGCACTTTCTAAGGAAAGTGATTTTCTCTGAAACTACAGCATTTAGAATGTGAAGGAACACTCCATTCACTTCGCACAGTGAATTGAAGTGTTGGAACAGACTGCTTCTCCTTCAGAGAAACAGATGTGAGTTTCTTGTGAATGCTTGCAAGTAGCTTAAGGCAGTTTCAAAAGGGAATGATTTTCTCTAAAAGGAGAGCATTTAGAAAGTGAAGCAACACTCCATTCACTTCGCACAGTGAATTGAAGTGTTGCAACAGACTGCTTCTCTTTCCCAGAAACGCATGTGAATTTCTGTGGAATGCTTGTAAGTAGCTTAAGGCACTTTCAAAGGAAAGTGATTTTCTCTGAAAGGACAGCATTTAGAAAGTGAAACAACTCTCCATTCACTTTGCACAGTGAATTGAAGTGTTGGAACAGACTACTTCTCTTTCAGAGAAACAGATATGAGTTTTTTGTGAATGCTTGTAAGTAGCTTAAGGCACTTTCAAAAGAAAGTGATTTTCTCTGAAAGGACAGCATTTAGAAAGTGAAGCAACACTCCATTCACTACGCACAGTGAATTGAAGTGTTGGAACAGACTGCTTCTCTTTCAGAAAAATGCATGTGAGTTTCTTGTGAATGCTTGTAAGTAGCTTAAGGCATTTTCAAAGGAAAGTGATTTTCTCTGAAAGGACAGCATTTAGAAAGTGAAGCAACACTCCATTCACTTCGCACAGTGAATTGAAGTGTTGGAACAGACTGCTTCTCTTTCAGTGAAATGCATGTGAATTTCTGTTGAATGCTTGTAAGTAGCTTAAGGCACATTCAAAGGAAAGTGATTTTCTCTGAAAGGACAGCATTTAGAAAGTGAAGCAACACTCCATTCACTTCGCACAGTGAATTGAAGTGTTGGAACAGACAGCTTCTCTTTCATAGAAACGAATTTGAGTTTCCTGTGAATGTGTGTAAGTAGCTTAAGGCACTTTCAAAGGAAAGTGATTTTCTCTGACAGGACAGCATTTAGAAAGTGAAATAACACTCCATTCACTTCTCAGAGTGAATTGAAGTGTTGGAACAGACTGCTTCTCTTTCAGAGAAACGCATGTGAATTTCTGTGGAATTCAAAGGAAAGTGATTTTCTCTGAAAGGACAGCATTTAGAAAGTGAAGCAACACTCCATTCACTTTGCAAAGTGATTTGAAGTGTTGGAACAGACTGCTTCTCTTTCAGAGAAATGCATTTCAGTTTCCTGTGAATGTTTGTAAGTAGATTAAGGCACTTTCAGAGGAAAGTGATTTTCTCTGAAACTACAGCATTCATAATGTGAAGGAACACTCCATTCACTTCTCACAGTGAATTGAAGTGTTGCAACAGACTGCTTCTCTTTCAGAGAAACGCATGTGAATTTCTGTTGAATGCTTCTAAGTAGCTTAAGGCACTTTCAAAGGCAAGTGATTTTCTCTGAAAGGACAGCATTTAGAAAGTGATGCAACACTCCATTCACTTCGCACAGTGAATTGAAGTGTTGGAACAGACTGCTTCTCTTTCAGAGAAACGCATGTGAATTTCTGTGGAATGCTTGTAAGTAGCTTAAGGCACTTTCAAAGGAAAGTGATTTTCTCTGAAAGGACAGCATTTAGAAAGTGAAGCAACACTCCATTCACTTTGCAAAGTGATTTGAAGTGTTGGAACAGACTGCTTCTCTTTCAGAGAAATGCATTTCATATTCCTGCGAATGCTTGTAAGTAGCTTAAGGCACTTTCAAAGGAAAGTGATTTTCTCTGAAACTACAGCATTCATAATGTGAAGGAACACTCCGTTCACTTCTCACAGTGAATTGAAGTGTTGCAACAGACTGCTTCTCTTTCAGAGAAACGCATGTGAATTTCTGTTGAATGCTTCTAAGTAGCTTAAGGCACTTTCAAAGGAAAGTGATTTTCTCTGAAAGGACAGCATTTAGAAAGTGATGCAACACTCCATTCACTTCGCACACTGAATTGAAGTGTTGGAACAGACTGCTTCTCTTTCAGAGAAATGCACTTCAGTTTCCTGTGAATGTTTGTAAGTAGATTTAGGCGCTTTCAAAGGAAAGTGATTTTCTCTGAAACTACAGCATTTATAATCTGAAGGAACACTCCATTCCCTTCTCACAGTGAATTGAAATGTTGCAACAGACTGCTTCTCTTTCAGTGAAACGCATGTGAATTTCTGTTGAATGCTTGTAAGTAGCTTAAGGCACTTTCAAAGAATAGTGATTTTCTCTGAAAGGACAGCATTTAGAAAGTGAAGCAACACTCCATTCACTTCGCACAGTGAATTGAAGTGTTGGAACAGACTGCTTCTCTTTCAGAGAAATGCATTTCAGTTTCCTGTGAATGCTTGTAAGTAGGTTAAGGCACTTTCAAAGGAAAGTGATTTTCTCTGAAACGACAGCATTTAGAAAGTGAAGTAACACTCCATTCACTTCGCACAGTGAATTGAAGTGTTGCAACAGACTGCTTCTCTTTCCCAGAAACGCATGTGAATTTCTGTGGAATGCTTGTAAGTAGCTTAAGGCACTTTCAAAGGAAAGTGATTTTCTCTGAAAGGACAGCATTTAGAAAGTGAAACAACTCTCCATTCACTTTGCACAGTGAATTGAAGTGTTGGAACAGACTACTTCTCTTTCAGAGAAACAGATATGAGTTTTTTGTGAATGCTTGTAAGTAGCTTAAGGCACTTTCAAAAGAAAGTGATTTTCTCTGAAAGGACAGCATTTAGAAAGTGAAGCAACACTCCATTCACTACGCACAGTGAATTGAAGTGTTGGAACAGACTGCTTCTCTTTCAGAAAAATGCATGTGAGTTTCTTGTGAATGCTTGTAAGTAGCTTAAGGCATTTTCAAAGGAAAGTGATTTTCTCTGAAAGTACAGCATTTAGAAAGTGAAGCAACACTCCATTCACTTCGCACAGTGAATTGAAGTGTTGGAACAGACTGCTTCTCTTTCAGTGAAATGCATGTGAATTTCTGTTGAATGCTTGTAAGTAGCTTAAGGCACTTTCAAAGGAAAGTGATTTTCTCTGAAAGGACAGCATTTAGAAAGTGAAGCAACACTCCATTCACTTCGCACAGTGAATTGAAGTGTTGGAACAGACAGCTTCTCTTTCATAGAAACGAATTTGAGTTTCCTGTGAATGTGTGTAAGTAGCTTAAGGCACTTTCAAAGGAAAGTGATTTTCTCTGACAGGACAGCATTTAGAAAGTGAAATAACACTCCATTCACTTCTCAGAGTGAATTGAAGTGTTGGAACAGACTGCTTCTCTTTCAGAGAAACCCATGTGAATTTCTGTGGAATGCTTGTAAGTAGCTTAAGGCACTTTCAAAGGAAAGTGATTTTCTCTGAAAGACAACATTTAGAAAGTGAAGCAACACTCCATTCACTTCGCACAGTGAATTGAAATGTTGGAACAGACTGCTTCTCTTTCAGTGAAACGCATGTGAATTTCTGTTGAATGCTTGTAAGTACCTTAAGGCACTATCAAAGGAAAGTGATTTTCTCTGAAAGGACAGCATTTAGAAAGTGAAGCAACACTCCATTCACTTCGCACAGTGAATTGAAGTGTTGGAACAGACAGCTTCTCTTTCAGTGAAACGCATGTGAATTTCTGTTGAATGCTTGTAAGTAGCTTAAGGCACTTTCAAAAGAAAGTGATTTTCTCTGAAAGGACAGCATTTAGAAAGTGAAGCAACACTCCATTCACTTCGCACAGTGAATTGAAGTGTTGGAACAGACTACTTCTCTTTCACGAAACAGATATGAGTTTTTTGTGAATGCTTGTAAGTAGCTTAAGGCACTTTCAAAGGAAAGTGATTTTCTCTGAAAGGACAGCATTTAGAAAGTGAAGCAACACTTCATTCACTTTGCACAGTGAATTGAAGTGTTGTAACAGAACGCTTCTCTTTCAGAGAAACGCAAGTGATTTTCTGTTAAATGCTTATAAGTTGCTTAAAGCACTTTCAAAGGAAAGTGATTTTCTCTGAAAAGACAGCATTTAGAAAGTGAAGCAACACTCCATTCTCTTCGCACAGTGAATTAAAGTGTTGGAACAGACTTCTTCTTTTTCAGAGAAATGCATGTGAATTTCTGTTGAATGCTTCTAAGTAGCTTAAGGCACTTTCAAAAGAAAGTGATTTTCTCTGAAAGGACAGCATTTAGAAAGTGAAGCAACACTCCATTCACTACGCACAGTGAATTGAAGTGTTGGAACAGACTGCTTCTCTTTCAGAAAAATGCATGTGAGTTTCTTGTGAATGCTTGTAAGTAGCTTAAGGCATTTTCAAAGGAAAGTGATTTTCTCTGAAAGGACAGCATTTAGAAAGTGAAGCAACACTCCATTCACTTCGCACAGTGAATTGAAGTGTTGGAACAGACTGCTTCTCTTTCAGAGAAACGCATGTGAATTTCTGTGGAATGCTTGTAAGTAGCTTAAGGCACTTTCAAAGGAAAGTGATTTTCTCTGAAAGGACAGCATTTAGAAAGTGAAGCAACACTCCATTCACTTTGCACAGTGAATTGAAGTGTTGGAACAGACAGCTTCTCTTTCATAGAAACGAATTTGAGTTTCCTGTGAATGTGTGTAAGTAGCTTAAGGCACTTTCAAAGGAAAGTGATTTTCTCTGACAGGACAGCATTTAGAAAGTGAAATAACACTCCATTCACTTCTCAGAGTGAATTGAAGTGTTGGAACAGACTGCTTCTCTTTCAGAGAAATGCATGTGAATTTCTGTGGAATGCTTGTAAGTAGCTTAAGGCACTTTCAAAGGAAAGTGATTTTCTCTGAAAGGACAGCATTTAGAAAGTGAAGCAACACTCCATTCACTTTGCAAAGTGATTTGAAGTGTTGGAACAGACTGCTTCTCTTTCAGAGAAATGCATTTCAGTTTCCTGTGAATGTTTGTAAGTAGATTAAGGCACTTTCAGAGGAAAGTGATTTTCTCTGAAACTACAGCATTCATAATGTGAAGGAACACTCCATTCACTTCTCACAGTGAATTGAAGTGTTGCAACAGACTGCTTCTCTTTCAGAGAAACGCATGTGAATTTCTGTTGAATGCTTCTAAGTAGCTTAAGGCACTTTCAAAGGCAAGTGATTTTCTCTGAAAGGACAGCATTTAGAAAGTGATGCAACACTCCATTCACTTCGCACAGTGAATTGAAGTGTTGGAACAGACTGCTTCTCTTTCAGAGAAACGCATGTGAATTTCTGTTGAATGCTTGAAAGTAGCTTAAGGCACTTACAAAGGAAAGTGATTATCTCTGAAAGGACAGCATTTTGAAAGTGAAGCAACTCTCCATTCACTTCGCACAGTGAATTGAAGTGTTGGAACTGACTGCTTCTCTTTCAGAGAAACTGATGTGAGTATTTCGTGAATGCTTGTAAGTAGCTTAAGGCACTTTCAAAGGAAAGTGATTTTCTCTGAAAGGACAGCATTTAGAAAGTGAAGCAACACTTCATTCACTTTGCACAGTGAATTGAAGTGTTGTAACAGAACGCTTCTCTTTCAGAGAAACGCAAGTGATTTTCTGTTAAATGCTTATAAGTTGCTTAAAGCACTTTCAAAGGAAAGTGATTTTCTCTGAAAAGACAGCATTTAGAAAGTGAAGCAACACTCCATTCTCTTCGCACAGTGAATTAAAGTGTTGGAACAGACTTCTTCTTTTTCAGAGAAATGCATGTGAATTTCTGTTGAATGCTTCTAAGTAGCTTAAGGCACTTTCAAAGGAAAGTGATTTTCTCTGAAAGGACAGCATTTAGAAAGTGAAGCAACACTCCATTCACTTCGCACAGTGAATTGAAGTGTTGGAACAGACTGCTTCTTTTTCAGAGAAATGCATTTCATATTCCTGCGAATGCTTGTAAGTAGCTTAAGGCACTTTCAAAGGAAAGTGATTTTCTCTGAAACTACAGCATTCATAATGTGAAGGAACACTCCGTTCACTTCTCACAGTGAATTGAAGTGTTGCAACAGACTGCTTCTCTTTCAGAGAAACGCATGTGAATTTCTGTTGAATGCTTCTAAGTAGCTTAAGGCACTTTCAAAGGAAAGTGATTTTCTCTGAAAGGACAGCATTTAGAAAGTGATGCAACACTCCATTCACTTCGCACACTGAATTGAAGTGTTGCAACAGACTGCTTCTCTTTCAGAGAAACGCATGTGAATTTCTGTTGAATGCTTCTAAGTAGCTTAAGGCACTTTCAAAGGAAAGTGATTTTCTCTGAAAGGACAGCATTTAGAAAGTGAAGCAACTCTCCATTCACTTCGCACAGTGAATTGAAGTGTTGGAACTGACTGCTTCTCTTTCAGAGAAACTGATGTGAGTATTTCGTGAATGCTTGTAAGTAGCTTAAGGCACTTTCAAAGGAAAGTGATTTTCTCTGAAAGGACAGCATTTAGAAAGTGAAGCAACACTCCATTCACTTCGCACAGTGAATTGAAGTGTTGGAACAGACTGCTTATCTTTCAGTGAAATGCATGTGAATTACTGTTGAATGCTTGTAAGTAGCTTAAGGCACTTTCAAAGGAAAGTGATTTTCTCTGAAAAGACAGCATTTAGAAAGTGAAGCAAAACTCCGTTCACTTCACACAGTGAATTGTAGTGTTGGAACAGACTGTTTCTCTTTCAGAGAAACTGATGTGAGTATTTTGTGAATGCTTGTAAGTAGCTTAAGGCACTTTCAAAGGAAAGTTTTTTTCTCTGAAATGACAGCATTTAGAAAGTGAAGCAACACTCCATTCACTTCGCACAGTGAATTGAAGTGTTGGAACAGACTGCTTCTCTTTCTGACAAATGCATTTCAGTTTCCTGTAAATGTTTGTAAGTAGCTTAAGGAACTTTCAAAGGATAGTGATTTTCTATGAAACTACAGCATTTAGAATGTGAAGGAACACTACATTCACTACGCACAGTGAATTGAAGTGTTGCAACAGACTGCTTCTCTTTCAGAGAAATGCATGTGAATTTCTGTTGAATGCTTCTAAGTAGCTTAAGGCACTTTCAAAGGAAAGTGATTTTCTCTGAAACTACAGCATTTAGAAAGTGATGCAACACTCCATTCACTTCGCACAGTGAATTGAAGTGTTGGAACAGACTGCTTCTCTTTCAGAGAAACGCATGTGAATTTCTGTTGAATGCTTGAAAGTAGCTTAAGGCACTTACAAAGGAAAGTGATTATCTCTGAAAGGACAGTATTTTATAAGTGAAGCAACTCTCCATTCACTTCGCACAGTAAATTGAAGTGTTGGAACTGACTGCTTCTCTTTCAGAGAAACTGATGTGAGTATTTCGTGAATGCTTGTAAGTAGCTTAAGGCACTTTCAAAGGAAAGTGATTTTCTCTGAAAGGACAGCATTTAGAAAGTGAAGCAACACTCCATTCACTTTGCACAGTGAATTGAAGTGTTGGAACAGAACGCTTCTCTTTCAGAGAAACGCATGTGATTTTCTGTTAAATGCTTATAAGTTGCTTAAAGCACTTTCAAAGGAAAGTGATTTTCTCTGAAAAGACAGCATTTAGAAAGTGAAGCAACACTCCATTCTCTTCGCACAGTGAATTAAAGTGTTGGAACAGACTTCTTCTTTTTCAGAGAAATGCATGTGAATTTCTGTTGAATGCTTGTAAGTAGCTTAAGGCACTTTCAAATTAAAGTGATTTTCTCTGAAAGGACAGCATTTAGAAAGTGAAGCAACACTCCATTCACTTCCCACAGTGAATTGAAGTGTTGCAACAGACTGCTTCTCTTTCAGAGAAATGCATTTCATATTCCTGCGAATGCTTGTAAGTAGCTTAAGGCACTTTCAAAGGAAAGTGATTTTCTCTGAAACTACAGCATTCATAATGTGAAGGAACACTCTGTTCACTTCTCACAGTGAATTGAAGTGTTGCAACAGACTGCTTCTCTTTCAGAGAAACGCATGTGAATTTCTGTTGAATGCTTCTAAGTAGCTTAAGGCACTTTCAAAGGAAAGTGATTTTCTCTGAAAGGACAGCATTTAGAAAGTGATGCAACACTCCATTCACTTCGCACAGTGAATTGAAGTGTTGGAACAGACTGCTTCTCTTTCAGAGAAATGCACTTCAGTTTCCTGTGAATGTTTGTAAGAAGATTTAGGCGCTTTCAAAGGAAAGTGATTTTCTCTGCAACTACAGCATTTATAATCTGAAGGAACACTCCATTCACTTCTCACAGTGAATTGAAATGTTGCAACAGACTGCTTCCCTTTCAGAGAAACGCATGTGAATTTCTGTTGAATGCTTGTAAGTAGCTTAAGGCACTTTCAAAGAATAGTGATTTTCTCTGAAAGGACAGCATTTTGAAAGTGAAGCAACACTCCATTCACTTCGCACCATGAATTGAAGTTTTGGAACAGACTGCTTCTCTTCAGAGAAACGCATGTGAATTTCTGTTGAATGCTTGAAAGTAGCTTAAGGCACTTTCAAAGGAAAGTGATTTTCTCTGAAAGGAAAGCATTTAGAAAGTGAAGCAACACTCCATTCACTTCGGAGAGTGAATTGACATGTTGGAATAGACTGCTTCTCTTTCAGAGAAACGCATGTGAGTTTCTTGTGAATGATTGTAAGTAGCTTAAGGCACTTTCAAAGAAAAGTGATTTTCTCTGAAAATACAGCATATTGAATGTGAAGCAACACTCCATTAACTTCGGACAGTGAATTGAAGTGTTGCAAGAGACTGCTTTAATTTCAGAGAAACTCATGTGAGTTGCTGGTGAATACTTGTAAGTAGCTTAAGGCAGTTCCAAAAGAAAGTGATTATCTCTCTTACTACAGCAATTAGAAAGTGAAGCAACACTCCATTCTCTTCGCACAGTGAATTGACGTGTTGGAACAGACTGCTTCTCTTTCAGAGAAATGCATGTGAATTCTTTTGTATGCTTGTAATTAGCTTAAGGCACTTTCAAATGAAAGTGATTTTCTCTGAAAGTACAGCATTTAGAAAGAAAAGCAACGCTTCATTCACTTCGCACAGTGAATTGAAGTGTTGGAACAGACTGTCTCTCTTTCAGAGAAATGCATCGGAGTTTCTCGTGAATGCTTGTAAGTAGCTTAAGGCAGTATCAAAAGAAAGTGATTATCTATGTAACTACAGCATTTAGAAAGTGAAGCTACACTCCATTCACTTCGTACAGTGAATTGAAGTGTTGGAACAGACTGCTTCTCTTTCATAGAAACTCATGTGAGTTGCTGGTGAATATTTGTAAGTACCTTAAGGCACTTTCAAAGGAAAGTGATTTTGTCTGTAACTACAGCATTTAGAAAGTGAAGCAACAATCCATTCACTTCGCACAGTGAATTGAAGTGTTGGAACAGACTGCTTCTCTTTCAGAGAAACGCATGTGAGTTTCTTGTGAATGCTTGTAAGTTGCTTAAGGCACTTTAAATGAAAGTGCTTTTCTCTGTAACTACACTATTTAGAAAGTGAAGGAACACTCCATTCACTTCGCACAGTGAATTGAAGTATTGGAACAGACTGCTTCTCTTTCAGAGAAACTCATGTGAGTTGCTGGTGAATGCTTGAAAGTAGCTACAGGCACTTTCAAAGGAAAGTGATTTTCTCTGAAAATACAGCATTTAGAAAGTGAAGCAACACTCCATTCACTTCGGAGTGTGAATTGACGTGTTCGAATAGACTGCTTCTCTTTCAGAGAAACGCATGTGAGTTTCTTGTGAATGCTTGTAAGGACCTTAAGGCACTTTCAAAGGAAAGTGATTTTCTTTGTAACTACACTATTTAGAAAGTGAAGGAACACTCCATTCACTTCGCACAGTGAATTGAATATTGGAACAGACTGCTTCCCTTTCAGAGAAACTCATGTGAGTTGCTGGTGAATGCTTGTAAGTAGCTGAAGGCACTTTCAAAGGAAAGTGAATTTCTCTGAAAGTACAGCATTTAGAAAGTGAAGCAACACTCCATTCACTTCGCACAGTGAATTGAAGGGTTGAAACAGACTGCTTCCCTTTCAGAGAAATGCATGTGAGTTGCTGGTGAATGCTTGTTAGTAGCTTAAGGCACTTTCAAAGGAAAGTGATTTTCTCTGAAAATACAGCATATTGAATGTGAAGCAACACTCCATTAACTTCGGACAGTGAATTGAAGTGTTACAAGAGACTGCTTTAATTTCAGAGAAACTCATGTGAGTTACTGGTGAATACTTGTAAGTAGCTTAAGGCACTTTCAAAGGAAAGTGATTTTCTCTGTAACTACAGTGTTTAGAAAGTGAAGCAACACTCCATTCACTTCGCATAGTGAATAGAAGTGTTGGAACATACTGCTTCTGTTTCAGAGAAATGCATGTGAGTTTCTTGAGTATGCTTGTAATTAGCTTAAGGCACTTTCAAAGGAAAGTGATTTTCTCTGTAACTACAGCATTCATAATGTGAAGGAACACTCCGTTCACTTCTCACAGTGAATTGAAGTGTTGCAACAGACTGCTTCTCTTTCAGAGAAACGCATGTGAATTTCTGTTGAATGCTTCTAAGTAGCTTAAGGCACTTTCAAAGGAAAGTGATTTTCTCTGAAAGGACAGCATTTAGAAAGTGATGCAACACTCCATTCACTTCGCACACTGAATTGAAGTGTTGCAACAGACTGCTTCTCTTTCAGAGAAACGCATGTGAATTTCTGTTGAATGCTTCTAAGTAGCTTAAGGCACTTTCAAAGGAAAGTGATTTTCTCTGAAAGGACAGCATTTAGAAAGTGAAGCAACTCTCCATTCACTTCGCACAGTGAATTGAAGTGTTGGAACTGACTGCTTCTCTTTCAGAGAAACTGATGTGAGTATTTCGTGAATGCTTGTAAGTAGCTTAAGGCACTTTCAAAGGAAAGTGATTTTCTCTGAAAGGACAGCATTTAGAAAGTGAAGCAACACTCCATTCACTTCGCACAGTGAATTGAAGTGTTGGAACAGACTGCTTATCTTTCAGTGAAATGCATGTGAATTACTGTTGAATGCTTGTAAGTAGCTTAAGGCACTTTCAAAGGAAAGTGATTTTCTCTGAAAAGACAGCATTTAGAAAGTGAAGCAAAACTCCGTTCACTTCACACAGTGAATTGTAGTGTTGGAACAGACTGTTTCTCTTTCAGAGAAACTGATGTGAGTATTTTGTGAATGCTTGTAAGTAGCTTAAGGCACTTTCAAAGGAAAGTTTTTTTCTCTGAAATGACAGCATTTAGAAAGTGAAGCAACACTCCATTCACTTCGCACAGTGAATTGAAGTGTTGGAACAGACTGCTTCTCTTTCTGACAAATGCATTTCAGTTTCCTGTAAATGTTTGTAAGTAGCTTAAGGAACTTTCAAAGGATAGTGATTTTCTATGAAACTACAGCATTTAGAATGTGAAGGAACACTACATTCACTACGCACAGTGAATTGAAGTGTTGCAACAGACTGCTTCTCTTTCAGAGAAATGCATGTGAATTTCTGTTGAATGCTTCTAAGTAGCTTAAGGCACTTTCAAAGGAAAGTGATTTTCTCTGAAACTACAGCATTTAGAAAGTGATGCAACACTCCATTCACTTCGCACAGTGAATTGAAGTGTTGGAACAGACTGCTTCTCTTTCAGAGAAACGCATGTGAATTTCTGTTGAATGCTTGAAAGTAGCTTAAGGCACTTACAAAGGAAAGTGATTATCTCTGAAAGGACAGTATTTTATAAGTGAAGCAACTCTCCATTCACTTCGCACAGTAAATTGAAGTGTTGGAACTGACTGCTTCTCTTTCAGAGAAACTGATGTGAGTATTTCGTGAATGCTTGTAAGTAGCTTAAGGCACTTTCAAAGGAAAGTGATTTTCTCTGAAAGGACAGCATTTAGAAAGTGAAGCAACACTCCATTCACTTTGCACAGTGAATTGAAGTGTTGGAACAGAACGCTTCTCTTTCAGAGAAACGCATGTGATTTTCTGTTAAATGCTTATAAGTTGCTTAAAGCACTTTCAAAGGAAAGTGATTTTCTCTGAAAAGACAGCATTTAGAAAGTGAAGCAACACTCCATTCTCTTCGCACAGTGAATTAAAGTGTTGGAACAGACTTCTTCTTTTTCAGAGAAATGCATGTGAATTTCTGTTGAATGCTTGTAAGTAGCTTAAGGCACTTTCAAATTAAAGTGATTTTCTCTGAAAGGACAGCATTTAGAAAGTGAAGCAACACTCCATTCACTTCCCACAGTGAATTGAAGTGTTGCAACAGACTGCTTCTCTTTCAGAGAAATGCATTTCATATTCCTGCGAATGCTTGTAAGTAGCTTAAGGCACTTTCAAAGGAAAGTGATTTTCTCTGAAACTACAGCATTCATAATGTGAAGGAACACTCTGTTCACTTCTCACAGTGAATTGAAGTGTTGCAACAGACTGCTTCTCTTTCAGAGAAACGCATGTGAATTTCTGTTGAATGCTTCTAAGTAGCTTAAGGCACTTTCAAAGGAAAGTGATTTTCTCTGAAAGGACAGCATTTAGAAAGTGATGCAACACTCCATTCACTTCGCACAGTGAATTGAAGTGTTGCAACAGACTGCTTCTCTTTCAGAGAAATGCATTTCAGTTTCCTGTGAATGTTTGTAAGTAGATTAAGGCACTTTCAGAGGAAAGTGATTTTCTCTGAAACTACAGCATTCATAATGTGAAGGAACACTCCATTCACTTCTCACAGTGAATTGAAGTGTTGCAACAGACTGCTTCTCTTTCAGAGAAACGCATGTGAATTTCTGTTGAATGCTTCTAAGTAGCTTAAGGCACTTTCAAAGGCAAGTGATTTTCTCTGAAAGGACAGCATTTAGAAAGTGATGCAACACTCCATTCACTTCGCACAGTGAATTGAAGTGTTGGAACAGACTGCTTCTCTTTCAGAGAAACGCATGTGAATTTCTGTGGAATGCTTGTAAGTAGCTTAAGGCACTTTCAAAGGAAAGTGATTTTCTCTGAAAGGACAGCATTTAGAAAGTGAAGCAACACTCCATTCACTTTGCAAAGTGATTTGAAGTGTTGGAACAGACTGCTTCTCTTTCAGAGAAATGCATTTCATATTCCTGCGAATGCTTGTAAGTAGCTTAAGGCACTTTCAAAGGAAAGTGATTTTCTCTGAAACTACAGCATTCATAATGTGAAGGAACACTCCGTTCACTTCTCACAGTGAATTGAAGTGTTGCAACAGACTGCTTCTCTTTCAGAGAAACGCATGTGAATTTCTGTTGAATGCTTCTAAGTAGCTTAAGGCACTTTCAAAGGAAAGTGATTTTCTCTGAAAGGACAGCATTTAGAAAGTGATGCAACACTCCATTCACTTCGCACACTGAATTGAAGTGTTGGAACAGACTGCTTCTCTTTCAGAGAAATGCACTTCAGTTTCCTGTGAATGTTTGTAAGTAGATTTAGGCGCTTTCAAAGGAAAGTGATTTTCTCTGAAACTACAGCATTTATAATCTGAAGGAACACTCCATTCCCTTCTCACAGTGAATTGAAATGTTGCAACAGACTGCTTCTCTTTCAGTGAAACGCATGTGAATTTCTGTTGAATGCTTGTAAGTAGCTTAAGGCACTTTCAAAGAATAGTGATTTTCTCTGAAAGGACAGCATTTAGAAAGTGAAGCAACACTCCATTCACTTCGCACAGTGAATTGAAGTGTTGGAACAGACTGCTTCTCTTTCAGAGAAATGCATTTCAGTTTCCTGTGAATGCTTGTAAGTAGGTTAAGGCACTTTCAAAGGAAAGTGATTTTCTCTGAAACGACAGCATTTAGAAAGTGAAGTAACACTCCATTCACTTCGCACAGTGAATTGAAGTGTTGCAACAGACTGCTTCTCTTTCCCAGAAACGCATGTGAATTTCTGTGGAATGCTTGTAAGTAGCTTAAGGCACTTTCAAAGGAAAGTGATTTTCTCTGAAAGGACAGCATTTAGAAAGTGAAACAACTCTCCATTCACTTTGCACAGTGAATTGAAGTGTTGGAACAGACTACTTCTCTTTCAGAGAAACAGATATGAGTTTTTTGTGAATGCTTGTAAGTAGCTTAAGGCACTTTCAAAAGAAAGTGATTTTCTCTGAAAGGACAGCATTTAGAAAGTGAAGCAACACTCCATTCACTACGCACAGTGAATTGAAGTGTTGGAACAGACTGCTTCTCTTTCAGAAAAATGCATGTGAGTTTCTTGTGAATGCTTGTAAGTAGCTTAAGGCATTTTCAAAGGAAAGTGATTTTCTCTGAAAGTACAGCATTTAGAAAGTGAAGCAACACTCCATTCACTTCGCACAGTGAATTGAAGTGTTGGAACAGACTGCTTCTCTTTCAGTGAAATGCATGTGAATTTCTGTTGAATGCTTGTAAGTAGCTTAAGGCACTTTCAAAGGAAAGTGATTTTCTCTGAAAGGACAGCATTTAGAAAGTGAAGCAACACTCCATTCACTTCGCACAGTGAATTGAAGTGTTGGAACAGACAGCTTCTCTTTCATAGAAACGAATTTGAGTTTCCTGTGAATGTGTGTAAGTAGCTTAAGGCACTTTCAAAGGAAAGTGATTTTCTCTGACAGGACAGCATTTAGAAAGTGAAATAACACTCCATTCACTTCTCAGAGTGAATTGAAGTGTTGGAACAGACTGCTTCTCTTTCAGAGAAACGCATGTGAATTTCTGTGGAATGCTTGTAAGTAGCTTAAGGCACTTTCAAAGGAAAGTGATTTTCTCTGAAAGACAACATTTAGAAAGTGAAGCAACACTCCATTCACTTCGCACAGTGAATTGAAATGTTGGAACAGACTGCTTCTCTTTCAGTGAAACGCATGTGAATTTCTGTTGAATGCTTGTAAGTACCTTAAGGCACTATCAAAGGAAAGTGATTTTCTCTGAAAGGACAGCATTTAGAAAGTGAAGCAACACTCCATTCACTTCGCACAGTGAATTGAAGTGTTGGAACAGACAGCTTCTCTTTCAGTGAAACGCATGTGAATTTCTGTTGAATGCTTGTAAGTAGCTTAAGGCACTTTCAAAAGAAAGTGATTTTCTCTGAAAGGACAGCATTTAGAAAGTGAAGCAACACTCCATTCACTTCGCACAGTGAATTGAAGTGTTGGAACAGACTACTTCTCTTTCACGAAACAGATATGAGTTTTTTGTGAATGCTTGTAAGTAGCTTAAGGCACTTTCAAAGGAAAGTGATTTTCTCTGAAAGGACAGCATTTAGAAAGTGAAGCAACACTTCATTCACTTTGCACAGTGAATTGAAGTGTTGTAACAGAACGCTTCTCTTTCAGAGAAACGCAAGTGATTTTCTGTTAAATGCTTATAAGTTGCTTAAAGCACTTTCAAAGGAAAGTGATTTTCTCTGAAAAGACAGCATTTAGAAAGTGAAGCAACACTCCATTCTCTTCGCACAGTGAATTAAAGTGTTGGAACAGACTTCTTCTTTTTCAGAGAAATGCATGTGAATTTCTGTTGAATGCTTCTAAGTAGCTTAAGGCACTTTCAAAAGAAAGTGATTTTCTCTGAAAGGACAGCATTTAGAAAGTGAAGCAACACTCCATTCACTACGCACAGTGAATTGAAGTGTTGGAACAGACTGCTTCTCTTTCAGAAAAATGCATGTGAGTTTCTTGTGAATGCTTGTAAGTAGCTTAAGGCATTTTCAAAGGAAAGTGATTTTCTCTGAAAGGACAGCATTTAGAAAGTGAAGCAACACTCCATTCACTTCGCACAGTGAATTGAAGTGTTGGAACAGACTGCTTCTCTTTCAGAGAAACGCATGTGAATTTCTGTGGAATGCTTGTAAGTAGCTTAAGGCACTTTCAAAGGAAAGTGATTTTCTCTGAAAGGACAGCATTTAGAAAGTGAAGCAACACTCCATTCACTTTGCACAGTGAATTGAAGTGTTGGAACAGACAGCTTCTCTTTCATAGAAACGAATTTGAGTTTCCTGTGAATGTGTGTAAGTAGCTTAAGGCACTTTCAAAGGAAAGTGATTTTCTCTGACAGGACAGCATTTAGAAAGTGAAATAACACTCCATTCACTTCTCAGAGTGAATTGAAGTGTTGGAACAGACTGCTTCTCTTTCAGAGAAATGCATGTGAATTTCTGTGGAATGCTTGTAAGTAGCTTAAGGCACTTTCAAAGGAAAGTGATTTTCTCTGAAAGGACAGCATTTAGAAAGTGAAGCAACACTCCATTCACTTTGCAAAGTGATTTGAAGTGTTGGAACAGACTGCTTCTCTTTCAGAGAAATGCATTTCATATTCCTGCGAATGCTTGTAAGTAGCTTAAGGCACTTTCAAAGGAAAGTGATTTTCTCTGAAACTACAGCATTCATAATGTGAAGGAACACTCCGTTCACTTCTCACAGTGAATTGAAGTGTTGCAACAGACTGCTTCTCTTTCAGAGAAACGCATGTGAATTTCTGTTGAATGCTTCTAAGTAGCTTAAGGCACTTTCAAAGGAAAGTGATTTTCTCTGAAAGGACAGCATTTAGAAAGTGATGCAACACTCCATTCACTTCGCACACTGAATTGAAGTGTTGGAACAGACTGCTTCTCTTTCAGAGAAATGCACTTCAGTTTCCTGTGAATGTTTGTAAGTAGATTTAGGCGCTTTCAAAGGAAAGTGATTTTCTCTGAAACTACAGCATTTATAATCTGAAGGAACACTCCATTCCCTTCTCACAGTGAATTGAAATGTTGCAACAGACTGCTTCTCTTTCAGTGAAACGCATGTGAATTTCTGTTGAATGCTTGTAAGTAGCTTAAGGCACTTTCAAAGAATAGTGATTTTCTCTGAAAGGACAGCATTTAGAAAGTGAAGCAACACTCCATTCACTTCGCACAGTGAATTGAAGTGTTGGAACAGACTGCTTCTCTTTCAGAGAAATGCATTTCAGTTTCCTGTGAATGCTTGTAAGTAGGTTAAGGCACTTTCAAAGGAAAGTGATTTTCTCTGAAACGACAGCATTTAGAAAGTGAAGTAACACTCCATTCACTTCGCACAGTGAATTGAAGTGTTGCAACAGACTGCTTCTCTTTCCCAGAAACGCATGTGAATTTCTGTGGAATGCTTGTAAGTAGCTTAAGGCACTTTCAAAGGAAAGTGATTTTCTCTGAAAGGACAGCATTTAGAAAGTGAAACAACTCTCCATTCACTTTGCACAGTGAATTGAAGTGTTGGAACAGACTACTTCTCTTTCAGAGAAACAGATATGAGTTTTTTGTGAATGCTTGTAAGTAGCTTAAGGCACTTTCAAAAGAAAGTGATTTTCTCTGAAAGGACAGCATTTAGAAAGTGAAGCAACACTCCATTCACTACGCACAGTGAATTGAAGTGTTGGAACAGACTGCTTCTCTTTCAGAAAAATGCATGTGAGTTTCTTGTGAATGCTTGTAAGTAGCTTAAGGCATTTTCAAAGGAAAGTGATTTTCTCTGAAAGTACAGCATTTAGAAAGTGAAGCAACACTCCATTCACTTCGCACAGTGAATTGAAGTGTTGGAACAGACTGCTTCTCTTTCAGTGAAATGCATGTGAATTTCTGTTGAATGCTTGTAAGTAGCTTAAGGCACTTTCAAAGGAAAGTGATTTTCTCTGAAAGGACAGCATTTAGAAAGTGAAGCAACACTCCATTCACTTCGCACAGTGAATTGAAGTGTTGGAACAGACAGCTTCTCTTTCATAGAAACGAATTTGAGTTTCCTGTGAATGTGTGTAAGTAGCTTAAGGCACTTTCAAAGGAAAGTGATTTTCTCTGACAGGACAGCATTTAGAAAGTGAAATAACACTCCATTCACTTCTCAGAGTGAATTGAAGTGTTGGAACAGACTGCTTCTCTTTCAGAGAAACGCATGTGAATTTCTGTGGAATGCTTGTAAGTAGCTTAAGGCACTTTCAAAGGAAAGTGATTTTCTCTGAAAGACAACATTTAGAAAGTGAAGCAACACTCCATTCACTTCGCACAGTGAATTGAAATGTTGGAACAGACTGCTTCTCTTTCAGTGAAACGCATGTGAATTTCTGTTGAATGCTTGTAAGTACCTTAAGGCACTATCAAAGGAAAGTGATTTTCTCTGAAAGGACAGCATTTAGAAAGTGAAGCAACACTCCATTCACTTCGCACAGTGAATTGAAGTGTTGGAACAGACAGCTTCTCTTTCAGTGAAACGCATGTGAATTTCTGTTGAATGCTTGTAAGTAGCTTAAGGCACTTTCAAAAGAAAGTGATTTTCTCTGAAAGGACAGCATTTAGAAAGTGAAGCAACACTCCATTCACTTCGCACAGTGAATTGAAGTGTTGGAACAGACTACTTCTCTTTCACGAAACAGATATGAGTTTTTTGTGAATGCTTGTAAGTAGCTTAAGGCACTTTCAAAGGAAAGTGATTTTCTCTGAAAGGACAGCATTTAGAAAGTGAAGCAACACTTCATTCACTTTGCACAGTGAATTGAAGTGTTGTAACAGAACGCTTCTCTTTCAGAGAAACGCAAGTGATTTTCTGTTAAATGCTTATAAGTTGCTTAAAGCACTTTCAAAGGAAAGTGATTTTCTCTGAAAAGACAGCATTTAGAAAGTGAAGCAACACTCCATTCTCTTCGCACAGTGAATTAAAGTGTTGGAACAGACTTCTTCTTTTTCAGAGAAATGCATGTGAATTTCTGTTGAATGCTTCTAAGTAGCTTAAGGCACTTTCAAAAGAAAGTGATTTTCTCTGAAAGGACAGCATTTAGAAAGTGAAGCAACACTCCATTCACTACGCACAGTGAATTGAAGTGTTGGAACAGACTGCTTCTCTTTCAGAAAAATGCATGTGAGTTTCTTGTGAATGCTTGTAAGTAGCTTAAGGCATTTTCAAAGGAAAGTGATTTTCTCTGAAAGGACAGCATTTAGAAAGTGAAGCAACACTCCATTCACTTCGCACAGTGAATTGAAGTGTTGGAACAGACTGCTTCTCTTTCAGAGAAACGCATGTGAATTTCTGTGGAATGCTTGTAAGTAGCTTAAGGCACTTTCAAAGGAAAGTGATTTTCTCTGAAAGGACAGCATTTAGAAAGTGAAGCAACACTCCATTCACTTTGCACAGTGAATTGAAGTGTTGGAACAGACAGCTTCTCTTTCATAGAAACGAATTTGAGTTTCCTGTGAATGTGTGTAAGTAGCTTAAGGCACTTTCAAAGGAAAGTGATTTTCTCTGACAGGACAGCATTTAGAAAGTGAAATAACACTCCATTCACTTCTCAGAGTGAATTGAAGTGTTGGAACAGACTGCTTCTCTTTCAGAGAAATGCATGTGAATTTCTGTGGAATGCTTGTAAGTAGCTTAAGGCACTTTCAAAGGAAAGTGATTTTCTCTGAAAGGACAGCATTTAGAAAGTGAAGCAACACTCCATTCACTTCGCACAGTGAATTGAAGTGTTGGAACAGACTGCTTATCTTTCAGTGAAATGCATGTGAATTACTGTTGAATGCTTGTAAGTAGCTTAAGGCACTTTCAAAGGAAAGTGATTTTCTCTGAAAAGACAGCATTTAGAAAGTGAAGCAAAACTCCGTTCACTTCACACAGTGAATTGTAGTGTTGGAACAGACTGTTTCTCTTTCAGAGAAACTGATGTGAGTATTTTGTGAATGCTTGTAAGTAGCTTAAGGCACTTTCAAAGGAAAGTTTTTTTCTCTGAAATGACAGCATTTAGAAAGTGAAGCAACACTCCATTCACTTCGCACAGTGAATTGAAGTGTTGGAACAGACTGCTTCTCTTTCTGACAAATGCATTTCAGTTTCCTGTAAATGTTTGTAAGTAGCTTAAGGAACTTTCAAAGGATAGTGATTTTCTATGAAACTACAGCATTTAGAATGTGAAGGAACACTACATTCACTACGCACAGTGAATTGAAGTGTTGCAACAGACTGCTTCTCTTTCAGAGAAATGCATGTGAATTTCTGTTGAATGCTTCTAAGTAGCTTAAGGCACTTTCAAAGGAAAGTGATTTTCTCTGAAACTACAGCATTTAGAAAGTGATGCAACACTCCATTCACTTCGCACAGTGAATTGAAGTGTTGGAACAGACTGCTTCTCTTTCAGAGAAACGCATGTGAATTTCTGTTGAATGCTTGAAAGTAGCTTAAGGCACTTACAAAGGAAAGTGATTATCTCTGAAAGGACAGTATTTTATAAGTGAAGCAACTCTCCATTCACTTCGCACAGTAAATTGAAGTGTTGGAACTGACTGCTTCTCTTTCAGAGAAACTGATGTGAGTATTTCGTGAATGCTTGTAAGTAGCTTAAGGCACTTTCAAAGGAAAGTGATTTTCTCTGAAAGGACAGCATTTAGAAAGTGAAGCAACACTCCATTCACTTTGCACAGTGAATTGAAGTGTTGGAACAGAACGCTTCTCTTTCAGAGAAACGCATGTGATTTTCTGTTAAATGCTTATAAGTTGCTTAAAGCACTTTCAAAGGAAAGTGATTTTCTCTGAAAAGACAGCATTTAGAAAGTGAAGCAACACTCCATTCTCTTCGCACAGTGAATTAAAGTGTTGGAACAGACTTCTTCTTTTTCAGAGAAATGCATGTGAATTTCTGTTGAATGCTTGTAAGTAGCTTAAGGCACTTTCAAATTAAAGTGATTTTCTCTGAAAGGACAGCATTTAGAAAGTGAAGCAACACTCCATTCACTTCCCACAGTGAATTGAAGTGTTGCAACAGACTGCTTCTCTTTCAGAGAAATGCATTTCATATTCCTGCGAATGCTTGTAAGTAGCTTAAGGCACTTTCAAAGGAAAGTGATTTTCTCTGAAACTACAGCATTCATAATGTGAAGGAACACTCTGTTCACTTCTCACAGTGAATTGAAGTGTTGCAACAGACTGCTTCTCTTTCAG
Source organism: Myodes glareolus (assembly GCF_982192425.1). Lineage (NCBI taxonomy): Eukaryota > Metazoa > Chordata > Mammalia > Rodentia > Cricetidae > Myodes > Myodes glareolus. Next base: position 613,530 of record NC_142051.1, read on the forward strand.
AGAAACGCATGTGAATTTCTGTTGAATGCTTCTAAGTAGCTTAAGGCACTTTCAAAGGAAAGTGATTTTCTCTGAAAGGACAGCATTTAGAAAGTGATGCAACACTCCATTCACTTCGCACAGTGAATTGAAGTGTTGGAACAGACTGCTTCTCTTTCAGAGAAATGCACTTCAGTTTCCTGTGAATGTTTGTAAGAAGATTTAGGCGCTTTCAAAGGAAAGTGATTTTCTCTGCAACTACAGCATTTATAATCTGAAGGAACACTCCATTCACTTCTCACAGTGAATTGAAATGTTGCAACAGACTGCTTCCCTTTCAGAGAAACGCATGTGAATTTCTGTTGAATGCTTGTAAGTAGCTTAAGGCACTTTCAAAGAATAGTGATTTTCTCTGAAAGGACAGCATTTTGAAAGTGAAGCAACACTCCATTCACTTCGCACCATGAATTGAAGTTTTGGAACAGACTGCTTCTCTTCAGAGAAACGCATGTGAATTTCTGTTGAATGCTTGAAAGTAGCTTAAGGCACTTTCAAAGGAAAGTGATTTTCTCTGAAAGGAAAGCATTTAGAAAGTGAAGCAACACTCCATTCACTTCGGAGAGTGAATTGACATGTTGGAATAGACTGCTTCTCTTTCAGAGAAACGCATGTGAGTTTCTTGTGAATGATTGTAAGTAGCTTAAGGCACTTTCAAAGAAAAGTGATTTTCTCTGAAAATACAGCATATTGAATGTGAAGCAACACTCCATTAACTTCGGACAGTGAATTGAAGTGTTGCAAGAGACTGCTTTAATTTCAGAGAAACTCATGTGAGTTGCTGGTGAATACTTGTAAGTAGCTTAAGGCAGTTCCAAAAGAAAGTGATTATCTCTCTTACTACAGCAATTAGAAAGTGAAGCAACACTCCATTCTCTTCGCACAGTGAATTGACGTGTTGGAACAGACTGCTTCTCTTTCAGAGAAATGCATGTGAATTCTTTTGTATGCTTGTAATTAGCTTAAGGCACTTTCAAATGAAAGTGATTTTCTCTGAAAGTACAGCATTTAGAAAGAAAAGCAACGCTTCATTCACTTCGCACAGTGAATTGAAGTGTTGGAACAGACTGTCTCTCTTTCAGAGAAATGCATCGGAGTTTCTCGTGAATGCTTGTAAGTAGCTTAAGGCAGTATCAAAAGAAAGTGATTATCTATGTAACTACAGCATTTAGAAAGTGAAGCTACACTCCATTCACTTCGTACAGTGAATTGAAGTGTTGGAACAGACTGCTTCTCTTTCATAGAAACTCATGTGAGTTGCTGGTGAATATTTGTAAGTACCTTAAGGCACTTTCAAAGGAAAGTGATTTTGTCTGTAACTACAGCATTTAGAAAGTGAAGCAACAATCCATTCACTTCGCACAGTGAATTGAAGTGTTGGAACAGACTGCTTCTCTTTCAGAGAAACGCATGTGAGTTTCTTGTGAATGCTTGTAAGTTGCTTAAGGCACTTTAAATGAAAGTGCTTTTCTCTGTAACTACACTATTTAGAAAGTGAAGGAACACTCCATTCACTTCGCACAGTGAATTGAAGTATTGGAACAGACTGCTTCTCTTTCAGAGAAACTCATGTGAGTTGCTGGTGAATGCTTGAAAGTAGCTACAGGCACTTTCAAAGGAAAGTGATTTTCTCTGAAAATACAGCATTTAGAAAGTGAAGCAACACTCCATTCACTTCGGAGTGTGAATTGACGTGTTCGAATAGACTGCTTCTCTTTCAGAGAAACGCATGTGAGTTTCTTGTGAATGCTTGTAAGGACCTTAAGGCACTTTCAAAGGAAAGTGATTTTCTTTGTAACTACACTATTTAGAAAGTGAAGGAACACTCCATTCACTTCGCACAGTGAATTGAATATTGGAACAGACTGCTTCCCTTTCAGAGAAACTCATGTGAGTTGCTGGTGAATGCTTGTAAGTAGCTGAAGGCACTTTCAAAGGAAAGTGAATTTCTCTGAAAGTACAGCATTTAGAAAGTGAAGCAACACTCCATTCACTTCGCACAGTGAATTGAAGGGTTGAAACAGACTGCTTCCCTTTCAGAGAAATGCATGTGAGTTGCTGGTGAATGCTTGTTAGTAGCTTAAGGCACTTTCAAAGGAAAGTGATTTTCTCTGAAAATACAGCATATTGAATGTGAAGCAACACTCCATTAACTTCGGACAGTGAATTGAAGTGTTACAAGAGACTGCTTTAATTTCAGAGAAACTCATGTGAGTTACTGGTGAATACTTGTAAGTAGCTTAAGGCACTTTCAAAGGAAAGTGATTTTCTCTGTAACTACAGTGTTTAGAAAGTGAAGCAACACTCCATTCACTTCGCATAGTGAATAGAAGTGTTGGAACATACTGCTTCTGTTTCAGAGAAATGCATGTGAGTTTCTTGAGTATGCTTGTAATTAGCTTAAGGCACTTTCAAAGGAAAGTGATTTTCTCTGTAACTACAGCATTTAGAAAGTGACGGAACACTATATTCACTTCGCACAGTGAATTGAAGGTTTGGAACAGACTGCTTCTCATTCAGAGAAACTCATGTGAGTTGCTGGTGAATGCTTGTATGTAGCTTAAGGCAGTTCCAAAAGAAAGTGATTATCTCTCTTACTACAGCATTTAGAAAGTGAAGCAACACTCCATTCTCTTCGCACAGTGAATTGAAGTGTTGGAACAGACTGCTTCTCTTTCAGAGAAATGCATGTGAGTTTCTTGTGAATGCTTGTAAGTACCTTAAGGCACTTTCAAAGGAAAGTGATTTTCTTTGTAACTACACTATTTAGAAAGTGAAGGAACACTCCATTCACTTCGCACAGTGAATTGAATATTGGAACAGACTGCTTCTCTTTCAGAGAAACTCATGTGAGTTGCTGGTGAATGCTTGTAAGTAGCTGAAGGCACGTTCAAAGGAAAGTGAATTTCTCTGAAAGTACAGCATTTAGAAAGTGAAGCAACACTCCATTCACTTCGCACAGTGAATTGAAGGGTTGAAACAGACTGCTTCCCTTTCAGAGAAATGCATGTGAGTTGCTGGTGAATGCTTGTAAGTAGCTTAAGGCACATTCAAAGGAAAGTGATTTTCTCTGAAAGTGCAGCATTTAGAAAGTGAAGCAACACTCCATTCACTTCGGAGAGTGAATTGACATGTTGGAATAGACTGCTTCTCTTTCAGAGAAACGCATGTGAGTTTCTTGTGAATGATTGTAAGTAGCTTAAGGCACTTTCAAAGGAAAGTGATTTTCTCTGAAAATACAGCATATTGAATGTGAAGCAACACTCCATTAACTTCGGACAATGAATTGAAGTGTTGCAAGAGACTGCTTTAATTTCAGAGAAACTCATGTGAGTTGCTGGTGAATACTTGTAAGTAGCTTAAGGCAGTTCCAAAAGAAAGTGATTATCTCTCTTACTACAGCAATTAGAAAGTGAAGCAACACTCCATTCTCTTCGCACAGTGAATTGACGTGTTGGAACAGACTGCTTCTCTTTCAGAGAAATGCATGTGAATTCTTTTGTATGCTTGTAATTAGCTTAAGGCACTTTCAAATGAAAGTGATTTTCTCTGAAAGTACAGCATTTAGAAAGAAAAGCAACGCTTCATTCACTTCGCACAGTGAATTGAAGTGTTGAAACAGACTGCTTCCCTTTCAGAGAAATGCATGTGAGTTGCTGGTGAATGCTTGTTAGTAGCTTAAGGCACTTTCAAAGGAAAGTGATTTTCTCTGAAAATACAGCATATTGAATGTGAAGCAACACTCCATTAACTTCGGACAGTGAATTGAAGTGTTACAAGAGACTGCTTTAATTTCAGAGAAACTCATGTGAGTTACTGGTGAATACTTGTAAGTAGCTTAAGGCACTTTCAAAGGAAAGTGATTTTCTCTGTAACTACAGTGTTTAGAAAGTGAAGCAACACTCCATTCACTTCCCATAGTGAATAGAAGTGTTGGAACATACTGCTTCTGTTTCAGAGAAATGCATGTGAGTTTCTTGAGTATGCTTGTAATTAGCTTAAGGCACTTTCAAAGGAAAGTGATTTTCTCTGTAACTACAGCATTTAGAAAGTGACGGAACACTATATTCACTTCGCACAGTGAATTGAAGGTTTGGAACAGACTGCTTCTCATTCAGAGAAACTCATGTGAGTTGCTGGTGAATGCTTGTATGTAGCTTAAGGCAGTTCCAAAAGAAAGTGATTATCTCTCTTACTACAGCATTTAGAAAGTGAAGCAACACTCCATTCTCTTCGCACAGTGAATTGAAGTGTTGGAACAGACTGCTTCTCTTTCAGAGAAATGCATGTGAGTTTCTTGTGAATGCTTGTAAGTACCTTAAGGCACTTTCAAAGGAAAGTGATTTTCTTTGTAACTACACTATTTAGAAAGTGAAGGAACACTCCATTCACTTCGCACAGTGAATTGAATATTGGAACAGACTGCTTCTCTTTCAGAGAAACTCATGTGAGTTGCTGGTGAATGCTTGTAAGTAGCTGAAGGCACGTTCAAAGGAAAGTGAATTTCTCTGAAAGTACAGCATTTAGAAAGTGAAGCAACACTCCATTCACTTCGCACAGTGAATTGAAGGGTTGAAACAGACTGCTTCCCTTTCAGAGAAATGCATGTGAGTTGCTGGTGAATGCTTGTAAGTAGCTTAAGGCACATTCAAAGGAAAGTGATTTTCTCTGAAAGTGCAGCATTTAGAAAGTGAAGCAACACTCCATTCACTTCGGAGAGTGAATTGACATGTTGGAATAGACTGCTTCTCTTTCAGAGAAACGCATGTGAGTTTCTTGTGAATGATTGTAAGTAGCTTAAGGCACTTTCAAAGGAAAGTGATTTTCTCTGAAAATACAGCATATTGAATGTGAAGCAACACTCCATTAACTTCGGACAATGAATTGAAGTGTTGCAAGAGACTGCTTTAATTTCAGAGAAACTCATGTGAGTTGCTGGTGAATACTTGTAAGTAGCTTAAGGCAGTTCCAAAAGAAAGTGATTATCTCTCTTACTACAGCAATTAGAAAGTGAAGCAACACTCCATTCTCTTCGCACAGTGAATTGACGTGTTGGAACAGACTGCTTCTCTTTCAGAGAAATGCATGTGAATTCTTTTGTATGCTTGTAATTAGCTTAAGGCACTTTCAAATGAAAGTGATTTTCTCTGAAAGTACAGCATTTAGAAAGAAAAGCAACGCTTCATTCACTTCGCACAGTGAATTGAAGTGTTGGAACAGACTGTCTCTCTTTCAGAGAAATGCATCGGAGTTTCTCGTGAATGCTTGTAAGTAGCTTAAGGCAGTATCAAAAGAAAGTGATTATCTATGTAACTACAGCATTAAGAAAGTGAAGCTACACTCCATTCACTTTGTACAGTGAATTGAAGTGTTGGAACAGACTGCTTCTCTTTCATAGAAACTCATGTGAGTTGCTGGTGAATATTTGTAAGTACCTTAAGGCACTTTCAAAGGAAAGTGATTTTGTCTGTAACTACAGCATTCAGAAAGTGAAGCAACAATCCATTCACTTTGCACAGTGAATTGAAGTGTTGGAACAGACTGCTTTTCTTTCAGAGAAATGCATGTGAGTTGCAGGTGAATGCTTGAAAGTAGCTAAAGGCACTTTCAAAGGAAAGTGATTTCCTCTGAAAGTACAGCATATGGAATGCGAAGCAACACTCCATTAACTTCGGACAGTGAATTGAAGTGTTGCAAGATTGCTTTAATTTCAGAGAAACTCATGTGAGTTGCTGGTGAATACTTGTAAGTAGCTTAAGGCACTTTCAAAGGAAAGTGATTTTCTATGTAACTACAGTGTTTAGAAAGTGAAGTAACACTCCATTCACTTCGCATAGTGAATAAAAGTGTTGGAACAGACGTCTTCTTTTTCACAGAAATGCATGTGAGTGTCTTGAGTATGCTTGTAATTAGCTTAAGGCACTGTCAAAGGAAAGTGATTTTCTCTGTAACTACAGCATTTAGAAAGTGAAGCAACACTCCATTCACTTCGGAGAATGAATTGACGTGTTGAAACAGACTGCTTCCCTTTCAGAGAAATGCATGTGAGTTGCTGGTGAATGCTTGTAAGTAGCTTAAGACACTTTCAAAGGAAAGTGATTTTCTCTGAAACTACAGGATTTAGAAAGTGAAGCAACACTCCATTCTTTTCGCACAGTGAATTGACGTGTTGGAACAGACTGCTTCTCTTTCAGGGATATTCATGTGAGTTTCTTGTGAATGCTTGTAAGTAGCTTAAGGCACTTTCAAAGCAAAGTGATTTTCTCTAAAAGTACAGCATTTAGAACGTGAAGTAACACTCCATTCACTTCGCACAGTGAATTGACGTGTTAGAACAGACTGCTTCCCTTTCAGAAAAATTCATGTGAATTGCTGGTGAATGCTTGTAAGTATCTTAAGGCAGTTTCAAAAGAAAGTGATTATCTCTATAACTACAGCATTTAGAAAATGAAGCAACACTCCATTTACTTCGCACAGTGAATTGACGTGTTGGAACAGACTGCTTCTTTTTCAGAGAAAATCATGTGAGTTGCTGGTGAATGCTTGTAAGTACCTTAAGGCACTTTCAAAGCAAAGTGGTTTGCTCTGTAACTACAGTATTTAGAAAGTGAAGCAACACTCCATTCTTTTGGCACAGTGAATTGAAGAGTTGGAACAGACTTCGTCTCTTTCAGAGAAATGCATGTGAGTTGCTGATGAATGCTAGCAATTAGGTTAAAGCACTTTCAAATGAAAGTGATTTTCCCTGAAAGTACAGCATTTAGAAAGTGAAGCAACACTCCATTCACTTCGCACAGTGAATTGAAATGTTGGAATAGACTGCTTCTCTTTCAGAGAAACTCATGTGAGTTGCTGGTGAATGCTTGTAAGTAGCTTAATACACTTTCAAATGAAAGTGATTTTTCTCTGAATGTACAGCATATAGAAAGTAAAGCAACGCTCCATTCACTTCACACCGTGAATTGAAGTGTTAGAAGAGACTGCTTCTCTTTCAGAGAAATGTATGGCAGTTTCTTGTGCATGCTTGTAAGAAGCTTAAGGCAGATTCAAAAGAAAGGGATTATCTCTGTAACTACAGCATTTAGAAAGTGAAGCAATGCTCCAGTCACTTCGCCCAGTGATTAGAAGTGTTATAACAGACTGCTTCTCTTTCAGAGAAATGCATGTGAGTTTCTTGTGTATGCTTGTAATTACCTTAGGAACTTTCAAAGAAAGTGATTTTCTCTGAAAGTACAGCATTTAGAAAGTAAAGCAACACACCATTCACTTCGCACAGTGAATTGAAGTGTTGGAACAGACTTCTTCTCTTTCAGAGAAATGCATGTGAGTTGCTGGTGAATGCTTGTAAGTAACTTGAGGCACTTTCAAAGGAAAGTGATTTTCTCTGTAACTACAGCATTTAGAAAATGGAGTAACACTCCATTCACTTCGCACAGTGAATTGAAGGGTTGGAACAGACTGCTTCTCATTCAGAGAAACTCATGTGAGTTGCTGGTGAATGCTTGTATGTAGCTTAAGTCAGTTCCAAAAGAAAGTGACTATCTCTCCAACTACAGCATTTAGAAAGTGAAGCAACACTCCATTCACTTCGCACAGTGAATTGAAGTGTTGGAACAGACTGCTTCTCTTTCACAGAAATGCATGTGAATTCTTGTGTATGCTTGTAATTAGCTTAAGGCACTTTCAAATGAAAGTGATTTTCTCTGAAATTACAGCATTTCGAAAGTAACGCAACGCTCCATTCACTTCGCACAGTGAATTGCAGTGTTGGAACAGACTGTCTCTCTTTCAGAGAAACGCATGGGAGTTTCTTGCGAATTCTTGTAAGTAGGTTAAGCCAGTTTCAAAAGAAAGTGATTATCTATGTAACTACAGCATTTAGAAAGTGAAGCAACACTCCATTCACTTGGTACAGTGAATTGAAATGTTGGAATAAACTGCTTCGTTTTCAGAGAAATGCATGTGAGTTTCGTGTGAATGCTTGTAAGTAGCTTAAGGCAGTTTCAAAAGAAAGTGATTATTTCTGTAACTACGGCATTTAGAAAGTGAAGCAACACTCCACTCACTTCGCACAGTGAATTGAAGTGTTGGAACAGACTGCTTGTCTTTCAGAGAAACTCATGTGATTTGCTGGTGAATGCTTGTAAGTAGCTTAAGGCACTTTCAAAGGAAAGTGATTTTCTCTGAAAGTACAGGTTAAGAAAGTGAAGCAACACTCCATTATTTCGCACAGTGAATTCACGTGTTGGAATAGACTGTTTCTCTTTTAGAGAAACTCATGTGAGTTTCTTGTGAATGCTTGTAATTAGCTTAAGGCACTTTCAAAGGAACGTGATTTTCTTTGTAACTACAGTGTTTAGAAAGTGAAGCAACACTTCATTCACTTCACACAGTAAATAGAAGTGTTGGAACAGACTGCTTCTCTTTCAGAGAAATGCATGTGAGTTTCTTGAGTATGATTGTAATTAGCTTAAGGCACTTTCAAAGGAAAGTGATTTTCTCTAAAAGTACAGCATTTAGAAAGAAAAGCAACGCTCCATTCACTTCGCACAGTGAATTGAAGTGTTGAAACAGACTGCTTCCCTTTCAGAGAAATGCATGTGAGTTGCTGGTGAATGCTTGTAAGTAGTTTAATGCAGTTTGAAAAGAAAGTGATTATCTCTCTAACTACAGCATTTAGAAAGTGAAGCAACACTCCAATCACTTCGCACAGTGAATTGAAGTATTGGAACAGACTGCTTCTCTTTCAGAGAAACTCATGTGAGTTGCTGGTGAATGTTTGTAAGTAGCCTAAGGCACTTTCAAAGGAAAGTGATTTTCTCTGAATGTACAGAATTTAGAAAGTGAAGTAACACTCCATTCACATCGCACAGTGAATTGAAGTGTTGGAACAGACTGCTTCTCTTTCAGAGAAACGCATGTGAGTTTCTTGTGAATGGTGGTAAGTAGCTTAAGGAACTTTCAAAGGAAAATGATTTTCTTTGTAACTACAGACTCCTTAACATATTCCACAATATAGAAACAGAAGAGTCATTGCCTGACTCCTTTTATGAAGCTACAATTACCCTAATACCAAAACCACACAAAGACACAACCAAGAAAGAGAATTACAGGCCAATCTCACTCATGAACATCGACGCGAAAATTCTCAATAAAATACTGGCAAACTGACTCCAAGAACACATTAGAAAAATTATCCATTATGATCAAGTGGGCTTCATTCCAGAGATTCAGGGCTGGTTCAACATACGCAAATCTATCAATGTAATCCATCATATAAATAAACTGAAAGAAAAAAACCATATGATCATCTCACTAGATGCTGAAAAAGCATTTGACAAAATTCAACACCCATTTATGATAAAGATGTTGAAGAGACTGGGGATACAAGGATCATACCTAAATATAATAAAAGCAATATACAGCAAGCCGACA